>NW_028301539.1:7165000-7480000 GCF_042242905.1 Orbicella faveolata | reverse complement strand
GCCTTCCTAGCCATTTCCCTTTATTAACTATGGTTATCTTTGATAAATTGATATCTTTTCATTACATCATTTGTTGTAATGGTAATTTAAAGCTGTTTAATACTGTAGGTAGTGAGTTTTGGTTCTAGCAAACATAAAATGGCAAATGTCAGGTATTCACTTGCGGCTGTAACACGGGGTACATGTACGATACACGAAGAAAGGTTTTACTCACTGCATGTCGCAGTTCAGTTAAAAAGAATACTATTATAGACGAACCGGAAATACTGACTTATTTCTCCTTTCATATCCAGGGATGTGGCAAGCTTGTCTTTATGGAAAGAGACTCTTTACGGAGACTGTACGAGTTTGATGTGATAGAATCAGTAAGTCGAATTTTTCATGTGCCTGTTTTGTGACTGTTTCTGTGCCTTTTGGGGCTTCCCGTTGGAACCATCGCTAAACGCTAAAGTACACTCTGATGCAGAAACTCTCTCACTGATGGTTTAAGGAGATCTCTGTAACCGCATTCTTCAAGAGTTGTGCAGGAAAAATTTTTCAAAAGTTTTTTTTTTTTTTTTTTTTTGCTGGAACATTCGTAGAACACTTCATTTGCGTGCATTGCACTCATTCGTGTTCGACATCTAGTCCCTTAGAATTAGTGAAAAACCAGAAATTAGAAGAAGGATTAACGAAGTAATAGAATGAGAAAACGAGAACGCTTGAAAAACGAAGCAGCGTCCGAATTTTAGCAAAGTGGCCTAGCTGTTAGCACGTTGGACTCCGGATCGAGTGGTAGGTTCGAGCCTTAGAGGAGGTCAATGCATTGTTTTCCTGGGCAAGACACTGTACTCTCATTGCCAAAGTATTTCCACCTACGAGTGTAAATAAGTTTCAGCGAACTCTAGTATTTATGTAAAACCTGACAAAATGGTGGGGGTGACCCCACGATGGGTTACCATCCCACGTGGTAGAGGCGTAGTAGCCATGCCCTTATTTATGTGACCCACTTGTTAGTAAAACTGAAATTACTACTGAACATATATGTAATAGCGCTATATGCTTGCTTATTCAGAGTGTCGTTAGCTGCTTATGGCACCCAAAATTGAACCAGATTGTGGTCGGATGTGGAAATGGAACCTCTAAAGTTTATTTCGACCCTGAGAAAAGCAACAAGTGAGTATTCCGCTGCAAGTGTCGCTGCAAGTCTTTCTCTAAGCTCGATCACCAGCCGCTGCTCGAGAATGGAGCCCGCCCTCCTCCCCCGAACTCACGGCGAGGAACGAAGAGCGGACTCAAGCGAGCGGCGGAAATCAAGCCTAGTCTTTTTCCAAGCCACGTGTATCACATATAATCATGGGTGAAAGTTGTCAACTTATGCACTGTGCTTTTCTGTTTTTTTGATCTTTTTTTTCTCGTTGATATTTTTTAACATTGTTGGTTTTTCTTTCCTTTGTGAAGGGGAGCTAAACTCTGTGTTGGAAAAGTTAAAAGAAAGGTGGCATCAAAGGAGATGCCCTTGAAGGATCAAATCATTACACGTAAGTTTGTCTTGAATAAAATCATTTTTGTTTTTGGATGATGAATTGTAAATTGCCCTTTTAGATAGCTAAATGACAGAAATCCAACATTTTTCTATACTTAAACTCGTGAAACCCGTACCCTTTTATATTCCTCTAACCTGAATAAGGACCCTTTTAGAGTGAAGCCTCTCTGTATAGTCCAATGTAGGAGGTAATACCTAGTTTCAGAAGTGGAGAAGACCCTGGGGACGAGGTTGGCATGAACAGTGGAAACGGAGCCCTTGGCCAGCGTCATTCACAACTTGTGTGCATGCGCAAATTTTCTCATGACGTATCAGTGTTTACAATTGTTTTAGTATGGCCACGCAGCTTCCTTCATGCGTTTTCAGTAGAAAAACGCGTTATAACCTGCGTAGCTGGCGGTATTGTGGGCACGCGAAATAAAGTTTTGTCGGCGGAGCCGCAAAAAAGCGAGCGGCGAAGCCGCGAGGTCAATGGGGAGGAGGACTTTGAAATACCGCCTGCACGAAAACCATTGGTTTTTGAATAGTCCGGAGACCAGTGTGCGGGAAAAACGGATTGGTCGAGAGAAGTACACACGTCAATCAAATGTCAGGTGATCCTTCATATATTTCTCCTGGAAATGCTTCATGATCATCATAAATAATGGAGGATAGTCATGTTCGCAACAGTGTTCCAGTTTTTTTACGACAGGCGTTTAGAATGATCGACTTCGTTTCGTCGTCGAAAGAACAGTGCGAATCAATACGGCCAGTCGGATCTGCGATCAACAGTGGTCTGTTTACCACACAAATTTTCTACATTCAACTCTGCAGAGAAGGGTGGAACGCGAGGTGTGATTGTTTCCTGGTTGACATCCAAAGGCATGTTTTCTTTGTTCGTTGCATTTGAAGGAGTCGATTCTGAGAAATTTAATGATTTCTTAGTGGTCGAACGGTCCTTGTATAAATTCTTTTTTGCTTGAGGACTCCTGTCCGGCGAAGACACAGACGACGGAAGAAGACGTTTAATCCTTACTTGCGTATCTTGATTCGAAGACAGCGGAACTTCCACATTTCTTTCTATGTCGGAGCGAATGAACCGGACAAGTTCCACGGCGTTGAATATTTTCCTACCACAAGACTGACAAACTCGACTCAATAGAGCACTAGATTCCACAATGTTCGCGCCAATTTCCGAGCAAAGTTCTGCTAATGTCTTGCCTTCACGCTTTGCGTGACCTGAAGATTTAAATAAATTTTCCGTGGAAATGTATTTGGTACTTTTCTTAAAGTTACCGAATTTCATCTTCAGATTGACACCACACAATCTACATAAGTCGTTAGTGCTTTCCTCTTGGCTTTTTCTATCTCCCTTCGATTCGCCATGCATGCATCAACCAGAAGTGTAAGACGATCGCCTTCACGCCTCTATTTCGCGCGAAAATAGTCGGTTCTAATTGGTTGGTTCAATTAATTGGGGTCAGTTGAGGTCAACGAGGTGATAACAGTGAGCGGCATTCAAAAAACCCAAGTTCTCTGGCAAACGATATTTCTCGCGGCTTCGCCGCTCGCGATTAGCGACTTCGCCGCCAAAACTGTATTTTGGTCTACGCCAAAACTTTATTCCGCGCGCCTACAATATTGCCAGCTACGCAGGCTAAACGCGCTATTGAAAACTAATTTCTTACAGCATCAATAGCTCTCATTGAATGTTATTTGATGATCGTAGATGTTCTGACTGGAGCCTTGGACGCGGGAAATAAAACGAAAGCACAGATGTATGCACATCAAACGAGCTCTCACGAACGCATGCGAACATCCTGCTCCTGGGGAGGGGCGGGATATATATGGGCTGTATGGGTATGTGCGGCCCCAAAGGGTATGGCTTTTTAGCCGCTATAAACTTGGTCTGAAATAGAGTATCGAGTTTGGCCATTTTGTCTCAAATAGGGTCTGGTTTTCGCACTTTAAGTAGTATAGGGGGAGTCACACAAATACCATTTCGCAGAGGGAGAAGTATTTCCTCATTTTGCAACTCCCAGCTTTAAGTCCGAAGCTCGCAAGCTCGCTTCGGTTAAACCGGGGAGTTGCAAAACGGGAAATACTTCTCCCTCTTTGAAATAGTATTTGTGTGACTCCCCCTATACTACTGAGGGGGAGAGACACCAATTAGAAACAAGCGAGCCCGCTGTTATACCGCCCGAGCCGCGATGTCTCGAGCGACAAACAAGTGCGCGTGGCTGATGCGGAGCCGGAAAGAAAGCTGCCAACTTTCCGTGGCCATTCAAAGCCTCCCTCCAGAGCTTCGTGAGATGATTCTCAAGGAGTACATCGCGATAAAAATAAAGGAAAAAAGGAAATGGGGTGGGCCAAGGTACACGAGAATATCTTTACAAGAGCGCATTTTTTGGGGGGGGCAACCACAGTTTCGGCAACCAAATTGCGAACCATCACTCTTGGCACAAGTGCCTGTTTCGTTGCCGAAAATCTGAAACCATTCTTTCCAAACATATGCTATTTTTTGCTTTTTTCTTCTGTCTTTCGGCAACCCAAATTTCTTGTAAAAATATAGAGACATGTTTTCTATTCTCAGGAGCCTACCAAAGAGTTGCAAAAAACTTCGCGAAACAGCGTATCACTGCAGTTGCGGCGAGCAAAAGAAGAAACATCACGTGTTTCGCTGCTTCTACGACAAGCCAACGAAAAAACAACACGGAGTCTTCGTGTGATCTTCGTTTCATCTTCGGGACAGCGTCTGGAAAACGGCAGCGAAATTTCAAGTATGTACGCAGAATCCCAAGAAAACTCAGCAGCAGGCGAAGACGCAGCAAAAGAACCGTCGTAGAAGACGAAGACACCGCAACCAGCCAAACGGTAGCCGAAAATACGCGCAGTTAAACAAAGAAAGAAAAAAGGGCAGCAATGGTTTTGCAAGACGATCTTCAGGAGTTCGGCGACGAAACGGTTGTACTTGAGCCGGCGAAAAGTGTTGCAATATATGTCGCAACAGGCAAAAACCCGCCAGCAGACGCAACAAGCAAAACCCCACCAGCTGAAAAAAAGTTCCAAAGCTGCGGAAACGGGGGCGAAGAAGAACAAGCAGCAACTCGAACAAAAGGAAATGGAGTGCTGGGCTTGCCCCGCGAAGAAGAACCCCTCGGAACACCAGCTCTGCAGGGGGGCACAAACGACTCTATTTTAAGAGAGACCTTTGCAAACATGGGTCTTAGACTTGAAAAAAACGTTGCGGAGCATCTTCTTCTGGAAAACGCGTACGACAGCAACCTTCTGTCCGACATCGCCAATGTGGATTATCTGGAAGGGAATCAAGGCAGCACGAATTTGCGCCCGCTAGAGGGCCTGCCGGCCTTCGTAGATGACATCTACGTTTTTGGCTACCTTCCAAAGGAGGAGTGCGTCGTCGAAAAAGGAAAAGGAAAACTGAGCTGCACAACAGGGGAGAATGGGGCCGCAACACTACTGGTGAGGAGCGTCGCGAACGCTTTGGAAAGAGCTCTTGGGAAAAGGGGGTATATGCCGACGGCGATCGTGCACACCGTATCTGCGCAAAAGACGAAAAAAGAAAACAGCGCAATCTGAGCAACAATTGACACAATCGAGACAGAAACAAGGAGCCGGGCGAAAACAAAATGGGAAAAAATCCACCCGCAACAAGAGGTTGTCGGGTATTTCGTGGCAAAGTGCAATGTTTCCGAAGTCCCTCTGGAAGCAATACACAGCGGTCTGGATGTTTTCGAAGAGTGCCTGGAGGGGTACGGGTACGGCATCTATTGCATCGACTACACGCAAGACTTTTCTGGCGTTTTACATCGCGAAGCTCTTGTGCGCCACCTGCAGTTTCGAGAGGAGGGAGATTTCTGCGGAGCAATTGGCAAAAATACGCCGACGATACTTGACAACACAGGAACTGTCGGGAACCACGTTTGCACCTGGATAGACAAGCCCGAAAGAGGGCCCACGACGCGCACAAAGGTGTACAACAAAATCGTTTCGAATTTTGAGGCAGGAGAAATCCGCGAACCCGTAGGTGGCCATCTGGCGGACTACGCCGACTGCCCAAACCCCCACCTCCGCAAAACCTTCATTCACCCGGACGTGCAAGCCCGAGGGTGCACAAGGGTCGAAGTCTCAGTGTACGCGCCCCCTCTGGCCCAACTTTCGAACGAGAAAGCCGCCGACTGCATCGGGAAAGTTTTGCAGCAAGTTTCAGCCGAAAGCGAGGAAGAGGGTGTATTCGTGGTCCAGCCGCCCAGAAGACAGTGGGAAAACCTCGCAAAAAAAGTGGATCGCTGTTTGGTTCTAGCTGACAGGCCGCAAGGAAGAATTTTTGTTGCCTGGTATGCGCATACAAGGACAGGAAGAATTTCGGGTGTACACGTCCGCCCATCACCAGCGAAAGTGCAGGACAAACAAAAGTGGGAAAGAGCTGTATCGTGGGCAGCTGGAGATTTTGGTTTTCGGAATTGCCCAATTTTTCGGGTAGACATCTTGTCCGCAGACAAAGAAGGGGTGGAGATCGGCCCGCTCCGCTGCTACACAAAAGACGAAAACTCGCCAACAATCCTTTCTGCGAGCAAAAAGCCAACACAGCTCCACCCAAACGGAGGAGACCTGGCGACGCTTCTACCGCCAACGGAGAAAATTGAGTGGGAATGGCGGAGCAAGAAATGCCATGCAATCGGCAACGATTCTTCGAAATATTTTCTCCAAGAAATCCCACAAATCGCAGAAAAGCGACAAATCTCCACGCTTTCAACGAGAGGCAGGCTAGAAAAGCTTTTGGAGCTAAGAAGATCTCGAACGTTCGAGTCGTGGAAACGAAAGGTGTGGCAAAAAGAGGAGAAAATCGAAAAGGCTCGGCAAGTGGAACTCAAAAAACTGCGAATGGTCGCCCAAGCGAAGAAAAAAATAGAACAAAAAAGCGCGGAAATTCTCGAAAAAGTGGCTGGAACCCTGGGTGGAAAAACGCAAAAAGTTGCGGAATTGCCCACAGGGAGAAAATTTAGTGTCCTCGGTTTTCGAGCAAAACTAGACAAAGCCCGCGTTGTTTTGCAGTATGGGGATGAGCCGCCTGTTGCTGTTTGGGCGACAAAAGGTCTGCGAAAAATTCTTCTAGAGTGCTTGCGCAGCTTCCGTTCAACCGAGAAAGACTATTTGGGTCGGAAGGTTTTCTGGCTAGTTGCTTGCAGCGGTGTGCAAAAGCTTTGTGAGTTGGCTATCGGCATTGAGTCCGCGAAAACTTTCCAAAACAGCGAAGGAGAAACAATCGTATGGAATCCCATCAAAGTGCTTTCCGCGCCAGAAACAGGTAAGACTCGAGATTTTGCGGGCAATTGGTAGAGAATGCGAGGAGTACGAAACCCTTTGTGCCGAATTGGCCAAAAACACCGGTCTGCAGAAAATCAGCGCGCCGGAAAACAAAGCGACTAAAAAAACAACAGACTTGCCGGAAGGGGAGTACATTTGCAAACGTTTCGCCACAACCTATCTTCGGGGCGCCTTACGAACAATTCTGTTCTTGCTCCCGCTTGGAGAAAACGGGGAACCATCAACAGACGAAGAAACTCCCACACACGGCGTCTTTTTGGAAAAAGAGATAGCGGACATTGGCGGGGCCGCAGCGCTAGAAAAAAGGAAAACACCCCTTCGCTGCTTGCTTGGAGACCAGAAGACAACACCAAGCAAGAAGAAGTGCCGCACGGTTGCTCTGGCGTAGCCTACACGGCAACAATAGTTCCGCCTTCGAAGCAGAAAACAAAGTCTCCGTCACAAGCAACAACAAAGAGCTCGCCATGATCCCAGTCCAACCATTTTTTCGCCGTCTCCGAGTCAATATGGCCAACAATTTGCGCCGATTTGTCTTCCAACGAAGAGGCATATTCGCGAAGAGCGGACCAATCCTTCCAGCAAACCTTTTCTTCTTGCTGCAGGTATTTTTTCTCGCGTACTCGAAATTGTTCGAACGGGAAACATGGAAGTTGCCCTTCTTTCCGAACAAGCTCCATCGTGTATATTTTGCAGCCTTGCGTCTTTTCAGTTTTTCGAAATCATCCGCTTTGACTGCGGGCTTTTTTCACAGCTAGCACCGCGGTGTACACAATACCCGCAACAACACCCGCTTGCACAAGAGGAGACACAGTAGAAGCCGCCGCATTGACAGCTCGAACTGCCGCGTTGCAGTTGTTCTCTATACTCTCCAAGACGCAAGCTTCCTTTTCTTCCACGCCATCTTTCCTTGGCAAATGTTCGGCAATTATTTTCAGGTATAGGGATATTGCACGCACGTCTACGCAAAGCATTCCTAAAAACTCGAAAAAGGGCTCATCTTCTTCTTCTTCTTCTTCTTCTTCTTCTTCTTCTCGATCTTCTTCCTGCGCTCCGCGCACTTCTCCTTTTTCTTCTTGGTTTTCTAGAGCGGGCGGTTTTGGGTCCATTTTACCGGCTTCTTGCCAAATTCTATACAACCTGGTTGTTCCAATCCCGAAGCGCTCCCGGATCGCTGCGATTGTCTCGCCTGTTTCCCGCGCGGCAACGATTTGTCGTTCCTCTTCGGCAGAAAGATTTTTTGCAGGAGGCATGTTTGCATATATTCTAGTTTCTGCAGAATTCAAAAGAAAAGTGGTGCCTTGTTTGCGCGCCGCGGTTGTGTTGCAGCAATGTTGTCTGTCGGCCGCGGTTGTGTCGCAACATTGTTGTCTGTCGGCCGCGGTTGTGTCACAACATTGTTGTCTGTCGGCCGCGGTTGTGTCGCAACATTGTTGTCTGTCGGCCGTGGTTGTGTTGCTGCTGTGCGAAAAAAAACCGCGGGATCAGTGCGAATTATTTTTTCTTGCCCACTCTTATGTGCGCTTATTGAAAGCCAGTATTTCTAAAGAATTGCTGAAAAATTTCTTGAGAAAAACTGGTTTGAAAAAAGAAATACTGGTTTTTAATAAGCGCACATAAGAGTGGGCAAGAAAAAATAATTCGCACTGATCCCGCGGTTTTTTTTCGCACAGCAGCAACACAACCGCGGCCGACAGACAACAATGTTGCGACACAACCGCGGCCGACAGACAACATTGCTGCAACACAACCGCGGCGCGCAAACAAGGCACCACTTTTCTTTTGAATTCTGCAGAAACTAGAATATATGCAAACATGCCTCCTGCAAAAAATCTTTCTGCCGAAGAGGAACGACAAATCGTTGCCGCGCGGGAAACAGGCGAGACAATCGCAGCGATCCGGGAGCGCTTCGGGATTGGAACAACCAGGTTGTATAGAATTTGGCAAGAAGCCGGTAAAATGGACCCAAAACCGCCCGCTCTAGAAAACCAAGAAGAAAAAGGAGAAGTGCGCGGAGCGCAGGAAGAAGATCGAGAAGAAGAAGAAGAAGAAGAAGAAGAAGATGAGCCCTTTTTCGAGTTTTTAGGAATGCTTTGCGTAGACGTGCGTGCAATATCCCTATACCTGAAAATAATTGCCGAACATTTGCCAAGGAAAGATGGCGTGGAAGAAAAGGAAGCTTGCGTCTTGGAGAGTATAGAGAACAACTGCAACGCGGCAGTTCGAGCTGTCAATGCGGCGGCTTCTACTGTGTCTCCTCTTGTGCAAGCGGGTGTTGTTGCGGGTATTGTGTACACCGCGGTGCTAGCTGTGAAAAAAGCCCGCAGTCAAAGCGGATGATTTCGAAAAACTGAAAAGACGCAAGGCTGCAAAATATACACGATGGAGCTTGTTCGGAAAGAAGGGCAACTTCCATGTTTCCCGTTCGAACAATTTCGAGTACGCGAGAAAAAATACCTGCAGCAAGAAGAAAAGGTTTGCTGGAAGGATTGGTCCGCTCTTCGCGAATATGCCTCTTCGTTGGAAGACAAATCGGCGCAAATTGTTGGCCATATTGACTCGGAGACGGCGAAAAAATGGTTGGACTGGGATCATGGCGAGCTCTTTGTTGTTGCTTGTGACGGAGACTTTGTTTTCTGCTTCGAAGGCGGAACTATTGTTGCCGTGTAGGCTACGCCAGAGCAACCGTGCGGCACTTCTTCTTGCTTGGTGTTGTCTTCTGGTCTCCAAGCAAGCAGCGAAGGGGTGTTTTCCTTTTTTCTAGCGCTGCGGCCCCGCCAATGTCCGCTATCTCTTTTTCCAAAAAGACGCCGTGTGTGGGAGTTTCTTCGTCTGTTGATGGTTCCCCGTTTTCTCCAAGCGGGAGCAAGAACAGAATTGTTCGTAAGGCGCCCCGAAGATAGGTTGTGGCGAAACGTTTGCAAATGTACTCCCCTTCCGGCAAGTCTGTTGTTTTTTTAGTCGCTTTGTTTTCCGGCGCGCTGATTTTCTGCAGACCGGTGTTTTTGGCCAATTCGGCACAAAGGGTTTCGTACTCCTCGCATTCTCTACCAATTGCCCGCAAAATCTCGAGTCTTACCTGTTTCTGGCGCGGAAAGCACTTTGATGGGATTCCATACGATTGTTTCTCCTTCGCTGTTTTGGAAAGTTTTCGCGGGCTCAATGCCGATAGCCAACTCACAAAGCTTTTGCACACCGCTGCAAGCAACTAGCCAGAAAACCTTCCGACCCAAATAGTCTTTCTCGGTTGAACGGAAGCTGCGCAAGCACTCTAGAAGAATTTTTCGCAGACCTTTTGTCGCCCAAACAGCAACAGGCGGCTCATCCCCATACTGCAAAACAACGCGGGCTTTGTCTAGTTTTGCTCGAAAACCGAGGACACTGAATTTTCTCCCTGTGGGCAATTCCGCAACTTTTTGCGTTTTTCCACCCAGGGTTCCAGCCACTTTTTCGAGAATTTCCGCGCTTTTTTGTTCTATTTTTTTCTTCGCTTGGGCGACCATTCGCAGTTTTTTGAGTTCCACTTGCCGAGCCTTTTCGATTTTCTCCTCTTTTTGCCACACCTTTCGTTTCCACGACTCGAACGTTCGAGATCTTCTTAGCTCCAAAAGCTTTTCTAGCCTGCCTCTCGTTGAAAGCGTGGAGATTTGTCACTTTTCTGCGATTTGTGGGATTTCTTGGAGAAAATATTTCGAAGAATCGTTGCCGATTGCATGGCATTTCTTGCTCCGCCATTCCCACTCAATTTTCTCCGTTGGCGGTAGAAGCGTCGCCAGGTCTCCTCCGTTTGGGTGGAGCTGTGTTGGCTTTTTGCTCGCAGAAAGGATTGTTGGCGAGTTTTCGTCTTTTGTGTAGCAGCGGAGCGGGCCGATCTCCACCCCTTCTTTGTCTGCGGACAAGATGTCTACCCGAAAAATTGGGCAATTCCGAAAACCAAAATCTCCAGCTGCCCACGATACAGCTCTTTCCCACTTTTGTTTGTCCTGCACTTTCGCTGGTGATGGGCGGACGTGTACACCCGAAATTCTTCCTGTCCTTGTATGCGCATACCAGGCAACAAAAATTCTTCCTTGCGGCCTGTCAGCTAGAACCAAACAGCGATCCACTTTTTTTGCGAGGTTTTCCCACTGTCTTCTGGGCGGCTGGACCACGAATACACCCTCTTCCTCGCTTTCGGCTGAAACTTGCTGCAAAACTTTCCCGATGCAGTCGGCGGCTTTCTCGTTCGAAAGTTGGGCCAGAGGGGGCGCGTACACTGAGACTTCGACCCTTGTGCACCCTCGGGCTTGCACGTCCGGGTGAATGAAGGTTTTGCGGAGGTGGGGGTTTGGGCAGTCGGCGTAGTCCGCCAGATGGCCACCTACGGGTTCGCGGATTTCTCCTGCCTCAAAATTCGAAACGATTTTGTTGTACACCTTTGTGCGCGTCGTGGGCCCTCTTTCGGGCTTGTCTATCCAGGTGCAAACGTGGTTCCCGACAGTTCCTGTGTTGTCAAGTATCGTCGGCGTATTTTTGCCAATTGCTCCGCAGAAATCTCCCTCCTCTCGAAACTGCAGGTGGCGCACAAGAGCTTCGCGATGTAAAACGCCAGAAAAGTCTTGCGTGTAGTCGATGCAATAGATGCCGTACCCGTACCCCTCCAGGCGCTCTTCGAAAACATCCAGACCGCTGTGTATTGCTTCCAGAGGGACTTCGGAAACATTGCACTTTGCCACGAAATACCCGACAACCTCTTGTTGCGGGTGGATTTTTTCCCATTTTGTTTTCGCCCGGCTCCTTGTTTCTGTCTCGATTGTGTCAATTGTTGCTCAGATTGCGCTGTTTTCTTTTTTCGTCTTTTGCGCAGATACGGTGTGCACGATCGCCGTCGGCATATACCCCCTTTTCCCAAGAGCTCTTTCCAAAGCGTTCGCGACGCTCCTCACCAGTAGTGTTGCGGCCCCATTCTCCCCTGTTGTGCAGCTCAGTTTTCCTTTTCCTTTTTCGACGACGCACTCCTCCTTTGGAAGGTAGCCAAAAACGTAGATGTCATCTACGAAGGCCGGCAGGCCCTCTAGCGGGCGCAAATTCGTGCTGCCTTGATTCCCTTCCAGATAATCCACATTGGCGATGTCGGACAGAAGGTTGCTGTCGTACGCGTTTTCCAGAAGAAGATGCTCCGCAACGTTTTTTTCAAGTCTAAGACCCATGTTTGCAAAGGTCTCTCTTAAAATAGAGTCGTTTGTGCCCCCCTGCAGAGCTGGTGTTCCGAGGGGTTCTTCTTCGCGGGGCAAGCCCAGCACTCCATTTCCTTTTGTTCGAGTTGCTGCTTGTTCTTCTTCGCCCCCGTTTCCGCAGCTTTGGAACTTTTTTTCAGCTGGTGGGGTTTTGCTTGTTGCGTCTGCTGGCGGGTTTTTGCCTGTTGCGACATATATTGCAACACTTTTCGCCGGCTCAAGTACAACCGTTTCGTCGCCGAACTCCTGAAGATCGTCTTGCAAAACCATTGCTGCCCTTTTTTCTTTCTTTGTTTAACTGCGCGTATTTTCGGCTACCGTTTGGCTGGTTGCGGTGTCTTCGTCTTCTACGACGGTTCTTTTGCTGCGTCTTCGCCTGCTGCTGAGTTTTCTTGGGATTCTGCGTACATACTTGAAATTTCGCTGCCGTTTTCCAGACGCTGTCCCGAAGATGAAACGAAGATCACACGAAGACTCCGTGTTGTTTTTTCGTTGGCTTGTCGTAGAAGCAGCGAAACACGTGATGTTTCTTCTTTTGCTCGCCGCAACTGCAGTGATACGCTGTTTCACGAAGTTTTTTGCAACTCTTTGGTAGGCTCCTGAGAATAGAAAACATGTCTCTATATTTTTACAAGAAATTTGGGTTGCCGAAAGACAGAAGAAAAAAGCAAAAAATAGCATATGTTTGGAAAGAATGGTTTCAGATTTTCGGCAACGAAACAGGCACTTGTGCCAAGAGTGATGGTTCGCAATTTGGTTGCCGAAACTTTGGTTGCCCAAAAAAAAGTGCGCTCTTGTAAAGACATTCTCGTGTACCTTGGCCCACCCCATTTCCTTTTTTTCCTTTATTTTTATCGCGATGTACTCCTTGAGAATCATCTCACGAAGCTCTGGAGGGAGGCTTTGAATGGCCTACTACACAAATACTATTTTAAAGAGGGAGAAGTATTTTCCGTTTTGCAACTCCCCGGTTTAACCGAAGCGAGCTTGCGAGCTTCGGACTTAAAGCTGGGAGTTGCAAAATGAGGAAATACTTCTCCCTCTGCGAAATGGTATTTGTGTGACTCCCCCTATACTACTCTTTAATATAGTCTTCAATTAAGTATGTTTGTTTTAGAAGAAACTACTTCACTGACAATGTCTTTAACATCGATCTGAACTAGAGAACTAATTGATGTGAAGTATATATGAAATTTTCTTTTTTAGGGAACTAATTATAAGGCAGGTCTTAAACAGCTAGGTATCGATTCAAGGGTCAGGTCATAAATGGGGTGTCGAAATTTTGGTCAGGTCTTAAATAAGGCACGGAAAATCCCACTGAGATTTTGGTCGTTTAAGACCAAAAAAATAGGGTAAGGGTTTTGGGAAGCGGGCCGCATACCCCCACCCAATTTTTTCTGGGAGTACCCCACTCCCCCGAGATCCTGCTACTAGTACGCACTTTTCAACGCTCAAGCACATCTTTTATCCACAGCTGTGAAGAAAGTTGCGCTTTGACTAGCTGACACCCCGCCCAGAGAGCTTGTTCCCAGACTATAACCTTTTTATTAAAACTATACCCCACTTTTTATCAGCATCCACGTGCACGAACGAACACTTGACGAAAAACTGCTCTTGGACAAGATTTCGTCGCCAAATGGCTCAGTCTCTCGCATTTGTTGTTCACACCTGCATTTGACATATATATATGAAAATCAAATCATACATCAAATCATATCTATTTGATGATAAAATCAGTTTATTTAAATCTTTCCTTTGTATAGTGCACAAGGAATAATTTGTGTGTGGCTTTTTCTCGTGCCAAAATGGCGAAAAAATTTCCGTTCGTGCTCGCTGTTATTTTTTGTAGAACAAAAACAAACAATTACACTAATTCACCGTTCATAATTAAATTTCCTTATTTTGAGAGGCATGGAACATCCGTTTGTCTCGTTGTCGTATTAGTGTCGCGTTTAGAGTACAATAGTCGATGAATTATGATTAAAATAACTATTTTCAAAAGTCAAATATGTTTTGAAAGGAAAAATCGACCGTTTTTGGTCCTTCAAGGATACAGACCTGTTAAACAAACGTGGGCAGTGTGAAATTTTCCTTATCCGCTTCTAGATTGAAAAGATGGTCAGAATATGAGGGAGAAAGAAGAAAACTAAAAAGAAACCATCATGAAGCGATGTGCTTTCAAAACGGAGAAAGAGGGTCTTATCACAGGTTAAAATTTCAATCGCCGTTTTTTTTGTTTTTTGTTTTTTTCATAGATTTCGTATGAACTACAGAAAGAAACGGATTAAATATGCCTTACTGAAATTTATTTCAGGCCACATAAACACAGTCTCGGACCTAAGGCATCATGAACATCCTTTATATAATTCCTGTCCTCTTCAATTTTTAAGGCATGCATGTTAATCCGAGATCCATTTATTAAGAAGAAGGATATTACTTTTTAAAGGAAAGACACTATCTAGCCGTGGCCGGTAATCAAAGGAATGATGTTAGTGTACATGGTTTCCTGACTAGTTTTCTGGTAATCTGAACTGCAAGAGGAGAAGGTTCTACCGAGACAGCTAAAGTCAGAGGAACAAGTTTTTGTTGCTAAGCCTTTTCCGCGGTCATAATTTGTTACGACAACTCGACTAGGCGCCGGCTTAGTATTGTTCCTGCCTATGGGCGAACAGACTTAGTGGTTTCTTTGGCGGATACACTGCACAACGCGGATAACACAACACATCTGATTTTTGCCAAGAAATAAGGTTTCCGGAAGCGGAAGTCTCTTGAGAGGCGCGTCAGTCAAACAATAGGGAGCTTACGAATCGACGACTTTCGGACGACGGCGCCGTTGGGTCACCTTATAGTCTCGCGTCGTCGTCCTGTAGAAATTTGAATTTACGATTCGCAGTAAAGACGACGACGTTTATGCGCGACCGGCAAATTTTTATTGTCTCAGGAGCTCGAGAAAAAAAATACTCAAGACAGACCAACAAAATGTGCTAGCATGGCAGAAAAGAAAGCGCAGCTGTACGTCGAGAAAAATTTGGGTTCTAAAAGATTAGGCTGGCTATAAGACCACTCAAAACAACAGAGGAAAAAATCGCCTAGCTCTCTAGTTGAGCTATCTAGTCCTTGTTTCTAACTGTCGACACGAATGCTAAAACCTTTTAGTCCTTTCAAATTCATTGTACACCAAAAAATGTCTTATATTTCAGTGAAGCGTGATTAAAATGAAAGATTTTTCATACAGCAATTTGCTTTTCATTCACACCGTGTCGTGCTTTGACCGCTTTCAGTGTTGGTTGAACTCATAGCGTTCGCCATGGCACTGTAGAAGGTCGTTTCTTGAACGAAAACAGGCAAATAAAATTAAAATCAAACATCAAGGACATGCCCCTAATGTGATACTTAAATTATCTGGCAAAAATACCCGAAGTATCGAGGGAAAACTTTGAAAACTAACCTCACGGCCTCCTGTTTCCAAGACGCCGGCAAATCGCTCTCACCAACGTCGTCGACTTTGGCGCGAAGCTGGGAAGTGCTCAGAAACGCATGCGCAGTGAGCATGTCACGCAATCTAACGGCGGCGTCGTGCAAAAGTCGTCGATTCGTAAGCTCCCTAATACTGCCAAGGAACACCGCGGTAAAACGCAGTGCGCATGAGTACAAATTTTAGCTTCCGGTAAATTACGCATTTCCGGTTACGTATTAAAATCCAATGTAAACAAGATAAAATCCCGTACCGCAAAGTTTGAAAACAAAAAGTAAGAGTTAGCAAAAGAAAGTAGGGGAAAGGTTTGTCTCGTTGAAAAGTTTATTTTTCATTTAAGTTTCAAGCGCTTGCACCCAGGGGTATGGTGTTTGCACCACCAACAAAATATGAGAGAATTTCGAGCGCGTTCGCGCTCGACAAGAGCAATTTTTTTTTTTTTTACGTAGTTCTCCTTGTTGCGTTGGTTTGGTTGTGCGGTTCCTTCGCAGAAAAATGTGGGAAAGCCAACAAAAGCAGCCGTAAATGTGCCGGCAAAAAATATTTTCTGTCTGAAGATTTAACCAGAGCTGCCGAACTCAAGTGGGCTCAACAGCTTGCCGTGTTTACTGGGACGAAATACGGACGAGCAACAACAGATGTTCGGTTCCTAGAGAAAACCATTCGCAAGGCATCAGGAAACAGCGGATTCCTGCGAGACTTTTTGCAGTCCTGGATGCCATAGGAGCAACATGTCATGGGTACAAGCCAGGTGCAAGGTGGTACTACAAATGCTGTACCAGAGTGAAAGAAGAAACAAGGTTTACCTCGCATCCTGACTAGAAGCCGACGGTCTTACGAACTACTGGCAGGTCAATTAATTAGACATCGGTTAATTATAATTGACACGCTGGTTCGCACTGCCTTGGATTGCTGCAAGGATTTTCGGAATCTCCTTCCCAGCAAATTAAATGAAATTAAGGAAAAGGAAAGCATACTCTTTCAAAGATTTTTGATGCAACAATAAACAAGTCGTTTGTATCAAATTTTGTAAAATTTGGGGCAAAATAGACATGAAACCAAAAAAAATTCATTTTAAATTTAATTATATTTCGTGTTAAATGATTCAAGTCTTACGCATGTATGGTTCTCCACTAAGATGGAAATAAACAGACCTCAGATGACAAACTTCAAAATGTACCTATAAAATTATCTTGCACTACTGATTTTGGAGTGTTATTTGCATTTAATGTACCTCACATTTTTATTTTACTCTTCTTCACTACAGTACAGTACGGTCAATTGCTTCACTAAAATTAATTGTTGGGGTGTAGGTAGCAAAAAGCCACCTCAGGCGGTTCAGTCTAAAATTGGTATATTTTGGAAAGAAAAAGGTAGCACAGAAGCTAGGAAATATTATTTTGAAAAGTTAATTGCCAAACGAGTTTAAAGAAAAATAACAATTTTAAAGACAGCAAAACAGGAACTTTATGCCACTTGACAAACTTATTTTTCCTAAGACCAAACCCATAAAATTGCCCCAATAATATCGTCTAAAATACAGAAGTTGAACGAGACTTACCGGAAGTTGAAGTTCGACTGGGATTCCACCTTTGTCACCATACACAGAGGGATTACATGAGATAGCATTGCGCCTCCGTGAACTCAGCCTTTAAAGCACTAGCCATGTGCATCGTAGGAAGTAAGTAACAGGGTGGGTCCAAGGGAGGGCATGTAATCCCTCTGTGTATGGTGACAAAGGTGGAATCCCAGTCGAACTTCAACTTCCGGAAAGTCTCGTTCAACTTCTGTATTCCACCTTGTCACCCACAGAGGGATCACATGAGACTTCAAAGACAGATGCACAGGCTAGTAGTAAATAATTTCACACAAGTGAACATATTACTGCAAAACTTTATTGGCAAACATGTCTTCCACAATCGTTTTGTCACAGAATTTAGCAAAGGTGGATTCTGACTTCCATCCAGCCTTGTCAAGAATATCTGCTAATGGAAAATCACTCAGCTTTGCCTTAGAAGTTGAAGCTGACCTTGTGCTATGAGGTTTGAAAATGTTAACATCAATGCCTGAACTTTGTAATACAAACTTAACCCAACGACTAATCGTGTCTCTAGACACTGGACCGTACGGTTTAACATAACTTAGCAACAGTTGACTACATGAACGAGTCTCCCTTGCAAACTTTGTTCTTGTCAAATACTCCTTAAGAGTGGTCACAACACAAAGTCTTGGATCTGTGAATGATTTAAGTTCAATCACCATACCCTTGGACCCTGGTTTGGACTGTTTAACATGCTCTTGAAGTCTGAACACTAAAGAGGAGCCAGAATCTATCATGCTGTCCACATTGAGAAAAAGAAGGGATTGCCCCCTTTGAGCAGTGACTAGAGCTAATAACATTGTGAGCTTCAGAGTTAAGCTCTTGAGAGAAATCTCATTAACAGGGGACAAAGTCTTTAAGTAATCAAGAACTTGGTTTACATCCCAAACTGCTGTATAACGAGGCATCGCTGGGCGAGATTCAAATACTCCCTTTAGAAACCTAATAACTAAAGGATGTTGCCCAACTGGGATACCATCTATTGAAGGGAGTATTGAAGAAAGTGCTGAACGAGCAGTATTAAGGCTACTATAACTAAGACCACTGTTGAATAAAGTCAGTAGAAACTCTATGACTTGGGCTAAAGAGGGACGAACTGTACTAATCTGTTCTCTATGACAGAAGTCAAGCCATTTTTTGTAGTAGGATTGGTACTGTTTAGATGTGCTTTTCCTCCACGACTTGAGGATAATCTTGGTAGCTTCTGCAGAAATGCCTTGCTCCGTTAGGGATTCCCCGATAACTTGCATGCAATTAGTTTCAGTTTGCCCTCCATGGGATGTGGTTGACTGGGCTTGCTTCGAAGATACAATGTCCCTCTTGTCACTGGTAACAGTCTGGGCTTGTCAACCAAAAGACTCATCAGCTTTGGATACCAAGGTTGGGTGGGCCAGACTGGAACAATTATGATCCCTTCCCCTTCCTCCATTTCGATTTTCTTTAACCAACGAAGTATCAGGCTAAAAGGAGGGAAAGCATAAAATTGTTCTTGAGACCAAGAGCAAGAGAAAGCATCCACAAACTGTGCCTCAGGGTCTGGCCTCCATGACACATAACGTGAAACTTTTCTGTTAATTCTAGATGCGGAAAGATCAATGGATGGCATGCCATAGGTCTCAACAATGCTGAAACTTTTCTTTGAGAGACCATTCTGTGTTATCATTCTGTGTTATCATTAAATGTTCTAGATTCCCTATCAGCATCAACATTTTCTTTACCTGGTAATGAGATTGCTGTCACCCAGATATTTCTCTGGATGCACCAGGTCCAAATTTCACGTGCAATCTTACTACATTCCAAAGAATGAGTCCCACCCATGGCATTTATGTAAGAGACAGCAGTGGTATTATCTATGTAGATGTTAATATGACAATTTGTCATTGAGTGGCAGAATGATTTCAAAGCAAAAAAAGCAGCAAATGTTTCTAACTCATTGATGTGACAGTTAGACTCAGTTACAGTCCATCGACCTCCTGCTTTATCTCCCTTGCACACTGCCCCCCACCCTTCTTTTGAGGCATCAGAATACAGGGAGAGTAATGGATCCTCATGGGATATCCACTTAAACGAGCTCTCAACATTTTTGATCCACCACTTGAGGTCTATGACTGATGTAACTGACAATGTCATTACGGAGTTGTAGTTTCCCCTACTTTCTTTCAGAGCTTTAATTTTGTCTATTTCTAGACTTCTATAGAAAAGCTGTGCATATTCAACACCAGGGAACATAGAAACCATTAAACCTATCACTTCTGAGACATCATGAATTGAAACATGAGTTTTTGTCAATACAGTTAAACATTTCTGTTTCAGCTTTTCAGCTTTCTCTGGTGTTGGTCCCACTGTCATTGTGAGTGAGTTTAAGATAAAACCAAAAATGTTAACTCATGGCTGGGTACAAGAATTGATTTTTCTTGATTTAGAAGAAAACCCACTTTGGTGAAAAGGTGGACAGTGTCCTGAACATTATTACTGCAGTCATTAAATGAGGGCCCTTGTAAGTATGAATCATCAATGTAGCCCACATTTGTGTGTCCCATTTGCCTTAAGGTGGAGTAGACAGGCTTAAGCAATTTCGTAAAAAGTCGGGGAGCAGAAGCAAGACCATTAGGGAGGCAAGTAAACTGAAACGGCAGGTATATTTTGCAGGTTGCAGGTTGCAGGTTGAAATTTAATTATAACTGAAAAACCGCTGGCACTAAAAATAATTAATAACCTATATACTCGTCGGGGGTTGTTACATAAAGTAGTTCGCCTCTTTCACGTAGTGAAAACACGCTGTTATTAATATTTAGGCCTTCTTTGGCAATCTTCTAACTTGTTACGCCGTGTACAGAAACCAGAGACTTGTACGCTTCCCAACTGTTTGTGATCGCACTTGGTTTGAGCGATGTTCTCATGTCCATCGAAAACACGATCGATCCGCCATAAGTACTTATCGATCGACACGCAGGGACTGGTGAAATCTCTTCAAAGCCATCTGGATGGCCGCTCCACAGATGTCTCCATCGATTCCAGATTTGGCTCGAGTCTTCCCTCAACAACAGAAGATTGCCATCACAAATGAAGCAAATAAATAAAGAAATGAAATAATATAAGATTTTAACAGACGGAATATACTAGCGCAAGCTCAGTGTGCTTTCATTTTGGTACTCACTGGGAAGAAACCAAATTCAGCAGATATTTCAGCAGATATTTCAGATGTTTCTTCAAAAACAATAATTCATTGCAGGCTTAAAATCATTGAAATATACTCTCCTCCCATCGCTTCGGCCGGTTTGGCACTTAGGTGGAAGCCACCTTTCTGAGCGACTGTAAACAGCGTCATGTAACAGTCACGGTAATTCTACCAACTGTACGTTCTTTCAAGTGCCAGCGGTTTTCCAGTTATAATTACATTTCAACCTGCAACCTGCACCCTACAAAATATACCTGCCGAAACTGAAATAACTCCCCCTGCCAAGAGAACTTCAAATATTTTTGGCATTTCTCATTGATTGGAACCGAATAATATGCATCTAGCAAGTCTACAGATGCCATATAACATCCAGGTGTCACAAGCAAGATTGCTGAAGTTAAGCTTTCCATTTTAAAATGATGGTTGCTAATATATTGATTTACGTTCTTCAAATTGAGAATGAGCCTATACCCTCCAGTCTTCTTTTTACGAAGAAATATAGTAGAGAGAAATTCTCCATGACAGTGCTGTGATTTCACAGTGACCCCCTTTGTCAGAAGTTTGTCTAATTCTGAACTGATAATCTGTGATTCTTCCGAATTAAAAGCGATTTCCTTTGGGGGAAGCATTTGTACAGGAGGGCAGTCAACAAAATCAACATTAAAACCCTTGAGGGTTTTGAGAATCTGCGGATCGGAAGTCAATTCTCTCCATTCAGAGAAATATAATTTCAATCTACCTGCCGTTTGTCCTGGTTCTACAAGACACAATTTTTGACTTACCTGAGGTAAGTCCTCAGAAGCTTTGTTTACTTGCTTTGACCCTTCGACTTGGGAAACTTGTCTGAATTCTGTGTGGCAGAACCGCGACTTGCGGTCTGTCGCCAGCCTAAAACATGCTTCTGACTTCCTCTTGCTCGAAAAAATTTCCCTCTGCCACCAGACGATTGGCTTTTGTATCCAAAGTTAGAGTGGGTCGGGCCTTTATGACGAGTGACGGTGGAAGTAGTTACTTTCCGGCCAACACGGTTTACTTCGGAGACATCCTTAACTTGCTTCGACAAGTCGTCTCCGAAGAGTTCAGCTGTCACTGTTGTAGACGCTGAGCAAAGGTGTTTGTAATCCGTGTGTAGGTCCGGTTTTATGAGCTCTTTCCTTCTATTATTAAGCTCGGTATTTGCATGTGCCAAAAGAGAAAGGCTGTCTATTGCCTCTTGGGCGAGCACTTTCCCGCCATTTATCTCATTAACTCGTTTCAAGATGGCGTCAGTGACGCGAGCAAGAGCTGTCATGCCCTTAACGACAGACGTTTGCACTTTTTGGAATTTCAAGTCTTGCGACCTGATGGTGGAGCTGAGGTTATCCCAAATCAGTTGGTTAACTCGAACTTTCGTCAAACCTTCACAGTTTTCCGACTGCGGATATTTGTTTATCTTCTCTTGCAGCCGTTCTTCTAACATGCCGTCTCGCACGAGACGCGTCACAATTTTAGCGAGCTCTTCATGGATGGGAGGTCCCGTCTCCTCCGACTTCAGGTCATTTTGAAGAGTTTTGAGGAAGTCTCCAGCTGATTCGTCGACTTCATGTTGCTTTCCATTGCCATGTTCTTTGGCATTAGACAAAAGGTCATTGACCGAGGCATCAACATCCATCTGCTCGCTCGGTGAAGACGATTTTCCCGCCTTCTGGCTGGGTTTGTCTTGTGAGGGGTTTGACAAGTTATTGTCGTTTAAGTCACCCTCGGTGACCTCCTCACACACATACCTCTCAAGGGTTTGTGTTAGGGCCGTGGTCAACGACTCGGCCATCCGGGAAAAGCCTTGTTCCATAGATTTTTGCAAAGCACTGATCTGAGCGCTTGCCATGTCTTCATCGTGTTGACGGGAGTCAATTATGACCTTTTTCCCGTCTTTATCATTGGCGCGTCTCGAAGACTTGGAAGGTCTCTCTCCTGGTACCGGGTGTATCTCTACATGAATTTCTTTCGATGTTTTAGTAGGCGAATCAGGCGGCATTGTGTGTGGCAAAAACCAAGTTTTCGCAGGACAGAAAAGACAATCCGTTCACAACGAAGGCAAGAACGCACTGAGTTCACGCAGGCGCAATGCTATCTCATGTGATCCCTCTGTGGGTGACAAGGTGGAATTAATGTCAGTTTCACATATACTTATTGAAATTCAGTAGCACTGCAATGTTGTCTCCACACCGAGGATTCAGTTAGAGGGGTGTCCAGGAACCCTATGAGCACCCACTTCATGAAAAATTTCACTAAAAATTTACCTACTCCATTTTTCATTAGTGGGGGGATATGCGTTTTGGACATCCATTTTCAGTATCTGGATACAAACAAACTAATATGTTTATTTCTTATTTTTTTTTAATTTTTTATTTAGATCTTGCAATTTACCAATTCTAGGACTACTCAAGAACTTAAAGTAGCAACACAGCAGTAGGAAGGCCTCCAAAAAGTTCAGAACCATTTCCAATTGTTGTTCTAAAGACTTAAATTTCTAGAAGAGGCTTGTGGAATAGACCTGCAGTACCCAAAAAGCCAGCAAACGTCCATGGCAGAAATACAAACATCATTTGGGGTGGTAAAAATAAATTGCTATGGTGAATTTACAATGGATAAAACAGTTTGTAATAGGATGACAACAGCAATCCATGACTTAACTCAACTATCAGGTTAGTATCACTTACCTGAAATGTAAAGATACAAGACATACAAGATACAAGTATTTTGAAGGATAATTGTTTGACATCATGATAATCCATGGCACACTATAATAACACCATCTGACCAAAACTCATTCAAACAGATTATCATTATTTACATGTATTGCACATGGTCAATGACAATATCATAAATTTTATCATTCGGTTGAAGTCATAAGCACTAATGAGAAGGATTTGGAGGACTTCTCAATTATTATGGCAATGATTTGGAAGAGTTATCTGAGGAGTCTCTTGGCCAAGAAAAAAATGCTGCGTCAGAGTTGCCACAAACTATTCAAGTCTCATCGTTTTAATGACTTGGAAAACTGATAATTATTTTCGTTTGAATATTGACTAGTGACTTAGGTAACAATCAAAATAACATGTTGTTAAGGTGACCGGTAAGGGTAACAGACACCATTTCAAGATTATATTTCTGATACAGGTATTGTATTTGTGCAATCCAACAAGTAAGAGGATGTGTTAAGACCAACACATGACAGTGATTGACACAATCAGAGAATCAAATATTTAAATTTAATAAATAAAATTATTTCAATAATTTATTTAAATAAGTAAAATAGATATTTACCTTTTCTATTAATTTCAGAAAATTCATTCGACCAGCTGATCGGAAAATTTTAGATATCATTGCAACAACATTATGAAAGCAGTGATGCTGTGCCACTGTATGCTCCTGGACAGATGAAAGAGTTTGCTGACAAAACTGCACCTGGTCTTTTCAGTGTCATTTTGCAGTCTATTCTCTGGGAAGATCCAAGATTGAGTGAAGAACACCGTGTATTAGAGGAAAAAAGAACTCTTGTTTTGTTGTGCACAATAGCATATTTCACGTACTTTCCAAAACAAAGTTCTTAAATTTTGGGTGGCCGCTTAATAGGGGTAAAGACAATAATGACAACAATGAAACCCTTATCGTGACTACTTTGCTAGCCCTATACTCGTGGAAAACATCAATCAAATTTAATCATGTCTTTAAAGAAAGAAAGCTGTTGTTAATAGTGTTATTACCGTGTGGTTCATATCGTTCATGCCCATACATATCCCGAAGAAACTTCTAGATTAGGACCATTACGTCATCGGAGATTTGTCAACGGCTACCACTGATGGTGCAATAATACAGTTTGTGTTGATCAAGTGATGTGATGTCTACAGTAAGAAAAGAATCATCAATGACTGCTTTGAAATGTGCACTACGTTCCGACGGTAGTGCTAAGCAAACAGTTAAATTTTAAAAGCGCGGTTGTAAGATCTAAAAGATCTTCTTGTTCGATTTGTAGGCGACCAGACCCAAGCTTCCACTCGGCCAAATTTTGAGTCACGCAATCTGTGATATTTACTCGCCAAAAGCTGTTGAAACATTAATAAATCTCATCTCCGATACTGACTTTCGCGGGAAAAAAATTAAAAACCCAGCGCTCGTCAAAAATTATATTTTTTCACCAGAAATTTCCCTTGGAACATATACATATTTATATTCGTTTGAATCATCGACGAAATGACCTTTTCCGGATATTTTTTCCTTCGGAGTCAACAAAAACCTCCGATTACAAAATCACGCCGAACCCACACGTTGCAAAACAATCTCTTCAAAACCCTGATTTCGAAGCGATATATCACTTAATAGTTACCACACATCGGCAGACGGTAAATCTATTCCTTAACAATCCAGCTTTATCGTGTTAAAATTTCAGCAAAATCGAGCAAAACCAGAATTAATTAGAATTTTTTTGTGACCTCACTCCCCAGACTTGACCTAACAAAGGAAACCACTGTCGCCCATAGCAACCGAAAAACACCAACATAACAAAGCCCACGTTTCGGCCAAAAAAACTCCAGAATTATCGCCTGAGAGCTTAAACTTAAATAGGAACATCTTTTTCGAACTTTTTTCAACTCATTTAGACGAAAGACTGGCCTCGGCGGGCTACAGAAAAGACCAAGAGAAAAAACAGAACAAGACAGCAGAACAAGCCGATAATATTTCATCGCATGGCTTTCGGCACGAAAACGAAAATACAGCTTACTTCTGGATAAATTCAGCCTTAGAAGCCAGCAACCGGTCCCAAATTACTTTCTGTATTCTTACAAATGTCCTGACTTCCATCTCCGAAAGATTTTGCACCAATTTTGAGCAAATAAACATTTCGTCGACGGTGACCGCCATTACGGTGGCTTGCATACTAAATTAGCTAACTTGACAAAATTCTGCCGTGGGGGGACATGACGAAAAGAGCTGAAAAATGGCCTGCAATTGGCTAATGATGAGACCTTCGGACTGTCCAAATTTGGTGAGAATCGAAAGTAACGCCAATTTTCTGTCACGTTTTCAATCTGTGGTCACTGGAGTGACCAAAATCGATACATCGGTCGGGATAGAGTTTCATTATTAAATTATATCACTTGTGTGACTACTTTGCCAAAAAAAACTATCCAGTAGTTTTTGTCATGCCCTAGCCTATCTACCATAAGAATATTAGCGAAATCGAATTTTCGACCCTTGCCGCGAAATTAAGAATTTGTCTGATTTTTACAGGCAGGCACTCTTAAAATGCGACCGAGATCTTGGCGTAGTTTAAGTGCGATTGAGTCTAAATATCTTTGTTTGATTACGCGCGTTGTTTAGCATTCACTTGAAGCACTTACATAGCAACAAGGTCAAACAAAGTCCGTTGATCGATCGATCGATGCAGATCCGCCTTGTGTCTGACAGGAAACTCAGTATTTTGAGGGATTACAACGTATAAGAATTCGTGATGAGGAAAGTAATCGAACGAAATGATATTTAGTGTTACCAAGCGTATTTAAGCGAACGCGACTGGAAGCTGCAGTAGTTAATAATCTGAACTGACATAAGTCTTATACAGGCAAAAACTAACAATAGACAAATCCGACGTTTCGGCGACATCTTGGCGCCATTGTCAAGGGAAACTAATTAAATGTGCGATTTCAAGAGTAACTAAGAGTTTAGAGTTACTAATTTTCATAAGTTAGACAAAGACCTTTAGCGCGAACTGAGTCTGATTGTACATTTAAACACGGTCGTATTTGGTTCATGAGTAACATCTCATTAATGAGACAATCAAACTTGTTGTGGCATTTTTTCAACACGCTAAAACAATCGCGAAGGTCATCCGGAATCCTGTCTTCGTGTCTGCGTACTGACGAGGTCTTGCAATTGTTTTAGCGTGTTGAAAAAATGCCACAACAAGTTTGATTGTTGAATCGACTGTGGAGGGAAGCCAGCAGTTATCCCTTGTTCAATTTGCTCAAAGATGCATCAGCCTACGTGTTTGTGTGCGTGAATCAGAAAGGAAAACAGGAGGAACTCTTGGACGAATCGCGCCAGTTGATCGATGTGCGTCCCTTTAGACCGTTGTTGAAACTGATGCACAGAAAAGGTGACAACGAAGAGAAACTATTCAATTCTCACGTCGGCAACCTGATCGGGAAGAGCTTGCATGAATTCGATCAAATGCAGAACAGCGAAGTGGACGATTTCCGTCGAAAGTATCGCCAGTTTGCGGAGAAAATTGCCAGCGAGCGACGTCAGCTCGATTGGATGGGCCGGGCGATGTATGCTTATCCTCCCGAGATCGAAACCACTGAACCCCCTTCGCATATTGTAAACAATCTAATGGAAAACAGGCGTTTCTCGGTGAATGTGGCCATCAAGAACAATCGAGCTTCAATAAAAAACATGCACGCTTTCAACGTTCCTGCAGATGCGTTTCCAGGAGAGCTCTTGGTGTTGGTGTTGAAGAAGCGAAGTGCTATTATGGGTGTTTTGGACCTGGATAAACCCGCCGATTACGTGTTGAAAATTGTTGGACAAGAAAGCTTTTTGTTGGGAAATTACTCACTATTGCAGTACACGGTATGTAGCTAATTTAGACGTGCGAAATTAAAGGGAGCAATGAATTGATTTTTCATTAGTTTACGTGTAGAACGGTTTGTTTACAGTGTATACAAGGTTGCGAGATACTACTGTAACTGTCTCGAACGCGCTACGATGCTTCAGCTTTCAGTTTAAACGGAAATTCTTTGACATTATTGTTTTTATCGGTCATAAAAAGTGGCTAAAATAACTGTTGTCCCAAGGGAAGGGCAAGACCAAGTAGTTTATATGCCTGACTTTCGTAATGGTAAATGTTAATTGTCCGGAGTTACATGCACAGTGGAACCCTGTTAATACGACCACCTTCGGGCCATGGAACATTGGTCGCATTAACGGGGTGGTCGTATTAAAGGGGTTTTTTAAATAAGAAAATGACTGACTGAGCTTTTTTGGGGCCAGAATAAAGTGGCCGTAAAAACGAGGTGGTCGTATTAACGGGGTGGTAGTGAGGCGGGGTTCCACTATAATACCCCAGGGGCAATTACTAGTAAAGCCAGTGATGTTTAAGAAATAGAAAACATGTAGCGTGTTTCTATTGAGTTATAGAAACACAAGTGGAAGTTTGGGAGAACAAGAAATGCTGTGGGAACACGAGCCGCGGGCGAGTGTTTCCACAGCTTTTTCAAGTTCTCCAAAACTTTCAAGAGTGTTTCTATAACTCGATACAAACACGGAGAACATGTTTACTATTTCTTTTTGTCGACAGCTTGTGCTAGTTCTGTGTTTCTATCAAGTTATAGAAATACGATTTTCAAATAATCAGCGCGCGTTTTTTCTTACGACTGTTTTCTAAGTGCATTATAATTCAGGGAAATTACATGTACATTGTATGACAAGATGCTCATTTTATGACAATCCCTCACGGAAACCATTCAGTATAGCTTACAAATAAGACTGGGGTGTAACAATCTTGTTAACGACCTTGTACAGTGTAGATGGTTTGCCCTACCAAAGAATTGAGGTCATTTCACCCAGAAGACAGTTAGTGGTCAGTGGATTACAGTCAAACCAAGTGAAGCGTACCCCTCAAGATTTCATTAATGAATTGATTAATTGAGTATTGAACCCGGTAGTCATTTCAAGAATGCGATAATGAATTGGTTATTTGAATATTGAACTTGCTAGTCATTTCAAAAATCAATATTTAATTGATTCTTTGGAACATTAAAACCATTAGCTGTATTGTTGGAATGACTAGTGGGATCAATTTTCCAGTAATCAATTTATTATTGCATTCTTGAAATGACTATCAGGTTCAATATTCAAATAATCAATTCGTTAATGTAATCTTGAGGGGTACGCTTCACTTGGTTTGACTGTGAAGAATCAGGAATAATAATGACACAGCTATGTTTGGACTTTTAATCTGGATGAACTGAATTGTAGTCCACAAGCAGATGAATTGCCATTGGGCGAATCATTTTGCAAGTGGAACGCCCTGCTTCCATCCTAGGAGGAGACCATTAACAATTTTTGTATATCGCACGCATTTATGCATCTTTTGTTTAAAGTATGTAAAACGCTTAAAATAGCACTTGATTAAGTGTCATAGAAAACACTTTTTCAATCTCGACTGGGTATGCCTTCACCGTAAGGTTTGCGTTCTGATATACAGTGAATCTTTTAAGCGTGCAACTGCTACAATAGTCCCACCATTACCATAAATAACACACCTAGTCACGCCAGTATGAATCTCGGACAATCTTGGACCGAATAAAAAGGAAAAATTAACCCCCTTCCCCCCCCCCCAAAAAAAGCAATGATGAAGGCGCGAAGGTGCAAAAACGCGCCATTTTGGCATCATTGAAATGGGGGGAGGGGTGGTCCAGGTGTTCCATTTATTTTGTCCAAGATTGTAGTTTACAGGCATGCCACTGAAACAAAGGAAACAAATTAATATATATACTTTGATAATGTTTTCGATTGACAAAATTTATGATCAGTAACAGGACAGATGCATGAAAACCTGACGCCAATTTTTTTTAAATGGAAGTTAGATTGTAGTGTGTTTGCTTCTTGTTTTTGTTTCAGTACATTCGCAGCTGTGTCTCTAAGGGTGTCAGACCAATGCTTTCACTTGTGCTTCGTTCGTCACTTCAAGTTGAGGTATTTGATGTAAGTGGGTTAAGTTCCAGATCTCCTGGAGCAGCTCCGCCACTACCTCAAAAGCCGCAGTCTACAAGCTTATCACTGTGGGATATCGAGACCCATGTGCGAATCAAGGTTGTTTCAGCAGCTAATGTGAATGCAGGTGATTTGATGCAGGTACGTGGACTACGTTTATTTCCAAGGCTGTGGTCTAAGAAACATTACAAGGAACACAAAGGTTCCTAACCATGAAATCCTGGGTTCCCAGCACTTCAACTTATAGGAAACAAGTAAGTTTTAACAGTCGCCCAAAGGCAAAAGTTAGTCGCCCATAGCACCTGGGTGCATCTAGAGCACAGCCCTGATTTCCATATTTTAATCCTTACCATTAAGGAAACACACACAGGCATTGTATTTTTAACTTGGGGTTTTTTATGGTCATTGAGAAGGAAGCTGTGATCTCAATCAATCTTAATATTCCCCAGTGGTCCAGTTACATGTAACAACCTTTTTTTCCTTCTACATTATATATGTATAATTTATGGCTCATTATTGATATTACTAGAGAAAGGTGTATAGATCTCTCTTATTTGTACCTGTGCCAGTTGATTCAAATTAACTTGCTTGCACTCACTAATCCTTTATGAACTCAGGATATCTGTGAAATTGTAGTTTTACATGTGTGTCTGTACTTTGTATTGTGCATTTGAAGAGAATATCCATTCCCCCCTTCATGATGTCATTAACATTCTTTTTTGTTTCTTAATTGCATTTATTAAGTGACATAGTGACTCACTTAGCTGTCACCTCCTGTGCCACTTTTTTGTTCTTACCACATTTTGACACCATCTGTGATCTACAGTAATAATTACATGTACCTTCTGTACCACTTTCTTGTTCTTGTGCCACATTTTTACATCATCTGTGATAGACATGTACAGTATTACTGAACAGACACGGCAACATTTAATCTATTTGTTAAGTGCGTAAGTGTGGTCAAGTTTTGACTGCATACTGACTGTCTTCATCAGGTGACACTGCTACGTGAAGTCTTTAATAAATTATTCAATCATGTATTATTCCTGACTTGATATCTGTTTAATGTATTCAGGTTGGTGTCAGAGCAGGAATTTACCATGGCGGAGAAGCCCTGTGTGACATTACATTCACAAGACCAGAGAGTGGATCAAATCCATCCTGGAACCAGTACTTGGACTTTGATTTAAATATGGTTGATATTCCTCGCATGGCGCGCCTTTGCCTTGTTATTTATGGTGTTTGCGGTACCACAAAGAAAAGGAAAAAAAGGGTAAAAGAGGTAAAATAATACTTCTGTTGAAAGTATTTAATTTTTATCACTATAACAGAGGATATCCACATGTACATGTACATACTGAATTGATTTCAGTTGTTAAGATCCAGATGGATTGTCAGATGTTAAAGGAAATGATTACTACACAGTCATCTGATGTAGCGCCCTCCTTCCAATAAGTGCTCCCCATCTAGTGTTGTTGTTATTACACTCACACCTCAACCACCTGTAACATTCAGTTCCGGTTTCACACTGTTTGCAGTCCCAGTCACATGACTGAGGGTGTGATGAGTCTGTATAAGTTATTCACATGCTTGTATGTATTTGCATATTCTTCTAGTTCTTCGAGTCTGCATAACATGATGTTCTAAAACGTATCTCTTGCCTGGTTTATTGGTTCATTCCCACGACATGGTGTCAAGAGTAAGAGTAAATTAAAGTGAACCGAAGCGAACCAAAATTAAACCGAACCAAAACTTCTCATCATGGCCACTGCTGCGGGATTCAAAATCCCGGAGATGAATTGGGACGCCACCAACTTGCAGGATGAATTAGCCAAGTTCAAGATATACTGCGACTTGATTTTCAGCAGTTCTGGTCACATGGCCGAAGGTGTGATGAGTCTGTATAAGTTATTCGCATGCTTGTGTGTATTTGCATATTCTTCTAGTTCTTCGAGTCTGCATAACATGATGTTCTAAAACGTATCTCTTGCCTGGTTTATTGGTTCATTGCCACGACATGGTGTCAGGAGTAAGAGTAAATTAAAGTGAACCGAAGCGAACCAAAATTAAACCAAACCAAAACTTCTCATCATGGCCACTGCTGCGGGATTCAAAATCCCGGAGATGAATTGGGACGCCACCGATTTGCGGGATGAATTAGCCCAGTTCAAGCAATACTGCGACTTGATTTTCAGCTGGCCATACTCGAAGAAATCGGCTAAGGGACAAGCCACGTTCATTTAATTATGGATTGGAAGACAAGGATTAGAAACATACAATAGTTGGACCTGGGAAGAAGCAGAAGACAGCACGAGTCCAGCGAAAATATGGGAGCGATTTGAGAAAGAAGTAGCGCCGAAAGTGAACCACAGGTTAGCCAGATACAAGCTTCAACAGCTCAGGCAGAAGAATGATGAATTTGTCGACGTTTTCCTGACACGTTGTCAAAATCAAGCTACGAGGTGTCAATTCAGAGACAAGGACGAGTCCGACGAGCGCCTGATCGAGCAACTAATCGTTGGAACCAAACACAAGAAAGTACAGGAAAGGTTATTAGAAAAAGGTGAGCAGCTTACTCTCGACGAGGCTATTGACATCGCTAGGACCTACGAGGCCACCCAATCACAGATGGAAGAGTTGGATGGCGAAAGCAACAAAGATATTCATGGAATTAAGGGGGTCGAGCCTAGAAAGAAGTGCCCCGCATATGGATCTGTGTGCCTAAATTGTCAGAGAGAAAATCACTGGGCAAGGGTTTGCCGCTCCAGAAGCCAAGGTGGAACACGTGGCAGGCAAAGGAACAGAGAAAACCGTAAGTCGCCTCATCACTCCAGTAGTAAAGACCAACGCAACAGACGAAGATCCGCAAGTGGAAAATGTAGAGATGGAGATAGAAGAGACCTGAGCGATCAGTTTGAAACAATTACGTTTGAATCCATCACAGTTGATTTTATCGGGCCTCAAGATCAACCGGCAAATGAGGCGTTTTTAACTGTAAATGTTGACTTACACAGCATCAGTAGTCGGCCAACTGCGCTCAAGACCAAGTTAGACACAGGAGCTGAAGGAAACATACTTCCTTTGAGACTGTATCGCCGCATGTATCCTGAGAATCTCACACCAGAAGGTTTTCCCAAACCAGGACTTCTTGAATGCTCACCTACAGTGCTCACTGCTTATGGAGGGGCAGAGCTGATGCAACATGGGAAGTGCCAAATTATGATTTCAACAGCAGGAAATCAGTCGCAACTTTCTTTGTCACGGAAGCAGATGGACCAGCCATCATTGGGCTGCCAACATCCCTGGAACTCAACCTTGTCACTCTAAATTGCTCAGTGCAGCGAGGTTCACCGTTGAATGCCAACCGCACTTGTGAACAGGTTACACCCATTAAAGACAAGGATGAGCTAGTGAAACGTTACCCTGATTGCTTCGATGGTGTTGGAAGATTCCAGGGTCAGTACCATATCACTGTGGACCCATCTGTACCCCCGGTTGTCCATGCTCAAAGACGCGTGCCTTTGAGTTTGCGCAATGACATAAAAGAAGAGCTGAACGATAATTAGTCCCGAGGGATTATTACTAAGATAAAAGAAGGCGAGCCGACGGCCTCGATGAACAGTCTGGTGTACCGCAGGAAACTGAATGGTAAACTGAGAATATGTCTAGATCCCAAAGACCTAAACAAGGCCATTTTCAGAGAGCATCAGATGATCCCTACTCTGGAAGAAATTCTCCCAAAGCTAAGTGGTGCCAAGTACTTCTCCATTGTTGACGCGAAATGTGGTTATTGGAACGTTGTGCTAGACCAGGAATCAAGCTATTTAACCACTTTCAATTCGCCATTTGACCGCTACAGATTTCTGCTCATGCCATTTGGCCTTATAATGTACACCCGCTTTCAGTGTTACGTGCATAGGCGACATCTTTCGACCATCTTTCGACATGCCATCTTTTGACATGCTATGAAAGACCGTTAAACTGTGAAACTGGTAGTTTTTCCGGTTGTTAGCGGAGGAAATGACAAGTAAATGATAATTACCTACCTCAAATGGCTGAAGAAGATTTTGGACTTTGCATGCTTCCCTATTTACGGGATGATTCAAGCGATTTAGTGTAGTCGATCGGTTCTCAATAGTGACTTCTGGTAGAATTGGGCCGTTGCCGCTTTCAATATTCGCAACGTGTAAACATTCAAAACAGTTGACTTATTTCTGTCAGAATGACTTCTTTCATCTTTCATCATCATTACAATTCGAGTTCGACCATAAAGAAGTCAGTTGTACTTACATTTTTTAAGTAGGCCAGGTTACATAGCAGGTAGAAAGATGCATGTCGAAAGATGTGGCCTAAGCGCGTAACACTGGAAGCGTGTGTAAGATGTTGCAGGACATATTCCAAGCAAAGATAGACCAGACCTTTGAAGGTTGCGAGGGCACCATTGGGATCGCTGATGACATTGTCACTTTCGGAAAGTCAGAACAGGAACACAATCATCACCTTCACGGTATGCTGGCAAGATGTAGAAATACTGGTCTGAAGCTTAACCCGGACAAATGCAAGATTAAACAGATGAAGATTAAATTCTATGGTGTCATTTGTGGTGAAGATGGTGTTCAACCGGACCCAAGCAAGGTGTCAGCTCTGAAGCAGATGGCACCCCCTACTAATAAACAGGAATTGCAGACATTTCTTGGATTAGCAACCTACATGGGTCCATTCATTTCTGGTGTCAGCACACTTACAGCTCCTCTTCGAGAGCTAGTTAAGGAGGACAGTGTTTTTGACTGGAGCCCTGCCCATCAACAAGCCTTTAATGCAATCAAGAATGCCATCAATGCGGAAGCTGCACTGGCATACTATGATCCAACCAAAGAAGTCACCCTCCAAGTTGGTGCTTCGTCGACAGGTCTTCGAGCTGCCTTATTGCAGGATAAGAAGCCAATCGCCTTTGCCAGCAAAGCCTTAACAGACACAGAGTCACGCTACGCTAACATTGAGCGAGAGCTCCTAGCTGTAGTCTATGGATGTGAGCGTTTCCACACCTACCTATATGGCCGAAGTTTTATCACAGAGTCCGACCACAAACCGCTGGAGGCCATCCAGCTGGAAAAACTGATCTCAGCACCCCCGAGGCTGCAAAGAATGCTCTTGTGTTTACAGCCATATGACGTCACTATCAAGTATCGTTCAGGTGGTGTATGATGGCTGGCCCACCACAGTAACGGGACTGCCCTCACTGATACGACCCTACTGGACTTACCGTGAAGAAGGGGCCACCAAATTATTGTTCCACAGACCCTCCAGGGAGATACATTGTATCCTATCCAAACTACATGCCAGCCACCAAGGTACAGAGAAGACCAAGCTAAGGGCACGCACATCAGTGTTATGGAGGAACCTGAACAAGAATATCGAAGAGATGACCAAGTCATGCACAATATGCCAGGAACTCCAGCCTAAACAAGCAAGGGAACCTCAAATACAAACTGAAGTGCCACCAAGACCATGGCACACAGTAGGAACTGACATATTTTACCTCGACGATGATGAATTCCTTTTAATTGCTGATTACTATACCAAGTACCCGTTTGTCAGGAAAATTCCCAAGGGCCACAGCACTAGTAAGTGTGTAGCAGACTTAACCAAGCAAATATTCAGCGAGCAAGGAATTCCACGAATCGTGAGATCAGATAATGGGCCCCACTTCCAAGGGCAGTACTGTCAGTTCGCAGAGGAGTATGGTTTCAGTCAGTCATCTAGTAATGGGTTCATTGATAGCCAAGTCAAAAGCGTGAAAAGAACCCTCAAGAAAGCCAAGAGGTCTAACTCAGACCCAAACATAGCCCTTCTATGTCTCTGAGCGACTCCAATTGACAACAAGTTGCCATCCCCAGTAGAGCCGCTGCTCAGAAGACAGGTGCAGGACAATCTACCGAGGAAAATCCAAAGTGACCACACCCATGCTGATGATGTCATCAGCAGACTGGAAGAGAGGCAGGCACAACAGAAGTATTACCATGACCAGCACACCACTGCTATACCCAGCCTGGTTACAGGACAGCAAGTGACCATTCAAAATCCAAAGACACTGGAATGGAAGTCAGCTGTAGTGCTGGATAAAGCTGGAGGACTCCCTCGGTCTTACGTAGTGTCCACGCCAAGTGGAAAAGAGCTGCGCTGCAATCGATCCCAAATACGGCAGGTCCCTCAAGCTTACCCCAAGCAGGTCAAGTTTGACCTTAAGAGCAATCATGTTCACAGTTCCTCTCCTGGAATTAATTTTCCTATGAACATACCGAGCCAGTCTAACCCTAGGAACAGTGCAGGTCCAGTACCACCGGCTGCTCAACCAGTCAGTCCAAACCCAGGAGCTGCTCAATCTGCTAGTCCAACCCCAGGAGTAGCTCAGCCAGTCACCTCAGCCCCAAGTACAGGAAGTCAGTATATGACACGCAGTGGAACGGTGGTCATGGCACCTTCCAGGATGGACATTTAAGTTACATACATACATACATACATACATCATTTATTTGTTTACGCAGGTCGGTATATAGGCAGCATAAGCTGATGTGGACCTGCGGTTAAATAAGAGTTACAAAATAAAAAATAAGAACCTAATAAACCTAATAATTACAAAAACGCATAAAATTCTAAAATATGATTACAAGTTAAATTAGAATTCCTAAAAATATTTATAATTTGTTAAATCTTTAGTGTAAATTATTGCTGATTGGTTGAAAGAAATTTTGTCAATAGCTGTAGAAAGATAACGAAGTTTGTTTTTAAATCCATGGTGGTCTTCTATGGATTTAACTGATTGCGGTAAAGAATTCCAAGCCATTGCAGATCTATGTTTGAACGACAGTTTTCCAACATTAGAGTTCGGTCTGTCCAGAGTAAGTTTAAAGTTGTCTCTCATATTGCGTAAATTAGGACTTTTCTTAATGATTGTTGCAACTTGCTCAGGACAAAACCCGTAGTAAGCTTTATGTGTCAGACACAGGAGCCTCTTCTTGTAGAAATAACTTAATGATTTCCAAGAGGGTGGTATCTGTTGTTTGAAAATGAGTTTGGCCGCACTAAGATGAATTTTCTCTAGACCGTCTAGTTTCGCTTCACTGCAGTTTCCCCATACACTTATTCCATAGGTTACACTCGGAAGAATACCCTTAAAGTAAATTGGTTCTAATATTTGGGAAGGAAGGCTTTTAAACCTACGTAATAGCTTCACCTTCTTAGTCATAGATGTTGTAAGATCTTTTATATGGCATCCCCAGCTTAACTTATTATCAATCGTGAACCCAAGACAGTGCGACTTATTAACAAAACTAATTACGTAATAATTGGTCTTAGAGGACCAATGAAATCTTTACGGGTAAGAAGCATAATCTCGGTTTTATCAGAATGAATAGTCACAACGTTCTTATTACACCACTTAGCTATTTCAATTATTGAGGTTTGGATCTTGGAACAGACGTCATCAATGGAATCGCCAATACAATGTAAAGTTGTGTCGTCAGCAAACATTTCCATCCTTCCACAGTTAGGCACCTGTGGAAGATCGTTGACATAAATACTAAAAAGCCTAGGCCCAAGTACTGAGCCCTGAGGTACACCGAATTTGACTTCCGCTTCACTAGATCTTTGACCCTCAATCTCAACAAACTGCTTTCTCCCAGATAAATAATCAACAATCAAACTATACACATTTCCTGAAATTCCACAGGCTTGGAGTTTAAGAGCCATTGTTTTATGACAAATGGAATCAAATGCTTTTTTAAAGTCGATAAACAGAACACCCACAATTCTATTTCTATCCAGCTCTTGTCTCCGCACTTCGGTCAGATGCAGCATTGGAAGTTCTGTAGATCTATTTGGTTTGAAACCCCATTGGTTTTCGCTGGACAGTCCTTTGTTTACAAAGTGACAGTCAGTATGATCCCCTATAATACTCTCGTACATTTTGCTCGGAATGCTCAACAGGGAAATGGGTCTGAAGTCACCTCTTTCAGAACTATTTCCCTTTTTGGGTACAGCTTTTACTTTACTCATTTTCCATTGGGAAGGATACTTTGAAGTTTTTAGACTTTCTCCCATAACATAGGATAGACCAACAATTACATTATCACCCCCTAGTTTGAGTCCTCTTGCGGTTATGTTGTCAGGACCACACCCTTTTCCAGGCTTAACTCTTTTGTCAATGACTCTTTTAATCTTGTGAGCATTTAGTTATAATAGCTCGGCAGTAGGAATGACTTGGTAAATATGGTGATGTTCATTTACACTGTTATCCAATAGGATACCATATGCAAGTCTTTCACCAACTTTAGAAAAGAAATGGTTGAAGCTTTCTGCCTTATCTTTAGCATTGGTTATGATGTTTCCATCCTCATTTTTGATTGCGCCCACACTGCTCTTTGACTTGCCTTGCATTTCACGTACCACCCTCCAGAAATCACTTGAGCTGTTAGCATTTTTAATCTTATCGTTCCAATATTCTGCTTCGGCTTCTCTCATGATCTTAGTCACGTGATTTCGTTGTTGACGATACAGTTTCCAAGCTTCTGAATCGCTTGGATTACTTTGAGCTCTTCTTAGCAGGGCATATCTTCTATTCATCGCCTTCCTGATGTTGTCATTCATCCACTTCAAACCATTAGTGCGCACTTTTACTTTTCTAGTTTTCAGATGATCAGTCATAACGTCCTTATATAAATACTCCCATGCCCAAGCAACATCATCTACGTCATCAAATATCTCACAGACACTCCAAGGTGCCGTACTGAGATCATGTCTGAGTTTGTCGCAATTAAGGTTCTTAAAATCTGTCACTTTTTTGATCACTGGACTTGATTTTTGCCTCCGCAAATTAACTACAGCATATACAAGATGGTGATCAGAAATGCCTGGGGCATAACAGCCTGCAATTTTCACCTTGGATTTATGAGGAGTGAAGATTAGGTCTATGATTGTGTTTGAAAACTCTGTAGTTCTTGTAGGTTCTTTAATGACATTCTCTAAGCCAACATTTCTGGTAACTTTCAACAAGCGTTTTCCCACACTTGACTTAATGTCAGAGTTGAAGTCCCCCATGATCATAATGTTAGATCTTTTTAGCCACAAATCATCTAAGATTGCATGGAACTTGTCAAAGAATTGATTGTCAGTTGGAGGTCTGTAGAAAGTTCCTAGTAAAAGTCGTTGAGATGCAAGCATAAGATCAATCCACACTTACTCAAGGTCACTTTTTGAGCAGACATCATCCCTTTCAATGACATTCAGACAATTCTTGTAATACATTACACAACCACCCCAGGAATTTCCAGATTTTCTGTCTTTACGTACCAATTTATATCCATCAACAGATATTTGGTCATCTTCAATTTTGTTGTTCAATTGTGTTTCAATTAACCCTAAGATGTCAAACCTCGTTTCCTGGAGAAGGAATCTGATTTCCGACATTTTTTTCGTCAATCCATTAACATTTAAGCGGGCGACCTTTAGACCTTGCGTGTTAATTAATGGCTCCAGATCATTGTAAACCTGAAGGTCGTGTGTGTGTAGAACTTCCAGAGTAGAGTCATCAACAAAGCTGTGGAGTGGCTCAGGATCACTAGGTACTGTGCAAATAGGGCATATCCATGGGATTTCATCTTCCATTTGCAGTCTGCGATACTCGTTTACAGAAACCCCTCCACATTTTATGTGGCACCATTTTGAACAAGAGTCGCAGTTTACAGCACGATGAGTCTTCGCCATTGTCCTCTTGCATACGGCGCACTTGGCTGAAATATTTACAGTAGCCGTTGAACCGGGATTAGGGCAGATGTCTGCGCTCACTATAAGTCGCGATAAGTTAAAGCAGGCCTGTGAATTAGGATAAAATGAGATACGAGCGGAAAGAAATTTCCGACCACGTGTCTGCTTCGTCGTTCGACCAGCTCGTGAAAGGCGACTGTTCCAAGGCGAAAATAGTGAAAAGTGAGTGACTGAATCATTCTTGCCAACAATTTCGTATGTTCTACTATTTAAAGAGCTTTTTAGTAGACATATGAGCACAGTAATCCTTGCGATCAACAACAAAGTGGAGGACCGAGAAATCACACGTCCGTTCGCCATGATTTATTTAGTCGCATTAAGAGGAACACTGTGTCAAGGGATTAACCCTGTAGAACTGTTCTGAATGGTTATCATTTTTCTGTTATTTTTGTTGTTAAGTTAAGGCTCAGAGTAGCTTTGTTTTTTTTTTCTCATTTTTGGAAAAAAGGGGATGTAATATTCAGTTCTGGTTTCACACTGTTTGCAGTTCCGGTCACATGACCAAAGTCATTCGCATGCTTGTGTGTATTTGCATATTCTTCTAGTTCTTCGAGTCTGCATAACACAATGTTCGAAAACGTATCTCTTGCCTGGTTTATTGGTTCATTGCCACGACACCACCCACATAGTGAAAGTTACATTCAAGTAATTGACATTGACTGTATACCACAATTATGACAGTTTTTAGAGTACACAAGATCATCAAGGTCATCAACATTTAATATATATTAAATTTTATTAGATGTTTGTTTCCCAATCTATATTTATTGTATTTATTAATAAATGGGTCTTTTTTTTCTTTTTTGATTTTAATGTAGCTAATGTGCATTTTCAAATATACTTAATAATTACTTCCTTTTCTTTTCTTTCTTTTTTTTTTTCTTTTCTTTTCTTTCCTTTCCTTTCCTTTTCTTTTCTTTTCTTTTCTTTTCTTTTCTTTTGCTATATTATAAGCATTGGCAGATTTAGGGAAGGGGCTCAGGAGGCCCAGACCCCCTCCCGTATTTTGGGTCAAAAAAGAAAAAATCGTACAAGGAAGAAAAGCCGGTAGGGCAAGCAGAACCTCCCCCTCCCCACCCCCTATCTCAAGGTATGGATTGGTCACTGATAAGTTTAATAGTAGCACATGGTGTTAATACACCTGTAGGTAGACAGTGTAGTATGGGTGTAGTAATAGAACAGCACATTGCTGTAATTGTAATTTGTTAAAGATGTGTTACTTTAAATGACAAAAAGATTTTAAAAAATACTATTTAATATTAATGCTTAACAAAATAAAATAAAAAATTAATTACAAAATTAATCAACCTAGTTTGTATATTTGTTTTTTCTCTCTAGGAAACCATTCCCATTGCATGGGTCAACACGACCCTGTTTGATTACCAGGGTAAGCTGCGGTCGGGTCCATTGAAGCTCTTTGCATGGCCTGTACCTGAAACAATGGCAGGCCAACTCAATCCAGTTGGCACAGTGGTGTCCAATATCAACACCGCTACTTCAGTCTCACTCAGCATTGAATTTCCAAGTTACTCCAATGCTGTTGTGTATCCATCATTTGAGAAGGTAAGATTTTGTGTGATTTAATGGCATCACTCTTAAAAATTATGTAAATGTGGATGTATAAGCCACACATGTTTGTAGATATTAGGCTACAGTTTCACCCCCAGAACAAAAAGTTAATTTTTCCACATAGTACCCATAATTTATACAATGCACCTGACGTGAGATGTTCAAATATTGATATCAATAAGATCCAATAAATAAGCAGCCTTTGTAAATTGTTACTGATCAGTGTTGCTCATTCCATTGTCAATATATTTCTGACAGGTACAATTTGTAAGTAATTGTATGAAGAAAGTCATCACATAGGGACTGTTACCTTTTTGATGATGACTGATGATCACAATCATCAATATCTAAACTATATTTTAACACTAAAAAGACATTTTCAGTGTGATAATTAAGTTAAAAGAATTGATGTTTTCATGTTTGCACCTGAAAGGGTTTCTGTTTCTTTTTGTTGTATGTGTAGGTTGCTGAACTAGCTGTAAAAGTTACTGACTTCAACATTTTTGTGAGTACATTTTACCTTGTAGACCTAAGTTTTGAACTGTAATGTGATCTAATTTACATCAACCAAAAGCAAATTGACTTAATTTGCTTTAACTTTAATTTATCTGTCAAGTTTAACTAAATACAAATTCAAGGTTTCTAACAGCTTCACCCCACAGCAATTACTACAGCACTGTAAACATGAAGTTGATAAAGCTAAATTTCAGTCATAGCAGATGTTGTTTTGATGGGATCTCTGCAATGTTCAAACATTGATTAGCAGTGTTTGTGGGAAGCAACTTCTAACTTTCAATTCAAGTTTACTTGTCTGAGCAAGTTGTCATTTTCCTAGGTACACGTTGAAAAACCTCTGTATCAAAGTGAAGGAACTCAAGATAATTTTTCTTTCCTTCATGGTTTAAATATTAACAGATTTAGAGAAATAAGCCACAGGCTGGGTTGAAATTACAAAGCTGGGGAGATGCACTGAAGAATATTAATTTGCTCCACTCGTTGTGGATTCACGCATATTCAATTGTGAAAATAGGTTTCCAGTTTTTTACTGATTTTCATCCACTTATTTCCTGCAGTCTGTTGATTAACTCTTGACCAATTCTTTTCTTCACCTTGACACCGAAGTGTTATTTCATCAATATATGGCAAAATGAAAACCAGAGCTAGCCAAAACTAAAACAGATCCTCTGTCACCACTTGCAATAGCAAATTATGAATCGACAGTTGCAAGTTGTGTTGTAACATTGCAGAGTTGCCGTCAAAAGAACAGTTTCCAGTTTGATCGTGACTGCTGCAGCGAGTTTTCAAGCTGCTGCCGAGCTTTATCATGGTCACCGGTTAGATAAATCAGTCAAGTGCTACCTTGTGCTAGTACTCCAAAGACAGACAGTGACTACAGAGCGCTGCAAGTTACGGCACATAGAATAAAATATTCAACAAATCTATTGTCAATTTACTGCAATAGGGAGGAGCAGATGAAACATTGATTGAGCAACTAAGGCAGATTGTAAACCGTGAACCCTTGGCCCCAATCTTTGAACAAGAAAAGGAGCTTGTTTGGGAGATGAGGTTTGTCTTCTTGATCTTCAGTGATCTCTGCCTGGTTAATTTTAATCTCGTCAGCTTTACAATGTATCTTATGCTCTAACATCTGCTATTGTTGTGTGGTTCCAAAACTAACAGTAGGTATCATTCTTGCAGAATTGACTGTCGAGAACATTTTCCGCATGCTCTAGCAAAACTGTTGTGTTGTGTGAAGTGGAACAGCAATAAAGATGTTGCTTTGGTATGTATTAGTAAACATGTATATTGTATCAAGCTTTCATTTAAGCGCCCAAATCCCAGGGATGTAGCTATGGCGGGGGAATTTCGCAGAACACTGAACACGAAATGCAGAATGCCAAACTCCAAATACATGTTTTGTTTTGGGTTAGTTGCACTGATGTTTGCTTGCGGTTAGCATTTATTTGTTTTAAAGGACAGCATTGTCGATGCTGTATTTGGCCCGTTTCAACAAATAAAAGGTACTGTAGCCCTAAGCAAACACAAGTGAAACTAACGGGGCAAAAACAGTGCATTTGGCATTTGCCATTTGGCATTAGGCATTCAGTGTTGTGCAAATTACCCCTGCCGATGTAACTAGGAAGAAAACTAACTATCGTAAGTAGGCTTAGTAAGCTCAGCTTGCTTTCGTGATGAGTGCAACTTTAAAATTACCCTGACAAGCCCTGCAGCGCGTGCACTTTCAAGTCCGAGTATTCAATTGTCAACAAATCGTGGCAAAGATTTCTTTCGTTATCTTTGATATTTTCAGTGGTAAAAAACGAATTGAATGTGGTTTTTAGTGGTCTGTACTCTTATTGACAACGAGTATGTGTCATCACAGTGGTCAAAATTTGTTGTGGACTCACTCGGCTGGGCCTCGTGAGTCCACAACATCCACGCGTACTCGCTGTCGATAAGAGTACAGACCACGCTAAACCATATTCGATTTGTTAAACCCGTATGTCAAATTAAAGCTTATAGAGCTGGCTATCAAACTATACCAAACATTTAATTTTGAAAAAAAATGAATAGTTGAATTTTTCACGACCTTTTAACATGAACATCCGAATCATCTTTTAGGTCCTTTTTGAAAGCTACTTGTAAGTGAAAGGGAATTTTTTTGTTTGCCCTCAAATTTTACTGTAGCTAGTTTGACATATTTACAACAAAAACATGTTTAATAAAGTGTATTATCGTTTGTCTCACGATGTAGTCACTTGAGTTATACTCTAATCACCCTGAAACGATTATAAAATATTTTGTAACTAATCTTAATAAACACAAACACAGCATCAGGGGCGGGCATCTCGTTTATTGATGCAGGATACAGCGAGCGTTACATCATCATAAAGAAAACACAGCAGTGAATAAACAGATAAATTAAAAAGCAAAGTTGAAAGAGATGCCTTCGAGTGGCTCTTGCATAACTTACAAATTCTTAAATAGCCTACTAGCCCCTAAGGGAGTCACGCCTAAAATACTTCTACAGTTAACACGAACCATACATAGTGAACATACTCCAGTGTAATTAACGAAACGTTACAAAATATATTTATACTCTAATCACCCTGAAACGATTATAAAATATTTTGTAACTAATCTTAATAAACACAAACACAGCATCAGGGGCGGGCATCTCGTTTATTGATGCCCGCCTTCGAAAATAAAGAAAGAGAACAAAGGAATCTAAGTGTGCAAACTTCAAGACACTGAAAGTAAAGATTCTAACTTATCGTAATACAGCCGCAGCTAGCCGTCCTTGGCTCGATCAGTCTTCCATCTGCCGTGACATAAAGAGTGTAGATTGCTGATGCCTGCTCCTTAGCGGCCCTTGTTCTTAAGCTATGTAGATCAAACAAGTGTATAAGATATCCTAGTTCCGCAAACGCATGCCAAGTCTAAAACTTTATTTTACTACGAATTTTTCGAGAGCAAAATTGCTATATCTTTGAAGAAAATACATTCATAAAATTAAAACTAAAAATTACATATAATAAACATCTGTTTTGCTCTCGCATGTATAAATTCTGACAAACGCAGCGCAAAAACTAACGTCACAACAACGAAGGCTAGCTAACTCGTTGCCGCGGAGAAAAGCCGATTAGGCAGTCACGCAAATTGTAGCTAATCGACGATTAGAAGGATTAGCCATGGGGCCCGCAAACCTATTATATATCCTCAAAATCATCTCGGGAGTAACAGCGCCCCCCTTTTTATGGAAACAGGTTTTGCAAGCTCAATTTTAGCCGCCTCGAGAACACTTCTATCACAAGTCAAATCACAAATCGGAAAGCCATACCGATGGTGTGCCCAATTTATGCCATAACAGGCAGACTCAAGTGTGGAGTAGAGGGAACTCTGCTGCAGCAAAATACTCCAAATAAAGGGCAAATGACGTCTCATCAGACGGCAAACAGGCGACTTCCTCAAAGCGCAAAGACCATTCTCTAAATGTTTGAAAGTCACTTCTCAAATCATTAATTATTCATGAGCTGATGACCCAATCAGCTCGCATCAATTGGGTCAGGTGCATGTATGTTGATACCCAATGAACATACCGATCAACACACGGTAGATTAGTTCAAAAACTGATCAAGACACTGATCAAGAAACTTGAATTTTAATCAGTCTTAATTATAATTCTAAATACAGCATTTTTCCCGCTTAAATCATTGCTTACAACAACAATACAGCAACATATTATTCCTTCTTAGACATCGTTACATTAATTGTACAGTTTTTGAATTTTCCTTCCTGGAAAACAACATCCGTTAAAGATTGATCCTGTTTCTCTGTGGTAAAACATGTAGTTGTACTGACAACACTTGGACCTAGGATCTTTGAAACTTTAGACACATTTTCTTCTGTAGGCTTTTCGTACTGCAACAATGCATTAGAACGATGCCCCGACCTTTCGCGAATCAATTTTTCTTCAACCCCAGAATTGAACAGGGAGGAAACACAAGTAACGCGCAAACTGTGAGCGGTTTTGCGTTTAAAGCCTGCCGCGTCGCACATGTCAGGCAAAATCTTGTTCAAGCTGTTGATGCCTACGGGCACTTTATCGAATGCGAACCTAGTTTTTGATGGCTTAAAGTAAAATGCAATAACTTCCTTTGCATGAGTCTCAACTAACCCTACATACAATCTGAATATCTCAACAAGGCACGGCTCGTGCTTTTCCTCAATAGAATGACAAACGTGCTTGACCACTCGCGGCACATACTTTAGATCACAAAGACCTCCATGATCAGTTTTAGAGGCATTTTCTTCAAACTTAATAAAATTTGGACCAATTTCAAAGTTGTTTACAACAATATTTCTGTGATCTCCCCCCCGCAACCCAAAAACTTTTCCGTTGTAGAAATAGATCGTGTTCAATAACGACTTAGCTGATGTAGTTCCCAGCGATTTCTTTTGCCAGAATACTGCTTCTTCTTGCTCGCTCACAAACTCCTTTTCCTCTTTCTTACACTTAATGTGAAGCCCTTCTCGAACGCCATTCTTCATCTCGGCATCTAAGCAACGTCGGAAAAGGACAAACCTTCAAAAAATAACACACAAAATTAAAGTCCTGAAACAGTGCATTTTAAATTACTAACCAATTCGGTCTAAAAGTTGTCAAGTACCTTTTGTCACCAGCGTCCAGAGGATTCAAAGCTTCTGATCCATTTTTCTCCTCCAAATAACGCTTGATGGCACAAATGATACCATAAACACACTTCGGAGGGTATCTTTCACCGGACTTTTTAGCTACCTCCATCACAAATTTTGACAACCAATAGTTCAGCGACAGAGCGTCCATTCCAGCAATATCTACACTCACAGCGGTAACATTGTGTAAATCGTAGTCCTTGAAGAGACCGCCACAATCTAATACCGGAACTTTAACCTCTCTCAACATCTGCCATTCGGCAAAAATGTTCACAGCCCACTTGTTTTTATACTTAGTTGAAACTGGAACAGCATCATTCACCAAAACATTTTCTTGAGAAGAGGTTTTTGGAACTCGAAAACGTTCTGATCTCCACTCGATCTCCATCACGCGGCATAATGTTAATTTATTAAAAATTCAACCTTTAAAACTTGCCCACATGGCCGCATATAAAAGATTCATTTCATTTACCATATGAATAAAAAACAGACAATAGCCTATTGAGCACGCCTACTAATTACCTATTCTTCGAAAAAAATTCTCATGCTACTTTGAGAAGCCAGCTCAAAAACTCGTGCTTCGTTTTTCATCAGGGGTTCCAAACACCTCGAAACAATAAAAGCACTCCGCCTTCGGCGTCGTGCTTTCATCTGTTTCTCGGTGTTTGGAACCCCTGATGAAAAACTCGCACTCGTTTTTGATCTATTACTTGAAGCTCTGTTGTTGAAGGGGCCTTTGCTTTAGAGGGACGCAAGGGAAGACCTTCCGTTGACTTGCGAAGCCGTCTGGATCTCTTGAGTGGGCAACCTTTGAAGTAAACACACATCCACTTTGTAGACTTGAAAGATAACAAAAGAAATGTGAGAACAATTAGAAAAAACAAAAATGCAACAACACGCAGATCAGAACATAAGGAAGGCCCAGAGGCCTAAATCTTGCATTCAGCACACTATATACTGGCAGTCCTGCACAAAAACGGCATGGCTCAACGGCCTAAAACAGTGTAATCACCTAAGATCAACACGTGATAAACGGGCAGTCCCGCACAAAGTACATGGTCCAACGGCCTAAAACAGTGCAATCACCTAAGATCAACACATGATAAACGGGTAGTCCCGCACAAACGATAATACACTTTATTACTGCATCTACCACGATGAATAACAACAACCTTTTCCTCGACAAAAACATGTTTGCAGACATGAGGGACAAATCAAATAAGTGAGCCCTATTAAGCAAAAAACAATTAATTCGCTTTCACTTGCAGCTTTCAAAAGGTTATTGGGATGCTCACATTTAGAGCTTGTAAAAACTTAGACAATTCATTTTATTTCAAAATTTTTGGTATAGTTTGATAAGAAGATCATCATAAAATATAATTTATGTGTACTGTAAAATACCAGAAAGAATTTATAATTATTTAATATATAATGTTTTCAGATGCAGATTCTTCTTCAAACTTGGCCCAGGCTGGACCCAGAGCAGGCTTTAGAACTGTTGGATTTCACGTATGCTGACCAGGAAGTGAGGAAGATTGCTGTGCAGTGCATTGAAAAAATGAGGTGGGTATTTTGTTGAATTATGTTGGATAACTTTACTATCCTGTGGTGATCTAACAATGACGGAGTTGCTACATGTAGCTGGTGTTATTGTTTGTGGTATGTCATTGCACATGTACATGTAATTACATGTGCATGGTATTTGGGATGAAATAAGAATTATGAGTTAAGTTTTTTTATTGCATGGATCATTCTGTAATAACTTAGAATGTTGATTGGTTACTTATAGTCTTACGCATCTAAGTGGCGTTACAGAAAGGGGAAAATCTTTTTTTAGTTTGTCTACACAGCTTTTTAGGTTAAGGCCACATGCAGTTGCCCTGTCAAATCTTATATCTTTGCCACACCCTCAGGGGCTTCATTAATGTTTTCAGCAAGAGGGCAACCGGTTTTCACAAAGCAAAACTTTTTGAACTGAACTTCATTATAAGAAAAATTTTCCTCTAGATGGTCAAACCAAGCGGGCAAACTCATTCTCACAGCTGGTCAATTTGCCCGGTACCTGGTCTGTAATGAAACCCCTGCGAACACACTTGAACAGTTATTGGTACTGTCCATGTACGTGTATGCATTTAGTTATGGGCTTAAGACTTTGTTGCCTCAAATTTCTCTTTGCAGTGACAGGGAAATTTCACAGTATCTTCTTCAGCTAGTCCAGGTAAACAAGTTTCTTGTTAGATTCTCTTGATCCCAGTGATGGAATTTTTGACATTTTTCACTCAACGGTGAACGCACATTTGTACCTTGCCAAGTGGACAGATATGAGGGTTACACTGGTTATTGTGCGTCTCAAGAGGGAACCCTTGATGTTCACATTTGTTGTTGTCCTTTCTGCAGGTTCTAAAGTATGAATCATACCTGGATAATGACTTGGCGGAGTTTTTACTCAGAAGAGCTCTTAAGAATCAGCACTTTGGGCATCAGTTGTTTTGGTTTCTCAGGTAAAATGAACTCTTCACCTTTATTTACAATGTACAATGTACACTGTACATACATGTACATAATAATTATTGTATACTTACAAAACAGACCTAAGAAAATATGCACGCTGATTGGTTCTTAATTGTGTTTCTATTATAGTGCACCTAACCCCAAAATTTTTTTTCGCTAAAACGAATCTACTTGTTATTTGTAATAGTTCTGCGAAAAAATTTTTGGATTCCGTTAAATCCTCGATTTTCTGTGCCCCGACGAAATCTCGAAAATAGCTCCAAAACACGGCCATTTTGTTTCACGACCGAGTTTGAGGAGAATGGGTCCAACGGCTCTTGTGACGTCTACCCAGGAAGGTTGGATATCTCACGTCCTCTCATTTCCTTCAGGATGGTGCAATACACATTCGAAAAGTGCGCAGAAACGCCTTCCAGAGGTGCTATCGGTTGTTGCAGCAATATTCCAGATTTAAAGAAAGATATACTGTACAATTTACTGACGATGATCGGCTATTGGTGCAATAAAGAGGTAAACGATGGTTGATTTTGTCGAACCGAAACAAGCGTACTGAATTTGTGAGAACCATTGAAGAACTCTCACTGGAATTTGTTCCGCAGACTTTCGAACGCTATTTTCATAAATTTTCTGCTTAAAGCTAACCAGCAATTTGTAGAAATAGTACCGACAACCTATATCCTCCAATCCCGCAGTATTTATAACATAACCGGCAAAGTTGTGTGATCCGATCATGATCAAGAAGCGTTATACTGATATGTAAATAGATCGCAACTGTACGCCGCTAACCAACACTTATTTCTTTTTCGATTTAGATGAAATTCGAAGATTAATCCTTTAGAATTACATGATAACAAAATTGTTAGACTCACAGAGTTTTTCGAAGGTTTGGAAATCAGCAATGCGACAAAGATTTTGTGCAATAGCGTCGAAAATATGACCGCGTAACATTATCTGCGGACCGCTTAGGGAACACATCTTTTTCGCTTATCCGACGAATTTCACTGCAAACTTTCAGAACAATTTACACTGGTTATTTGGAGCTACGACTTAAAACGTGTGACAATGTGAAATCGGTAATTGTATGAAATGTTTCCTTCCGCCTTGCTTCCCGCAGCTTCAAAAATACAGGTCCAAACGATACGATTTTCAATCGATCGAAGCCAATGTTTTGGAGGTCATCAAGTCTCGGAAACTGCAACACTTACGTCGCTCTTATAAACATGAAGCATTCAACTGAAAGTAAAACACAAACTGGATTTAACAGAACAATCACACCCGTGACAAAATACATTCTCGCTAAGGACAAATGTAAACGGGCTATAAACGCGCGTGGGAATCTTATGTTTAGTTGACGAAATTACCATCCTAAGCAGTCCTTGAGTTTTCTTTCCTGCTTTTCGTTTGCCTACTCCTTCACTTCGTATCTAGCTTTCCATTCCTAATATACAAGCAGCTCGTCCGCAAAGAAGTCTTCCCCTTCGTCGCCTGAAATATTGTAAATTGCTCTCAAAGCTCTAAGCAGTGAGTTCACAGTTGTCGAACGTGCTCGATCGAAGTTTATTTCGGAGTCTTCCGAATGGAAACTTAACTCTGACTCCAGTGACGAAAAAGAAATGATTCTGAGACAAAACTTGGACTTTTTAGTCCTAAAATACATCGGAACAATTAGTTTTGTGTTCCATTTTCTCTAGCAAATACAGAGAGCTGACTGAGGCGCCATTGTGTTTGGTTCCTGGGTAGACGTCATCAGGTACCGCCGCCCCAGACTCCCTAAAACGCGGTCGTGAAACACTTCAAGCGCGACTTTGAAAGTGTATAGAAAATCGAGGATTCAACCAAATTCAAAAATTTCTTCGCCCAAATGCTTCAAATAAAGTCTAGGTTCGTTTTAGCGAAAAAAAAAATTTGGGGTTAGGTGCACTTTAAGCAATTAGATTATTCGCTCTCGATTTCTATCGTGTGGTAGTTGACGAGGGCGCGGCCCAAGTCAACTATCACGCACAGAAATCGAGAAAGAATAATCTAATTGTTTTAGTATAAATCTACTAGTTGTTCAAAACTTTACCTAGATCCCCTTCACAGACACTTCGAAAACGCCAAGAAGCAGCCGTCATTTTGTTAACAAGCGCACACTGCCACGCTACTCACTATCTATCACAGAATAGATAGTGAGTAGCGCAGCCAATCAGAGAACGGCATTCGTGATAGAACGCTAGTAGTTTTATACTAAAACTCGATAGAAACACAGTACTAGCACAAGCTGTTGACATAATGATGGCATGAGCGAAGAGAATTAACATTTTGATTTTAAAGTAAACAAGCTGTTTTCCTTTTTTGACGCGGTGTTTTCTGAAAGAAATTTAGAAAACAGCCCTAAGGAAATACGCGCGCTGATTGGTTAAAAATCGTGTTTCTATAACTCGATGGAAACACAGAACTAGCACGAGCTGTTGACGTATCCATGGCGCAAGCGAAGAGAATTTACATTTTGATGATCAAAGTAGACAAGCTGTTTTTATTTTTTTCGTCCCGGTGTTTTCTAAAAGAAATAGAAAACATGTTCTCCATGTTTCAATTGAGTTATAGAAACACTTGTGAAAGTTTGGGAGAACTCGAAAAAGCTGTGGAAACTCTCACCTGCTGCGGCTCGTGTTCCCACAGCATTTCTCGTCCTCCCAAACTTCCACTCGTGTTTCTATAACTCGGTAGAAACACGGTACATGTTTTCTATTTCTTAAATAAAACTTGTTCTCTGTGTTTCTATCGAGTTATAGAAACACTCGTGAAAGTTTGGGAGAACTTGAAAAAGCTACGGAAACACTTGCCTGCGGCTGGTGTTCCCACAGCATTTCTCGTTCTCCCAAACCTCCACTTGTGTTTCTATAGCTCGATAGAAACGTCGTACACGTTTTCTATTTCTTAAATAAAGTGTACTTTGCTTTCCTGTACATTGCTTTCCTGAATTTGTATTTTTGTATTTTTTAGAGGGCCACAAGATCATCAGTAGTGTTAGTTACTGTTACATGTCACCCTCATAAAATAAAGTCTCTTACTTACTTACTAACACATTCATCCACATGTCAGTCTCTATTTTAATATCTGAGTGTTTTTAGTTATATCTCTACAACTTTTCTGCCTGCAAGCAGAAGTTACATTGCGGTGGGTGAATTCTCCTTATTGAAATAACCAATTATATTGTACACGATTATTTTGTCTTGTAAGGAGAATTTGGTTGAAATCATTACGGTACCTTTATTCAGAGGTAGCCAGGCACTTGATTTTTGTGACCTGGCTGTACTAATAATTGATTGCATCTAAATGGAGAAGTTACTCAGTACTTACCTGTATAGCTGCTGTTATTTGAATTTGTCCATCAGAGCTGAAATGGATAACCCAGAAGCATCAGTAAGGTTTGGTCTGATGTTAGAGGCTTATTGTCGCGGTGCGCCGTCACACGTGAAAAGTCTGCAGTGCCAGGTTAGTATTGGTTTTGTGTGAACACTCCGATCAGACAATTAGCCTACAGTTTATACATTATTCATGTAGGATTCCACCTCCGAGAATTATCGGAGTCAAAGTTTTTGAAAAGGGGTTGCTTCTAAAATGCTTGGTATGTACATGTATCAGACGGGGTGTAATGTACCTGATGCATAGGGATGCATACATGTACATGTATGCACTGAAATTAAGTTACAGTATTATTGAAAATTAGTGTCAAGGGTGACACCAAATGAAGTAATCAGGCACGTTAATTGTAATGTTTTATTGATCAGATGTTTTGGAGTCATTTTAGATACATGTACTTTGCATGTACATGTACGTGGACATGCACAGCCGCGCAATGATAAGATCATCTGTCTGGATGAATTAACATGTTGACCATTTAATGTGGAATTTGCTACTTCCGTCCTTGGGATAATACGTGGAATAATAGGAATATTTGAATGCTAACAAGTAGTGGTCCTTCTCTCTGAGTAGAATTGCTGAGTAGAAGTGAAATCAAGCTTCATGACACAGATCTCTCTGACTTTAACTCACTGAGCACGTGTACGGTAGTTCAGGGTTGTCGCTGAGCACCACGTGGCGGTGAAATTCGCTGGCAGGGAGAGAGTTGATCGCCAGCTGGAGTTTGACGAGCGATCACTCAGTAAAGAACAACGAACGGTTTTAAGGTTACGCTCGTACAATCATTTGATAACTGAACCATATCAAACCATCGAAATGAAAAGTTTGGAATAAATTCCCGGGTATCAGTTACACTATAACGAGTAACGTAACTGAAACAAAATCTTGTTTTGAGCACTTGTTTAGCGCATTCTTTTTCTGTATTCTCCGTCCGCCATCTTGTAAACACGAAGCTTGGTACCCTACATTCAAGGCGTTGCGAAAGATTGGGGACGGAAATTTTGTTCCAGGTCTCTCGCAAAAAATAGTGACCAGCTCAGTGACAATCTTAGCCGAGAAAATATTTCCTTAGCTAGAACCCTGGTAGTTAGTTCTTTGTCCCCTTGGAAGGGGAAGATGGGCCACTGAGGTGGCACAGATCACAACCTTTTTATAAGGGCAAGAGAGACAAAGAAAGTTAAGATAAAAAAACGGATTAACATTAAGTATTCCAAGGCATTTGTTATGAATCATATGCGACAAAGAAATAAATATAAATTACAGTAGGAAACTATACACAAAATAGGCAATTTACTTCATAACTTTTCATTTTGTAGGCCCATGCTCTTAACAACTTGAAGGCTGTTACCGAGTCGCTACAGCTTATACACAGGGTATTGAAAATTAATGAGTTTTTTGTATCAATCATAAGTTGGTGTTTACATTAAAACAAGAAAGCATTAAAGCTAGGAAAAGTTAAACCTTTGCTATGCAAGATATTTTATACTGTGTATCGTCTGGTGGTGAAAGTTGAAAGTACTGCAGCAACAAATAGATAAAAATTTCTCTGTGTTTCAGGAAAAAAAGGAAAAAGGTTTAGCAACAATGAAGGAACTTCTTCGTCAGAAAACTTACCAGGGAGCGCTATCTAAAGTCAGCTCTCCCCTTGATCCAAGTTACAAGCTGCGACATTTGAAGTAAGACATTCTGCCCTGACTTGTTCAACACATGTTGGTGATTTCTTAGTTGTGACAAGTGTAAATGAAAGAATTAAGAACCGCTAATAGAGTGCTCATTGCGGAAAGCAAGTAGCCAGCATAGTTGTGTTTGTAATTAAAGCAATTGCAACAATGCTTGAAAGGTACACTGTAACTTCATGGCTTCAGGAAAAAAGAACCCATGACTGTTGTGCCACTAGTGCTTAAATAATGCTCCATCAAAGTTCTGATTTCCAAAGCCATTGTAAGCAGCCTGGCATACACTCTGTAGTACAGGGGGGTATACATGTATGTAGCTACCGTAGGGTAAGACGGAAATATACGACCTGTCTTAAAACACCGTTCCCCCCCCCCCCCCTCCCCGCCCAGATTTTAGCCAGATTTGACTCACTCTTTCTCTGCCTCCGCCTTCCCCTTGTCCCCTCCCCCCCTACCTTGAGCTCTTGATAAACTAGTTTAATGTTTTCTGTGACTGGGTAATTTCTTTCTTGCTTTTTCTCTTAGTGTTGAACAGTGCAAGTTTATGGATTCCAAAATGCGGCCTCTGTACTTGGTGTTTGAAAATTTGGATGAGTTGGGAGACCTGGTGCGCATTATCTTCAAGAATGGCGATGGTGAGTGTGGATTATATATTACTTCTAATTCTCACCTGAAATTCTTCAACGTGAAGTCAATATAGAAATTCTCCCTAGTGATCTTCATAGGTTTCTCATGGTCTTAGTTGGGAGAATTTTATATTTCATCAATCCATTTTGATTGTCCTTTTTGTTCATGCGTTATGTGATATTTTAATCAAAACCAGAGGGTTATTCTGTTTTGCTCCTTGTAGTTCATTGAAATGTAAGCAAATTCCTTCCAAGATTAGCCTCCTACACAGTTGTTCCTGCAGATGTAGCTCGTCACCCATTCCTCCCCAGCGAACATGGAGTAGTTTCCTTGTCAGCCATGCTTGTCAAGCAACTCTTCACCTGGCATGAAATCCAATTAATACCTGTGAAGGAGACATCCGTGTGTCACAGTTCATTGGGACACTTATTCCGGGGGCTCAGAACATGTTCTATTGTTGGCACCTCTGCCTTACAGCTCCATACACTTACTTGTACCCCAATGTTGAATGAAATGTATTCTGTTGTCCCTCTCAGGGTCCGAAATTGCGCTTTCCTGGTCGCCAATGCCACTAAAAATTTTGCACTGGCGACCAGAATTTCACAACTGGTCGCCAGCGGGCGATTAACTATTTCATGCCACGATAATTATACAAACAATAACTTTGATTTTCAGCCAAATCGATTAAAATAAAATTCAAAGCCGCCCGCCAATTGGTCACGTTTTACCTTTCCGCCGCTTTTGAAGTATAAAACCGATTTTCCTGTTATTATAAATCTACCACAACGTTTCACAGTCACGATCAGTGTGAAGCCTCGCCGTCATGTTTCTTCAGCGGTTTCCCGTAACATACGTATTGCGGGCGCAAGAGGCCGTGCGTTCTTTGGTAATGAATATTTATCCAGTCGATGTGGTGTCCAAAGATGTTCTGAAATCTTTCCGTAATTAATTTATTACAAAGTGGAGACGTAACATCCGCGGAGAGATTAGTTGAAGATTTAAATATTCTCTAGGCGTCTGCCAAAGTGGTCAAAAGATTTCAGCACTGGTTTGATTCCTGATGACATCCTTTGCAAATATTTTGCCGGCAAGAACGGAAAAATGTGCCGAGATGGACGGGGAAGGAAACCATCCAATCAAAAAGTCGTCAGCTAAACGCAAGTTTCTACCCCCGATGGAAAGACGAATTTTCAGGGGTAGTCTTGACAGAACGCGAAAGGAAAGATCGTTTTGAGCATGGAGCAAAGAACCAAACGCCAGTTTTTCAGTCGGGTACATTTCTTCTCCAAAAGGAGACAAGAAAAGGTATAAAGTTGACTTGAAACATTTGGCAGTCACACGAAACCGCGTATGATGGCCAGCATTCGATTCGTTCGTCGTGGTTTTTCAGTGGTAGGTGTATAAATAATCAGCGTGTTTGTATGTAATCTTATTCGTTAGCGGAAAAATCGACATTGAGGCCCCAAACGCGTTCTCTTCGTTCTGATTCTTAAAAGAAAAATTGGCGACCAGAATTTTCCATCTGGCTACCAAAAATTTTGGTTTGTGTTTCGTTGCGAAGGAAAAATTTTATTCACACTTTTTGGCGATCAAATTTTTCCCTATGGCGACTGAAAAAAAAATTTCAGTCGCCAGTTGGCGCCTGCCTAAAAAAGTTAATTTCGGACCCTGGCCTCTGAAAGCAGTGAATGGATAAATGGCAAAAATGACCTTCCAAATTATTGTGGATTTAACACTTACTTGTAAACGGGATCTGAAAGAAGCTCTGTTTGGTCATGTCACCCAGATCTTCGTCAGGACATGCTAACGTTACAACTGTTTAAGATTATGGACAGGATTTGGCAAAATGAAGGCCTGGATTTAGGGTAAGTTCTGTGGCACTCTTTGGCATTCCACGCAGGAGGGAGTAGAAAAATTCCTGATCGCTTCATGCTGCAGAAATCAGAGTTTATACCCATTTTTGACATCCTACACTGTAATTGGCTGCTAACTGGATTGAAACAAATGTTTTAATCTTAAACGTATCCATTTTTTGTGGGAAGCAGGATGGCTGAACTGTCAGAGCGCTGGACTCCGGATTGAGTGGTCTGGGTTCGAGCCCTGGCTTGTGACCTTAGGCAAGGTTTTCTACTCCAATTGTAATGCCTTTCACCATCCAGATGTATAAACGGGTACCAGGAGAATTGATGTTGTTATAGCGGTATTGATGGACTAACATCCTATCCAGGGTGGTGGGGGTGGAGTGGGGGAGGGGGAGAAATAAGCCTAGTCGCTTCATCCTACGGAAACCACAATAGCCCATTTCCGAATTACCTTTAGCCTCAAGCACCAAGACTCGCTTTGAGAAAGAGGCTAGTAATTCGGAAATGGCATTTGAAGCGCCGACCTGATTGGTCACTCAAAAGTAAGCTTAACTACTTTAATCCTTTGTCTTCCAGAATGATCCCGTATGGTTGTTTGTCCACTGGCAGTTCTATCGGGATGATTGAGGTCGTCCATGATGCGGAGACTATAGCCAAGATACAGAAAACTAAAGGTGTTACTGCAACCTTCGCTAAAAACTGTATTTGGGATTGGCTAAAGGAATACCATGCTACTGAAGAGAGGTGTGTATTGCAGTGTTTGCACTGAGTTCAGAAATCCTGAAAGAAAATTTCTGGAAAGCGCGTGATTAGATTTCCAGGCATGGAAAAATCTCAGATGAAATTTATCCGTGAATCATCATTGGATCGCATTTTGAGTTATTCTCCACACTGGGATAAGGTAATTCAATCGAATATGAAGGTAACTTCATGCTTTGGAGAAATTGTCTTCCAAACACTCCCAAAATTTTTATATATATATTTTGAAGTCTTGATGATTGAAATGCACTAGTTATCACTGCTCCTTAGGCTTTGGCTCGCGTACCATGTTTTATTTTTCTTTTGTGTTTGTTTTTTGTTTGTTTTTGTGTGTGTTTGTTCAAGCCTGAATTGTAACTATTACTTCTGTTTATGTTTCCTCTGTAGTTTAATCGAGGCTGTTCGTCGTTTCACGCTTTCCTGTGCAGGGTACTGTGTGGCTACGTATGTCCTGGGGGTGGGTGACAGGCACAGTGACAACATTATGGTGAAGAAAACAGGACAGGTAGGTTCATTAGAATCACAAAACAGAAAAGACAACATTACCCCAGTAAGTATCTTTGATCTTTTACATTTTTTCCCCTCTGTCCTTTAATTTCTTGAGCACGACATTCTACTATTGCGGTGCCTCTCTTCTACTCAAGTGTATAAATGAGTACCGGTAAATATTGTGGGGACAGCTTGAAAAAATCCTGGGGATAATCTGCAATGGACTAGCATCCCTTGTAGGGGGGAGGGGGACAGGGGGGAACATAGTGGGGCTGAGAGCGGCACAACATGGCTGATTGCGGGAGACCTTTCACATACTAAGACAAGAGACGAAATACTCTAGCCATTTTATGCCACAGAAATCGATATGAACTCTGCCGATTGTGGGCCTTTTTGGCCGGAACACAGACTTTTGTAATTTTACCTGGAGGAGTGAAACGTCGTTCTTTGTTTCTCACTTTGTATCTTGAGAAACTGTTGTTGATACTTAACTACAGTGTGTCACTTTTAAAGGACAAACTGCACATTGATTATCAACAGTTCGATGTTTAGTCAGCAATTCGTTTTCTTTGCAGCTGTTCCACATCGATTTCAGTCACATCCTGGGGAACTTTATTAGCAACTTTGGAGTTCGGAGGGAAAGAGTGCCCTTTGTACTCACCGATCATTTTGTACACGTGATTTCTGAGGGCAAGGGAAAAGACACGGTGGAGTTTGAAAAGTAATCCTTCTATTCTCCTTTGTGCCATTATTTGGGTCCAAATATACATTACTTACAAAAACGTAAGGACATTTAACTTTCGGACACTTCTTATCGCATATCAAAACAATGTCGGACATTTTCCTGAAACGTAGCTAACGCGAATTTACGCCCACAAAATAAGAATGAGACTGAAACAAGATTGTGAAAATGAAAGTTTCACTGCAGTTTTATAACACAAAATAAATAACACATTCAAATTCTATCAAACCGTTACGTACCTCAAGCAGTCTCGACTACAGTTCGCTCCATAAAGGAAACTAAGATCTTTGGAGCCACTTAAAAGTTATTATACTGTAATGTAAATATTTTGGATGATTAAAAATTTGCGGGACGGTTTTATTTTCGGACACTTTTTTTTGTCCGAAATTAGATAGTCCGACATTTTTTGCAAGTAATGTACGGCGGCGTATAAGTTCAAGTACATGTATCTTGTTTTGAGCCATCTGAGTCTCTCTTGGGCAGAATTCCAGGCTCAGTTAAGTTTGTATCCCGTAAAGTAGTAGCAGCAGTTGCAGCTGGAAGAATAAGAGTTTGCATTTCTAAGAGAATTAGACTCTGGAACCTCCAGGCACATTAGAGCGAGTTTACACTCTAACACGCGTTACTTTATCCGAACATTTAACTGGGTTTTATAAAAAAGTTGTCTTAATTGCGGCCGATGCCATTAAGCACTTTTAAATGACTGGCTCCAAGGGAAAACACTTAGTTTTGTAACACTGAAGTCGAGGGGAAACAAAACTCACTGTTTCCCGTGTAGGGGCCAGTTTTTGGAGTGTTTTGGTATACCTCTCAACTCAAAAATAACATAAAACTGCGAAAGAATTATTTGCCTGACGCCGGCTGGCCAGCAAATTTGCTGCAGTTTCAAGGTGCACGACCAAATCGTGTGCGAGTCGAACGCTCGAGTTGTTGTTTCCCTTGGGAGTAAGTGAATTTTTTCGCCCTAGGGAGTTAGTGAGTTTTGTTTGCCCTAGGGAGTTAGCGAGTTTTGACCCGCGACAATTGTCACGTTCTCCTCCAATCGGAAAACGTATTGGAGTTGAGCGGTATACAATTATATTTATTTTGCCCTTTGTTTTAGGTTTAAACAGCTCTGTGAAAGAGCCTTTCTGATACTTCGCCGCAAGGGACCTCTTCTGATCAACCTGTTTGTCATGATGTTGTCCGCTGGCCTCCCAGAGCTGCGGTCACTTGACGACATTGGTTACTTGAGAAAAACACTCGTGCTGTCTCTTACAGAAGAAGACGCCATCAAAGACTTCAAGAAGAAGTTCGACCATGCCATCAACAACAGCTTTTCAACGTCAATGAACTGGTTTGCGCACAATGTAAAAAGAGATAACCCTTAAAGGGTATCGCCCAAAAATTGCACTGGCTTTTAAGCCACGATTACTTCACTTCCTGCGAAATTTTGTTCGGTGTTGACCAAGAGGATCGAGGGCTCAAGCATCGTGACATTTAAGCTCATTGGCCGACAGCAGTCGTCAAGAAAGCGCGGGAAAACTCGCGGAGACCCGCTTTTGCATGATCTTGATTGGCTGGAGAGGAACGCAGCTCTTCATTGATTGGCTGGAAACTGAGCGTTAATATTCTAGAGAAAGAGTTACTTGACAAGTATCTTTCAATAAGCGCGTGTGTACGGGAAGGCAATTTTTTGTTGACTTTCTTAAGGTTTATTTGCTCACATGTCAGGCAAAACAGAGCTGGTCTTCCCTTGTTTCGTCTACTAAACCTTGATCGTGTTCTTTTGTGCTTTACTAAAGTTAATAGCGGACATTTGTTAATTTAGGAAAATTAGTTTGCAGCTGGAAGTAATCAGTCCGGAATATTCCGATAAATTAGGACATCTGTGATGTCACGAAACTCACGTTTCAACCAATGAGAATGCGTGTTTTGATTGGAGTGTTGTGTTTCACAACAAACCTAGAGATTCAAGATGGCGGACAAAGAGAGTCGCTAATACTTTCCAATGCCATGAATGCGGGCCTTCAGGAGGTATATATTTACCTCGAATTGAGTTAAATACTGTCCAAATTATAAAATAAAAGGAAAGTTTGTGTTCGCGTTCCATGTCACAGGCAATTCTGCCCAGATAACGATTATCCTCGGACCGAAGGAAGCACCACAGAACGTAATGCGGGCCACGTTTGACGAGCTTCTATCATTCTTTGGAAAGAGATCGTACAATCGGTAATTATCTTTACTCTGCCTTTTTCTAAGCACAGAATGATCGATATGAGAATTGAGGCTTTCCTCTTATCTAGGGATTATCGGACCGAAATCGACAGCACGCGCGTGTTCTTATATGCCAGCAAAGATAAATTGTAGATGTCCAAAATGTTATACGCTTTGGCTAAATCGAGGAAATGAAATCTTGTTCTTTTATACAAAATAAACTAAGCTAGAAAAAATGTATCCAAAATTTTAGTGTTGTCAGATGCAGGGATAGTCAAAAATTCTGTTAATATATTCTTTGTAAATCTGAAATTCCTCCATTTTGGTATTTATTTCAAATATTTCTTGTATCTATTTGTTACTGTGCTAAAAGATATCATATCTGATTTCCACATTTAAATTATGAAAACTTACATATAATTGCTGACTTTCACAAGTTATTTACCCAAAAATGTCAAAATATAATTCCTGGACAGGTTGACAAGGGAGCATTCACAATCCATCCACATGCCCCAAGGTTTTATTATATATTTATTTAAAGTATACAAAACAAATTCAGTCTTGAAAGTGAAATCCATTTTATTTTATTCACTCTTTAGGTACTCTCGACCTTGAATTTGCCTCTTAGCAGAATGCAGGACCTGAAACAAATCACAAGCACTTAGAAGATTATTACATTGCTTACAGATGTCAATAGTATTACAAATGTATTTTTCGTTTTAACATATGAATTTATTTTGAATGTAGTTACCACATTAGTCTCACTAAATAAGAGATTGCCCTCAAGTGGTCTGATAACTCTTATGTTTTCTATTTTTTATTACATATTCTTAACCAAACTGATATGTTTCCTGTTCACAACCAATTAATATTTTGCATTGGTTTCACAATTAGTAATGTTCAACACTCGACACTACATTCTAAACTCTCGTACCTTTTTAGTCTTTGCCTTCATAAAAATTATTTTGCAAAAACATTACTTTCTGGTACATTCAAGCTTCATGGGGAGGTGAAAAGAATCATCATCTACCAGGAACAGCTGCAATGTGTATGGTTTTTAAAAAAATGCCCAAAAGAAAGAGTGCAATGCACCCTACAAACCTTAACTTACATGTTTGCATGGCCCTCAATGTCTGGTAAATGAGCACAAACAATCTCTCTACCCTTTGTGCCATTCCTTGGGATACTGATAGCATCCATTTACAGGGAATCACTGAAGTACCCCTGGCCTGTCTGTTTCGCTGCTACTTCTGTGCTGTAGGTGGTTTTCAACAGGCTGCTGGCTCTCCAGTGAGTTTACAAAATATCGACGTTGTTTACAACCGTGTAATTTGGCATGATGAAACTTTAACAACACTAGAACCAGCAAAAAATATACACAGCTCAATGAAAAATACGTGAATACTAGAAAATAACGCGTACACTTTACTAACCTTAATATTTGGCCACAAAATCGCGTCTACATCGTCGCTTGACACCAAAAAAACTCAATGATTAGAAGACAGTCAACGTTCTCCCACTACCAAAATGGCCGCTTATTCTCCTTCTCAACGTTTGGTCGGAAAAAGTCCTGGATAATGCTGGCCAGACTCTATGCGAGACTGGAAACAACATATTTTCTTTGTCCGCATAAAAGGTCCGCCATTTTCCCTGCTAACAATAGCTTCATGACGTCATGACTGTCCTAATTTATCGGGATATTCCGGACTGGTAAATAGTTCGATCTTACTGATGGACGTTTTTAGCATTGCAATTATTGTAAGATATGTATAGAACGAAGTGGGAAGTAGCTAGTCTTCGATAGTTACTTTTAATTTTTACTGGAGTAAAAAAAAAATATTTCAGCAATTTCTTTATGAATGAAAAATTCAAATATAGCACGTTTTTGGGACATTTTGCCTAGTATTACAGTGTAAGTATGAATTTTCCTGCAGCTTAAAGTTACTTTTAGCATTGTTTGGGAAAAATCGAATACATCTAATTTTTAGGGAAATTTAGGTTACTAAACTTAGTGTCAAATTTTTTCACAATTGTAATTTTTGAAAAATTTGCTCGACCTCCTTTTAATTTAACAATTATTTCCCGAAGTGGGAAGTAGCTAGTCTTAGAAAGTTAACTTTTAATTTTTGCTGCATTAAAAAAATATATATTTCAGCAATTTCTTTTTGAATGAATCTTCAAATATAGCCAGTTTTAAGGACATTTTGCCTGGTATTACAGTGTAAGTATGAATTGTGCTGCAGCTTAAAGTTGCCTTAAGTATTTTTTGTGGAAAAAATCGAATACATCTAATTTTTAGGAAAATTTAGATAACTAAACTTAGTGTTAAATTTTTGCACGATTGTAATTTTTGAATAATTTTCTCAACCTGCTTTTAATGTAACAGTTACTTTGAAAGGCTTTGAAAGGTGAGATTGCATGAGGATATTCCTTTTTAATTTTATTTTTTAGACACCCAAAACCTGCACCCGAGTGAATCCAAAGGTCCCGTTCCCCATTTGACACCGCCAAATCTAGAATCAAAAAAGCTTCCCGCAGAACCATAAAAAGTTCCTTAGACTGGTCTAAATACACGTGACCCTGAGCATAGATTCACTTAAGAGGTTTTGAGCGAGTCAATGTTAGGGAGTTTACGAAACCACGACGGCAACGGCCACGGGAACGTCCCTGAACAAGAGTATTAATGACCAGTACATGTGCAACGGCTGTGCATGTGCGTTATCATTCTCAGTACATTTCATTGCCGTCCTCTGCAAAACAACAACGTGACATGACCAAATTCTGCGTTGTCTAGAGAACTTGAACCACGCGCGACGGCTAATTTTTTTTAAATTTTTATTTCAAATTAATCGCTGTGTTCCGGATTTAGTTTTGTGATAGTTTTGACAGTGATAAACAAAGTAAATGACTTAGAGTAGATTCATTTTTTAATCGACGTTGTCCTCGGCGTCGCCGTCGTGGTTTCGTAAACTCCCTAACAAGTAATTTGCAGAAACGTGAAGTCATATTTCTGAAATTTGTTGAGACGTGGACTGTACAAATTATTTGAAACCATTAAAAGTCATTCGGTTTTTGTATTAATTTCGGGCGATTTTGTAGATTCTTCCCGATTTCGCCCCGCATCCCGTTATAATGCAAATGAGAAACGCAGTGGCAGTAACCACTCAACCGCGTTTCCAATCACGAGCGATAGCCACGAGAAGGAACTACAACGCAAAACTCTTCAAATAACTTAATTAAATTCATCTGGCATTTCGAGCCGTAAAGACAAGACGAACGACTACCAAGGTAAGGTTACCCTTACTTGGAACTAAAATGTATAACTCACCGGCAATGTTCTGGAGACGTTCGGAGCGTTACGGCAATGCCATACATTTCCTCATATTTCGAAAGTGTAGAAGTAATGACAACGCTTGTATCGATGCTCTGTGGTTTCACAGAGTTTGGAGAAAAAATCTCTTTCGGTTGTACCAGCGTAGCCAAGGCATGGTTAAACTAACTTATCGAGCAATAGTTGAAAATAACTTGCGTTAGATACGAGGGGATGTGGACATAACCTAAACGAAAGTTAAATCTTTCGTATCGACAGGTCGAATAGCAAATTCTACTTAGTTAATTGTGACATTCTGTGATTGATGGATTTGCAGTTTCTGGAATGGCATTGCCCAACATTTCTGGTATTTCTGCATGTGGTAGTAATCTGACCAAATCTGCTAGCTTTTTACAGCCATTTTTCCGACGGGATATTTCGCCTGCTTTTGAAAAATGCAAAAATGTGAAGCTATGCGAAACTTGCTACACTCGATCTCTTTAATGCGTTGTTGCTGTTAAAGAATCGATTTAGTCCCCACCCCTCCAGTCAGCACCCCCTTTTCTAATAAGCGCTTCCAGTAGGCACCTCCATTGCGAAAGTGGTATTTAAGGCGCGGACATAGAATAGCTAGACAGATCACTGAATGGACGAGTAAATTCTGTAATGAGATATTTAATCTATTTTTGAACAAATTGAGCAATGGTGCTTAGATTATCCTAGTTCAGGTGTTCGACAGTTCTCTAGTTAACGTTTTGTTGTTGTTCGTTAAAGTGCTGCATCACGCTCTGATGTTTGTATATAAAAAAAAAGGCAAATAAGCACTTCCTCAGTTATAAGCTCTCCAATAAACTAATCTCCGGCCGCAACAATGAATCCCTACAGTACTTCAAAGCTGAACTAATTCCATCTTTTTTGTGAAACACACACAGTTCTAACCGAAAATACTATGTACAGGTTAATACCATGGATACACTCCTATATATAACAGTTTTCGCGTTTCTTTCATGACGAGTGATGGTTCATTTCCTTAATTTGGTCTTTGGTTTCCAAACTTCTACTCGACAATTGAAATTAGACTAAGAAGATCAGATAAAGATATTGCTTGAAGTCCATCGGAACCAATTTTGGTTTTGACATATGAGTTTCCAACGGGACATGTTTTGCTGAGTTCTGATTGGCCTAATTAGTTCTTTAACACCTATTGATCTTGCGAAAGTCATAACAAAATTGCTATTACAGGTCGAGCGTTACATCATCTCCAATTAGGACAAATGGCGCCCAGTAGACAACGTCACCATACGGTGGTGATTCTCTCATCTTCTTCATAGACAAGTGGAGAGCTTCACTTGCACGCAGCTTGTCACGCAATAAATACTCGTAAAACGTAATCATGAAGGCTTTAGTCGCTTCATCATCAACAGCCCACAAGGAGACGAGAACTGAACGAGCACCAGACCCGAGGAAGGCCCGAGCAATGCCAACAACACCCTCTGCTTTCAGGATCTTTCCACAACCACTATGACAACAACTAAGGACCACCAGCTTGGCTCTTATACCGACTCTTGCTATGTCTGCCATAGTTAGCACAAAATCGTTCTCCTTCGGAATACCGTGACAAGACTTATTAGGTGCAAAAGCGATCTCTCCTCTTTCTGAATCACCATGGGCAGCAATGTGCACCAGGCTCACTTCTTGAATCCTCAGCAGGACTTCTTGCTTTGTAGCTTGCTCTCCTACCAGAGGAGGTACCCCTAACAACCTTGCAATCGTCTTCACCTCTCTTCTGGCATTTGGTAAAGCAGGAAAATGTGTCACTTTCCCGTCGAGCTTTACACGGCCTACTTTTGGATCTCCAACAATCAGCGCTCCTGTCTGACTGTGATAATCCGCTGGACAGTCGTGGATGAGTTTGAGTGTTGTCATGGAGGGAATCAAGCGTATTCTGAAGTTTTCTGCTAGGTACGTTCCATTAACATCCTTTAGAACTGCAAAGGGTATCCTAAACATGTGACCCTCAGGGCAAATCACGATCTCTGTGTCATCAAGGAGATCAGCCACCGGAGAAATGATCATCTTATACAGCGAGGAAAGATTTGCCTCCAGATCGCTCTCTTCCTCGCGGCATTCATCTTTACTTCGCAGATGCCTCATTGCTTCTACATTTTGCTCTTCCAAGGTTAACGACTCAGCAGCGTAGAGGCTTGATAACGACCGATCTTCACACTCGCCATGTCGACGAAAATGTGATGATTTGCAGATTGCCATCACCAAGTCTTGCAGCAGGTCATCGCTGTGATTTGTAGAACACTCCCTCGTTAGAACATCTGGCTTTCCAATCATTTTGCCCGGTTTGGTCACAAACGAGAATAATTTCACCAATAGAATAGCTAGGAAAAGGAAATTGCTTCCTTGCTTAGTCCAAACACATCTCAACTCATCCAATGTTAACGCATGAACATCGTTATGTTTATGAATGGTGTATTTCGTGGACATCAAATCCTCAAGGGCGCGAGCTCTTCCCCGTTCTGCAATGCTTAACGCGCCATCGACTTCTTGCAGGCGTGCTAAGATCAGGGCAAGTGCTTCGTATTGTGCAATATTCTGATCATCTACCATAATCTTGTATTCGTCCTTAAGATCTTCGCGTATATTTTCATGACTTGCAATGGATTCAAGGAAGTAATGGCGTGCTTTTTCAAAATGAGTACCAGGCGTGTCGGCGGCAGCCAAAGCATAACTTACGCCTAACTGAGACAACACGGTGACGCGTTTTTCGTCTTCAAGTCCACAGGCTTTCATCATCTCGAGAGCTCGCTCTTGGTACCTGATCGCTTCATCATATTTCAATTGAGAACTGGCTACTTCTCCAATGTTTGCGTAAATAGCCGCTCGTTGTTTGGTGTCGTTTGTAGAATCAATTGCTTTCTTTAGCAACTCCATCGATTTCTCATATTGACCAAGAGCAATATAAACACTTGATAGGTTGATATAAGACGTCACCTCTACTTCTTTGTCGCCAGTTGTTCTACTTAGTTCAAGACCCTTCTCTAGACACTCGACAGATTCTTCATATTGGCCAAGGCCTTTTAACTTAGCCCCGAGGTTAACGAGACAGATCATTTCCCCTTTCGTATCTTCTGCTGCCTTGTAAACCTGTAAAGCGCGATTGTCATATTCATTTGATTTCTCATATAGCCCGAGAGCACTGTAGACTGAACCAAGATTATTGTAGCATTTTGCAATGTCGTTTTTGTATCCTTTTTCTTCAGCAATTAAAAGTGCTTTTTCGTGATACTCAATTGCCTTCTCATACTGTCCCATATCTTGATAGACAACGCCGAGATCGCTGTAGCAACATGCCTCATTTTTACTTTGTTTGTTTTCTTTACTGGCACTGACGGCTTTCTCATAATACTCCGCCGACTTTTTGCAGCTTCCTAAAGCGCTATACGCCCTGCCAAAGTTGTAAAAGGAATTGAATTTTTCTCTTCCGTCTCCAGCCGTACCATTTGCTTCAAGAGCTTTCTCTGAAATCTTGATTGATTTGTCGTGTAAGCCGAGTGCATTATATGCTTGACCAAGATGGTTGTATAATTTTCCTTCACCCTGTTTATCTCCACTTTCTTTCATTATAGCTAGAGATTTCTTGCAATAGTCGATCCCTCTTTCATATTGGCCGCATTCAATGAAAATTGTACCCAGATTGCTGAACGAGTCTTTCTGCCCTTTCACGTATCCAGTTTCTTCAGCAATCTCAAGCCCTTTTTCAACATGACTGATCGCGTTTTCATATTCGCCATTGTAACTGTAGATTCCGCCCAGGTTGTTGTAACACGTAACTGCTCCTTCGCTGTTTCCAGTCTCTTTACATATTGCCAGTTCATTTTCAAAACACTCTACTGCTTTCTCACGTTGGCCGATGTTAGCATAGACAGCGCCAAGGCAATTGTAGATTCCACCTTCTTCTTTGCGGTCTCCAATTCCATGGTATATCTGAAGACTCTTCTCGAAGTACTCGATAGATCTGAAGTTTTGGCCTTGCCTTTTGTACATGCTAGCAAGGTCTCTATAACGAGCCGCCTCGCTGTGCCGCCACGCCCTGTCTTGTGCGTCTCCAGCTAAGTTACCCATCTCTGACGTCTTGCGTGAACTTTCTACAGCACGGCATCCCTGTTTGACAAAAACGTAATATGTAGTAATAGATGTGGGAGCTACACGTCGAAAATTTGTTGAGAAAATATTGTAGTTGCAGCAATTTATTCACCTTGAAACGATAAACTACACCATTGCACACGAAGCAATAGGTTATAGTTGGGTCACAACAAATTGAGTGAGGGTATAAAGAGAACACACTAAGATGGTGGACTTTTTTCGCACGCAGTGAGATCATTGAAAAAGAACGATTTGAGGATGTCGCATTTATAGCAGTTGAAATGGTAATAAAAAAGTGGCGAGATTTTGGTTTGTCTGCTAACGTCTCCATTAACATCTAGAGAGGCTTTTTGGATTGGATCCCTAGTTGGTTTTGGTTCAGACTGTCTGTTTGTCCCTTTTCCTATATCATTCCCCTTCAGGTTTTAAACAAAGTCAGAAGGGTTGGCCTTTGCAAAATGAGTCTGAGGATGCTAACAGCATGATGTAACTTATCAGACCAAAGATTTTCAGAGAGGATTAATTGCATTTACCTTTCCTTCTACTTGAGTTCCTCCACCATTGTACATTACCACTTCAAGTCTGTTCTTCATTTCCAACAATGTTTTGTTGTTTTGATCAAGCTACTCCAGTCAAGGTTTGCCACCATGCAAAGACTATATGTACATTGCCTGTATTTCCAACTTCTTTTCACTCTTTTTTATGTTTCCTCCCTTCCTTCCTTCCTTTCATTCATCCTTTCCCATCTTCTTTTTTCTTTCTCTTTAATTTTCTCTACTCTCTCTCTCTCTCTCTCTCTCTCTGTTTCTTTTTCTCCCTCTTTCGTTCGTTGTCTTTCTTTCGTTGATTAAAGAAAGTTTGTCTTTGTTAGATCCGATGCTTTAGCATTGCTACCTTCTCAAGGCTAAAAAACGTTCTTCTGTTATCTGTTCCTAATATAAAGACGGTTGAACGGAAAGATGATAATACAGTCTACATCTAGGGTATTCCACCCATTCATTCGGTTGTTCCCGGGCTGAGGACGGTAATAGCGAAGATGTTTGACTGCATTTTTCCTTTGTCACTGTTCAAGAAGAACTAAGAATGTCCAAAAAGGATACGGAGAGTCCTTTTACACACCATGTGATAGCTTCTTCAAACAGATTCAGTTCTATGCAGGCGCTAACTCCTAATGATGAATAAAAAATTCACAATATATCTGATTCATTTTAATTTATTAAACGAAGAGAGAGTGATATATCTGGTAACGTTGATGAGTGATAATTGTGTTCGATGAAGTCAACGTGTTTCCGAATTGCCCACTGCCTTGCTCTGTGCGAAACAGTGTTTCAGGGCGAAATGTGTTTCACCTGTATTTTCATTTGTTGTAGCTATAGTGTTTGACAAAAGTTGATGATGATGATGATGATAATGATAATGATAATGATAATGATAATTATGATGATTTTGCTGAGTCAAAAAAAAATCACAAGAAATATTCACGTCGTAAGTATTAATAGCTAACCCATAGAATAGTCTACCAGGAAAATTAAATTAAAAAGTAATTGCCGAAAGGGACTACTGTTAAGAGAATAAATAACAATGTAAGAGATACCTTTTACTACGGCCTTAGTAAAGGTCGGTCGCAGTTCAACAGCCGCTTTTGCATCGCTCAACGTCTCAGAGAAGTTGCCTATCAGAGAGATGATATCACAAAGAGTATAGCCGGTTCTTAGCTAAGCAATCAGTATCGCACACATTAATTAAGGTCGCTACATACTAGGGTACACCTTCAAGGGACGTGAAGGGGAAATAAGCTCTTTTATGTATACACATAGGATGCATGTTACAGGGACAGTGCGCAAGCTGATGAACACGAAGCGGACATTGATTCATTTCTCTGTTGTAGTGGGGTCAGTTTGTAAGAGCAGTACACAAGATGCATTTTGTTCCTGCTTTGTGACGCGCGAATTTCAAACCAGTTGAATAGAATAGGACGCATATTACAGGGACAGTACGTAAGCTGATGCACACGAAGCGGACATTGATTCATTTTTATGTTGTAGTGGGGTCGGTTTGTAGGAGCAGTGCACAAGATGCACTTTGTTCCTTCTTTGTGACGCACGAATTTCAAACCAGTTGAATAGAATAGGACGCATATTACAGGGACAGTACGTAAGCTGATGCACACGAAACGGACATTGATTCATTTTTGTGCTGTAGAGGGGTCAGTTTGTATGAGCAGTGCACAAAATGCATTTTGTTCCTGCTTTGTGACACACGAATTTCAAACCAGTTGAATTTCATGCAACCTTTTGCGGGGACAACACAGAACTCTTTCGCAAAAACGGGCTTTTCACACTAGGAAAACCCTCGCTTTACGTCCACGCAACATGTCCGTAGTGTTTACGCTTTAGCAAATATGCGCGCGGATTGAATTGTTTGAAACTTGTAGCTGTTTGTACGAGCTCAAATTAGTTCATTGAAAAATTTTGAGGTTTAGTCGCATGACGGTCAGTTTCCTTTCCTCCAGCCACTGCCCTCTAATTAATAATTAGATTATGAGCTCGAGATTGTTATGAGATGATAGTTGATGAGGCCTTCGGCCTCATCAACTATCACCTCATAGAAATCGAGAGCGAATAATTAAAAATAATAATAAACCGTTAGAAACCGTTATTTGCGTTTATTTCAGTTAGAATTCTACTAAAACAATTATATTATTCGCTCTCGATTTCTATGAGGCGATGGTTGATTCGGCCTGCGGCCTCATCAACTATCACCTCATAGATATCGAGAGCGAATAATCTAATTGTTAATTAGTATAAATCTACTAGCTTTCTATCACGAATGCTATTCTCTGATTAGCTACGCTACTCACTATCTATTCTGTGATAGATAGTGTGTAGAGTAGCATTGCTCGCTTGTTAACAATTAGATTATTCGCTCTCGATTTCTTTACTTTGACGTACATTTTTATAGTTCACAACTAAATTCTCTCCGATTCTTATTGGTTCGAGCTGATCACGTGACGCGATAGTGTTCATCCGCGGAGAGACACTATCAGCCCATAGTGCCCGTACGAGGTAAATACCCGGATGGATAGATCTCGTCCGTGAAAATTTTCCTGTAAACAAGCGGGCTTATAGAAAATAAACAATTTAAATTGTATTAAGTGGGTTTTTGTCGGTTTTCTTTTTCAAGTTTTACATTTTGCTGTCACGGCTTTCTAAAAGAGTTGAAAAAAAATTCGATATGGTTTTTGAATGGGCGCGCGGAAGAAAATTTAGTGGTGAACAATATAGACATTAGAGTGTTTATGTCTCGGAGCTATCGGTGTGATAGTTGCCCCTTGGAAATTTGATGTTCTTAAAACAAACATATTTGCCCTTGAAGCTTGGCTTCTCGGGCAAATATTTGTTAAGAACATCAAATTTCTGCGGGGCAACTATCAGCCGATAGTTCCTCGACAGAAACACTCTATTGTTTAAATAGAAATCTCGAGCGAATACTATAATCTAATTGTTTAATAGTGTACGAGTAACTCAGCGAATCAGATTGCAGGATTTGCATTAGTATACTAGTAGAATTCTATTTACAAAGTACATTTTAAAAAAAAACCAATAAAATGACAGAATCCAGGGGAAAACCAGGCTACTTTACATATGCACATGGAGGATAACAAAAGTAGCCGAAAGCATACTACTCACCCAAGCAAAAATGCGCTGTCGCTCTGTTGCTGTACAGTTTGGCGTTTAATTCTTCATCTTTGCAGTTCACTTTAATTCCTTCCGTATAGAGATAAATGGCGTTGTTGAATTCTTTTTCGAAGTATTCTTTGTTACCTTCAATCATGTAAACCTCTGCTATCGCTAGAGAAAAGTTATAAAGCACAGTGAGTTATTATTACCAAGATCTTCTTGAATTAATTTACCTTAACTATTGCTACCTACCTACCTACATGTACCTGCCCCCTGTACCTACCTACCCAAGAACCTGCCCACCTAAGAACCTAGCAGCCTGCCGCCCGCCTGCCTGCTGGCCTGGCAGCCCGGCGTCCGCCTGCCTGCCTGCCTATTGCCTACCTACCTACCTACTTACCTACCTACCTCCCGGGTGTTTAAGGTGGCCAACCACAGTTTCTGGCTCTCTCCAGCACTTAAACTTTGATGCACCAATACTACCACTCTTTATCAATAGTGCTACCAAACGAATGCTGAGTCGTTAATGAACGAGCACTGGTCATCATTTCCCTACGTTAAATAACAAGCTACCATAGCAACAGTATACCATGCACGTCAAAACATCCATCATTTTAAGTGCTTATAACTTACAAACGAGCTCGGTAGCCCTTATGTTATATCATCAAATTGTGATCAGCATGAGAAGATAGAACTTAAATTGCCCATGTTAAAAAAGGTCTGTGGAGGGGGTTAGAGCCACCTTTAATTTTCGAAAACACATTGCGTTTCATTTTTCTTGGGAAAAAAAGTTTCTTTCGCCACTTTAGAAACGAGAAGAAAGCTTGTGGGATTGTTACTGGGGACAAAAAGGCATCTTGTATCTTTTTTTACAGAAAGCCTCTTGCATTTTCTTACAGAATTGTTGTTTACTCAATAACAGTCTTCATAACTTCGAATTCGTAGGAAATGTAAACAGGGTACTGTTTACATTTAACTAAAACAGCTATGCATTTTCTTACCCCTCAATGTGTCGTTATCAAATTCCAATGTGTCAGCAACTGAAGGAGTGATGTGACTTTCGATGTTACCTTTAATTGGAGTGTTCGCGGCCATGGCATCCTATGGCATACCTTTGAAAACAAAACCTTTTTGCGTTCCGATACGATACAGACCCTAATAAATCGAGTCTTTGTAACAATACCGCTTTCATGAGCTGTGTTCATCAGTGTTCTCCCACACTTTACTCCTTTACACAAGGTTAGCCTGTGTACAGCCGCCCCTCCCCTCAAAAAAAAATCGGGAAGGTCCTTCCCGATTTTTTTTTTTTTTTTTTTTGAGGGGAGGGGTGGCTGTACACAGGCTATACAAGGTGTGCCGCCGAAATAATGAACAATTGATTGTGATCTACTTTCAGTCGCAGTAATTTTACTTCAGTCTGAGTAAGTAAGAGAAGAGTTGTGAAATCTTGTGAGAAGAAGAATTTAATCTGGACGAGGCAAGAAACAGTGTGGGCCTCCTAACTTATTTACTCCCCCCCCCCCCCCTCCCCAGCAAAAATCAGGGAATTTTTTTTTTTTTCCTCATCAAGAGAGAACGAGAGATGAGAGGGCTAATCCCCCATAAGCCCTCATTCCCTAGGTTATCCCTGTCAAATTATTTTTAGACCACGCCTGGCTTGAGAAATCCCAAGAAGGTCTTGAAACAGCCAATCCTGTGACGCGAATGTTACTCGCGTGGACAGCCCAAGCAGCTTCAGACGCTGCCATCCTCCACGAAACATCCACGCAAAGCGCGGCGAAGTAAGATTATCCCGAGGACTGGACACCATACCTAAAAATAACTTAGGAGGGATCACAGGACTAACTCTGTCAGTCTTACCCAAATCATCTTTTGTTTAAATCAGGAAACAATTATTATTGTAGTCAAGTCTCAGTCTAGCACAAACGTCTTGCCTCCTTTGTAATAGAGTTGGAATAATTTGTAAGTTTAATCTTATCAAAACATGGGTGCCGGCTCAAAAGAGCTGCTCTTAAAGTGTTTTGTATTTAAGATTTATTAAAAGCTCCCGGAAAAAAACCAAACTTGAAACTTGTAAGAAAATTAAGAGTTAGTTCCCGGGATCTGTCCACTAATTAGTTTACCAAACAAATTCGGGAAAAACGGCCATATCAGAACGGAAATAAAGGTAGAGTCCATCATTTGCTTTTTTCCGTGTTTACATAGTTTCGTCTAAACACGAGGGGGTTTGAGAGAATTCTTGAAAGTTATGCAAACTCGAGACGCAAAAAATACGCGCGAATCTAAAACGTCACAACCGTGTCTTCATACATACTCTCATCCAAACACACCCATCGACCAATGAGAGCGCGCGTAGTATCTCAGTTACTTTATAAAGGATAACAAAAATAAGTTACTGTGCAACCCATAGGTTAGAAATTGAAAGCATTGCGTTAACTTTTAATGTGAGGCCTTATGCGTTCCTGTTTATGCTCCCACAAGGACGGATAATTAGGACGATGATATGTGTGATAAATTCCTACCGTAAAGATCAAGCGACTTCCTTTAACTCCCAGTCGCCACGTAAACGATCGGCGTTCACTCAGAGAAAGCTAAAAATACCGAGGAGCGTTGCGTGACAACCAAAGTAACGGCAGGGAACTTGCAAAACAGAAGTGGACATGAAATCTTACACCAATTTTTCCAACAACAACGCGACACAAAGACAACAAAAAACTGTATAAACATAGAATATGACACAAAGCTTTCAGGCAAACTCTCATTGAGTAAGACAAATGCATCCCTCACCTCTTTCAGACGAAAATAACGTAGCAAATGATCATATCTACCCAGTCACGCAACACGAGATCTGGCGGATGACAGGAAAGACTCCATTAAATTCGGCTATTGATACGTAATAGGACGGTTCAATGTCAGAAGCAAACCTTAACAGGCGATAGCGATTTCTTTTCAGCGAGTTTTAACTCCTTACGCTGAAATCTAGGGTCGATTTCCGCCGCTCTCCGGACTACATAAAACTGAATAATGGTGAAAGTACCTTCTAATATTAGACCTGAATAACGCCATCAATCGAGTTGGAACGAAATGATCCACTTCGCTTTTGAGCTTCTTCTGTCTTCTTGTCTTAAACTACTGATTCCTCAGGAGTTTAACTATTCCAATATATGATGAAAACTGAGCGGTCGCCTTTCAGAACTCAAAATACTGGCACATATCCAGCGAAAAATGGGAAGTAGTTTCCTTTCGTTATGTCATGTGACTTCTATTTTTTCGTTTTGTTCACACCCAGTTAGCGACGCACCAGAAGACAGTTAAGGTCGGCACACACGAGGGGACTAATCCCTGCAACTAGTCCCCTGAAGAGTTTACACGAGGGTGTTGTCCCATGAACAGTTCACACGAAGCGTTTTGAGAAACAAGTCGCAGGGACATGTCCCAAAAATTCCAACCAGTTTGAATTCGTGGGACTAGTCGCAAGGACCAAACTTTGGTCCCTGCGACTAGATTTTGAAGCAAAAGTGGCTAGTTCACACGATGGGACTACTTTGGTCCCTGTGACTAGATTTTGAAGCAAAAGTGGCTAGTTCACACGATGGTACATGTCCTCGCGACTTGTTGCAGGGACTAGCCGCAGGAACTAGTACCCTCGTGTGTGCCGACCTTTACGTGTCATCACGGAAAGGTTTGTGCTTTTCGTGGTTTTGCGCTCAATTCGCATTCCAAGAAGACAGGAAGACATATGCATCTTCGAGAAGCGAAGCTTTATGAGGTGGAAAGAAATTTCTCATGCTGAAACCACGAACGTCACTGAATACGACGCTTTATGCTTGGAAGTCGTGTGGCTTAGATGCGTAGCGCATCAGGGGTTTAATAATACTCGGGGGGCATGCGCGCGACCGAGGGGGACTAGTGGGGTATTAGGCGCACTATGCCTCGGTGGGGAGTGGTAATTGTCATTTGGATAACAGATGGTTTTATGCCCCTTATCCCCAAGTAAACAATCAATCAATCGTGTATTTCAAGGACCCTTTCAAGCTCCATATAAGAGGATCGAAAGAGCATCTTTTATATCCAACTCCACTCCGCTGAGTTCTTGTCATGCCCCAAGGGCTCGCCACATCAAGTTCAGCACTAAAACGTGTAACAAGATAGCTTGACAAGATGTATTCATTTTAAAACAGGGATCTCTTGTCACACGCAGCTCAGCTATCTTGGTTCTCCTTGGTCGGAAAGGGTCAATAGAGGCAAACTCATTTCTCTTCTTCCCTGCCGAGTTAGCCTGTGTACATTGGCCCCCTCCAATAAAAAAAAAAAAAAAAAAAAAAAAAAACGGAGGGGAGGCAAGGGGGCGGATGTACACAGGCCATGTCTCGGTCAATAAGCTTTTTAAATATAACGAAAGTTATAAGGTATCAGTCCAGGGTTTATTATATTGAGCCGCCGTAGTTTGAATTTTTCATCACCTAACATTGAGTGTTTGTTATGTAGTGCCTCGGAGGATAACAAGTCATATTAATTTTTCGTGAAAGTCCACAATAAAAGAACCTTGTCTTACTTAAGAGTTGTTGTGATGTAACGCAGTCTCAGCAACCGGATCGTGGTTTTGGCGTAAACAAGACATTTCCACTAGAGCGACATATTGACAGCGCCGTGAAAATAGAAACAAACAAGATGGAATTCCCACCTGAAGTTTTAATGGGTATAGTCAGCTAGGAGCAATATATATTTTAATACTAGACAATATTATGCTACTACGAATAGACTTCAGTGATTAGACAACTATGTCATGATGTTTTTTATAAGTAAATTTTATGCACAAGATTATTTTCAAATTAAAGATTTCAAAAAAATTATAATAGTTCTCCGTGGTAAGAAAACTAATGAAAAACCCGTGCGCAAACAGAGATACACTTTCTGAACGAAGAAGATCACGATGCGTTACGGTTAAAAAGTAAGATAAGGTTATTCCAGAATATATTATGGTTTCATGAGTTGCAGTGAGCCTTTCTGTGTATAATTTCTGTCCTACAGGTTTTAATAATATTAATAATATAAAAATATATACTCTCATTGGCATTACAAAACACTTTTACACTGACAAGGAAAAATTAAAACCCAAGTTAACTTTTTTTCAATCCTGCCTTTAAAATATCGGCTTTCGCTTTTACCCGAAACCGCCTTGTTTGCATGTTTTGAAATTTTTATGCTAAAAGAAATAGTTTCATGGTTCGAGGCATGTTCAAACTTTGACTTGAGCACGAAAAACCATTTTCGGTTTCTTAGTGAACCACGTGTAGTTCAGCAATCACAGACCATATTTAGGCAAGCACTCTGGATGACTGGCGTCCAATTTAGGATGCCACTGCTTTACGCAGAATATGCTGAATTTAGTATTGAACATCGAATTTAGTATTCTAACCAAATGGGCGAGGTTTACTGTTTGCACTTGCGCCAAGCCTTGAAACCACCCTTTTAACGTTATGCTCTGGCCCAGGGAACTGTCATGAAAGGTGTTTCATGATCAAGCGAAGAATTTAGCGAAGCTCACGACTATTCGTTTGCTATTTAGACTATTTACCTACCCAAGCCCCGCCGCCATATTTCGAGCAAAGTTTATGATGCAGTAGCCTGGTTCCTAGTTGTAAACAACATATGGGCGCTACAAATGGACGATCATAGTTAGTTTCCGATTCTATTAAGACGGGAATGACTCATGCTTCCAAAGGTGACTAGTCCTTTTCTGCCCGAAAACTTCCGCTGAATAAATTGTTTAACAGTTTTATTTCCGACCGAAACTGGGTTTTTCTCGCTATACAATTGGCAAGCCCTTAGTAAACCAGAAATTCTGATTTGTCGGTATTTCTATATATATGGGAGCAACTACAAGTCGATGTCGCTTTGAATTACAAAAAAAGAAACAACTAACAACTTTTTACTTGAAACTGAAAGAACAAACTATTGGAAATAATCGAGAATATTAGATCAAAGGTGAGACGAGGTAGTTTAATGGACAGCTGCAATATTTAATATCTTTTTGGCGGAAGATTTACACAATTTAGAAACCGAAAGAAATATTATCTCAATTGCAAACAAGGGAGGAACGAAGCGGATATCATCTTCGAATTCCCGAACGCAATACTGTACTAAATGAACGGTGTTAATTTAGTTTTTGCGACTGTGTATTTTCTCAAGAGGGAACTTAAAACTTTTAACTTTAATCTATGGCTGCCGTGAACACTATCGAAGAAGAAAAGATACCGGAAGCTATATTGGTTACGAATTTAAGCGGCGCAGAACGTGAAACAAGCAGAGGATCTGAGAAAGAAGGAATTGAACTGAAAGACCAAAAACCTTCGTCATTTAAGGACAAACCAAAATCGTTAACAGATCGCGCTGATGGAAAAGAATCGTCCTTGGGAATCACAGAGGTACTGAATGAAGGACTGACACTTAGAAAGAAAACTTCGAAGCTTGACAAAGCGTTTAGCCTAATTCAAAACAACTCCATAACTCTTCGAAACCTTGTCGTCGCCGCTGCGACTTACGGCCTCGAGCGACTTCTGAACGCTCAAGTCTTCCACTGTCCTGAAAACAGCTACCAGCAGTATGGCTTTGCTTTCTTATTCGGTCCAGTTATCATCTTGTTCTGCACGAACCTGCTTGTTATCGGCGAGATCTGGAGGCTGTCATCGCGGATGTACGTGAAACGATACAGGAGGCGGGGAGATTGCATCGCTCGGCTTCTACCGAGTCTGTTGAAGGGCTGCGTCGGGCCGGCGATTTGGTTGATCGCAGCTTTCCTAGAAGAAGATTATTATCTCTGCGCTAAGCTCGGGCCTGTTCCACGGGGTAAAAATGAAGAAAACGATCAGGAAATTTTCGAAAGGAAACAGAAAGTCGAGGAATGTAAAGGCGAGTCGCAAATTTGGGCGTGGAGTGTACTAGTCGCACTAGTCATTCTGGGAACTGCTGTAATTGTGTGGAAATACTGTTATCTCAAAGACAACCTTCTCATGGACAGTAAGTAGATAATATCAAATGATATTAAAGAAAAACCTCTGTTATAATCAATATCATCCCCTTTTTTTTTGGTAAATCGGGCAGCAAATCTCGACAAATGCAGCCTTCAAAAAATCCAATTCGGCAGTTAGGTGTGGTGTTAGCAACTATTTTCGTTCGAGATCTTAATTATGCGTCAAAATACCTGAGCAGTATAATATTTAAAGTTCTCATGTCCAAGGTTGTTCGAATGCCGGTTATGTCGCTTATCTGGGATTAAAATTTCAATGGAAGAGAAGTCTGAGTTAGCTAACTCCTGTTCTGAAAACGGAAACCGAAACAAAATTCTGGTGTCGAAAACACAAATTAACCAGATATGGATGCTTATGACTGACGAAAATTGAGACAGAAAATAGAAGGAGAACTTTTGAAAAAAGTCCAATTTTTTTCAATGTGCTCTTCGTGATCTGTCTACACCTATACACTCTTTTTTTCTTCATGTGAGTTTGCTTTCCTGCAGAAGTAAATTTTCAACAGGAATTTATGTATTTCAAATGAATTGCCAATTTGTCGTTTCTATCAAAATCATTTGTACAGAGAGCGCAATCCACCGTAGTGAAAAAGATGGCGGCTGTACGTTTTACCACAGTGCCTTGCGAACCTAACACATCCTAAAAGGCACAAAGAAAGCAAAATTTTTACAATATTTGTCCCTGTTCCAAGGACATTAAGTAGCCTAGGTTTGAAGATTTCAAAACGTTTCTGTACGTTTTTAGGAACGTTGTTAAGGGTTTCGTGAGCTAAGAACTATGGGTAAATGTACCAGTCGCCATCTTTTTTTCCTACGGAGGATTGTTTTGATTGTTTTGGTTTAATTTAGTGATTTTAGTGATTTTTGATGTTTTAAACTCTTACGGTGGGTAGGATAGCGAGGGGTGGAAGGGGGTGGGGAAATTGAAAATGTTAAATTTTGAATCCCCTGTCTGCGTAGTAACTTTTCTTTCTTCTTTCTTATCACTAACATTCCAGTTTCCTTCCTTGGTGACTTTTTTTTTAACTAAATAATCCACATCAAATTAGGGTCCTGTTTAACTCTCTTTGTTTGTATATGTAGATCTGTACGCTTATGAAAGGCGAGAGGCCCTGAGTGCAATGAGAGCGTTTACAGAACGCATGGGAGCTTCATTTAAGGATGCTAGTCTCGACAGCGATCCAAACACGGCTGAATACGGCGGGGAAGAAGAAAAGGTCACATTGTATGACAATGGAGTTCCAGAAATGATAGGAAGGAAAATAGTGGAGAAATTATTTGAAGGTTAGCCAGGAAATAAACCTTTAGTAATACAATCCTTCATAGCAGGCGCATGATACCCCCTAGGGGGTCATTGCATAGCGAGTCTCTTGATCGTGGCCAAGCATCCCCCCCCCCCCCCCCCGCCACAACTCCACTCTTTTATCAAAGGGAAGCTGGCTTCCAGCGACTCAGCTGAAAATAACGTTAGCTTATTCACCTATCGTTCGTTTTGTTTGAGGCAGATTCGAGATCTCAAATCATACCTTTTTGTCCCGTTAAGATGCTGTCGTGTCTATAAGTGGAATGACCTGAGACGAGATTTCGCATTTTGGTACTTAGGGTAAACATTTCGTATATTTGTTGATGAAGGACTTATCTCGGCCCCAAAGTGAGAAATTCACAAGTGCTCATGTGTAATTCGCTCAATCTGATCACGTTTAAAAAGTGAACTAAATGAGTCATTTACAATTCAGTCAAATTCAAGTCGGCTAGCCGGGCCAACCCTCCCCGCCGCGCCTACCAATCCGCTGGCTCACCTCCATGTTAAACATGGATGTAATTCTTATTTTAAGGTTATGCAGATGATCGATGGACCGACGGTGATGAATGGCACTACATCAGAGCCTACAAAGCCTTCAAGGAAATGTATCCTCGCATTTCCACCGGGAGTCCCCTGGATCCTTGGCGACTTGTGCGCGGGGATGTTCACGAAACGAGCGCCCAAAAGACGTGCCGCTTAAAATGTCTGCCGACGTGCTTCGAAATGGAAAGCTCCTGGCAGGAACTGGAACCCCTGCACTTAGAGGCGGTCACCCCAGAGAACGAACGATTGGCTTCTCGATCCGATGAAGCTAGAGAATCGTCGGTGTGAAAAGCTACTCTGCTGTAATGTTCCTGAGGCAAGAAACGTTTTTAATCTTCTATTGGCCTTGTTACCCGCATCCTCTCCCCACTGAATGAGTAAAAAGGGTATAGCTCAGTGCCAGGGTATAGCTTAAAATACATAAACGCCAAGGATTGGTTTTTTTTTTTTTTACCTGCTTTATTGATTAAATATGTACAGTGTACAGTCGTCAGGCAGTTTTCAGAATGCTGTATTTGTCCATTACTCTGTGTTAATACACGCTTCATTGGTCGCGGCCGGCTAAGAGAGTTATTTCTAATTAACTAATTACGGTTTAATATAATTTCCAGTCCGTACTGCACACTCTCCAGAGTTTGTTTACGATTTTTGTACTGATTCATGTAAGACGTCACAAAATGTAACATTTCGTAACTACCTACATGATTTAAAGTTAAAGTTTCAAGTTAACCAACATTATGGATGCGATGCTTTCTGTTTCGTTCTTTTCTGATATCACTTGATGAAACAACTTCGTTGCTGTAAAATGCAAAGAAACTGTTGGAAAAAGAATTCCTAAAGATAAGGTAAACAGTTCGTACATAATAACATCGATTCGCATTTCATCGAGTGAGACTCACAAACATTAGAGTGCTGAGACTGCGAGGTACGGACTGAGCCAAAAATCGTGATGTGGCAGCTAAAGGCGCTAATTTTGGCTGTTCATTGAACGTTAGTGGGTTAACGGTTACCATGAAGAGCAATAGACTTTTTGACCCATATGTAATAGTGATCTCTTATCAGTGACCCCGGGGAGGAACTCCCTTATATGGGCTATATAGGTATGTGCAGCCCTAAAGGGTTTGCCGTTTAGGCTCAGTGAAACCGAACACTGTATCAGCAATAACATAATCATTTATAATCATGTAAAATAAATGTGTACTTTGTTTACCTGTGTCCCTGGGTCTTTTTGAGCCTTTTAGAAGCCATTTGACTAGAAGCGAAGGCAGTTTACATTTCAAATATCATCTTGTCTGCCGCTTTGAAAAGGTGACGCTCCGAATACGTCGCGAGTTTTCATTATCTTCATTAACTATTAACTCTCATCGGGGGGAAGAAAAGAGAAAAGAGACAAGGGATGAAACTAAAATGAGGCCAGTTTTATTTTGGTGCTAGCAACAGAGCCATTGTCCTTACTTTTAAGATACATGTATAAGGAGTAGATGATAGTACGAACAAATGATTTACTGGCTACTTAAACAGAAAAACGAAATCCAGAGAGCATAAAAAGGAAACTACATTTTTGTCCAACTAACAGTTAGACAAAAGCTAGAAAGCAAACAGAGCTGAAACACGTGAGGAAATGGATAAGGTGGACGCTTTTAAAACTTCCGCCGACACCTTGGATAACCAAGTCACATATCTCCGTGAAGGGTACTCCGAATTACAAGTGACGGAGATGATCGAATTGGGGCAAAAATCAAAAATTAACCCCGTAAAATCCCTAAAGCTTCCAACTAAACCCCAAAATATCCTGGAACAAAAACTGACCCCAACAGAATCCCATGCCGAATTTCCAAGATTTGGAAATTTCCAGAAAGGATTAAATGATATAACACGAAAAACAAACCCATTATGGTTCTCGGTTAATACAAAACCCGACTACAAATGCACAACGATACCTCGATGCGACATTACTCACCAAAAACTCTACGAGAAGTATTATCCAAAGTGTCAATTTTCTAGAAACCAAACTTTTACGTAACTGTCAGTGTCGCTCGAGGACAGGTGAAGGTTAACAAATTAAGATTTAGAGGGCTAGGAAAAATTATCCTCAACTGAACCATGCTTAACTGGTTTAACTATTCGTACGTCACCTTACTTACATGCACACTGAGTGGCATTGGTTACGTCGTTAATTTTAAGGTTTTCAAAACGAAAACGTCCTACAAAGGTTTTTTAAGGGGGCCCTTAAATACCAATTGGTCATGAAGTTGTCGCTAAGGAAGGTTTCTAACCGCCATATTTTTAGAACCAGTCATCCTAAGGATAAGTTATTTGCTCAGGTTTGTTCCATTGAAGAGTCCTGCAAAAGTTTGAAATCACGGCCATATTTGACCAGTCACGTGACCAGAATAAAACAAAACCCTAAAACTCAAAAGGCATCTAATTCGGAAATTTAAATCAGAGGCAATAGATTAAGAACGTCCACGTACTTAGTGCTACGTATGGGTATTATGAAACTCTCATCATCATAAAAGTCATTGTTGTCTAACCACTATACAGTGAGACGAAAACAAAAAAATTCTAACTTAGTACAAGTAAGAAAACATCAGTCATATAGGATCGAGGGGGCATCTCGTTTATTGATCAGACATAAACAGCCCTAGCATAGGTTATTGTAACAAACATAAGCGGCCCTAGGATAAAACAAAATTTCCAGAATGAAGTGATCAAAATAAAAATGGAGATGCCGTGGAGTGACAACCCCTAACGGAAAAACTCCTTAAATATTCGCTTCTTAGCATAATTACGTAGCCTGCATACCAACGAATCTACACACCGACACACAACTATCTTACAATAGCAACTTGAAAAGTTATATGTAGTAACAGTCTTTCTACAGTAGGTTTCCCCCTTTTGAATGTAAACAGTAATTCCATGTTTACGATCATAAAGTAGACTAACTTATTTCTCAATCATCAGAAAAATCGAAACTCATCCTCTTTTCTTCCAAGTTTTAGGGATTTAAAATTCCAACACGCGGTTTGGGACGTGCGCTAGTTAATCATGTATGTTTTTCAAAAGCAAACATTTCGCAATATAAAATTCACCACTTAGCGCTCCAAAACGCTCCAAAATAGTTTTCCTCTAAATATCGCCTTCTGCAGTCCCTTAGCAACTGCTCTAAATCTGTAGTTAAGAAGGACCTCCCAGATGTTTTCGCCGATACGGCGGTCATTTTGTATGCATTTGCCCCTAAGCATCCCATAATAGCTATTTGAAACAACAGAATTCAAAAGGCCCGCCGTATCAGTGAAAAGGGCCATTGTAATTTCACACTTCGAGTAATTATAACCCGCCCTAGTAAATTCAGAAAATAAATGACGTTTCGAACTTCAAGCCTTCGTTGTAGCAAAAGAGCAATAAAAACAACAATCAAAACGTTACGCTTGGTTCAGTTTGAAATTCGATAAGTAGGATAATTAAGATTCACTTAACGTTTAATTTTTTCAACTAAAATTTGACAATGGATCACTTCCGCGATGTCACCGACTATCACGTACACCAACAATTTTTCGTATATTTCATACAAACAAAAAAAACACCTTCATATATCGATTAATTTGTCATGCCGAATTATCATGGCTATGAAATCAAGGGCTGCATTTCCATTTCATTTTCCCCAGAACTTGGCGAAGAAATCTCTTGCCAGTTTCCATGCAGTTTCATCCCCCCTCCCCATTTCATTTTCCCCGGAACTTGGCGAAGAAATATCTTGGTTTTCAGTTTCGTCCCCCTTCCCCATTTCATTTTCCCCGGAACTTGGCGAAGAAGTCTCTTGGTTTCCAGTTTCATCCCCCTGCACTGCTCGCCAAGGATCTTTGGGCCTGCCACTGGCAATCCGAGGGTACTTGTCTTTGAATTTTTCGTATGCCTTGACATAGTGCCATTCACCCTTATGATCCGAGCCTTCAAAACCTGAAACGAAATAAAGCGGATCCATTCTTGTGAAGTTGATTCCGCCATAAACAGGTAAAATCATTGGAGTGCGCTCTGCTGTAAGTCAAGCCTTATAAGTAAAGTCTGCATCAGGCCAAGCACCGGAGCTTATCCCAGACGGGGTTTATCCCAAGCACCGGAGCATATCCCGGAGGGGCTTATCCCAAGCGTCGGAGCATATCCCGGACGGGGCTTATCCCAAGCACCGGAGCATATCCCGGACGGGGCTTATCTCAAGCGTCGGAGCATATCCCGGAAGGGGTTTATCCCAAGCGTCGGAGCTTATCCTGCTTTCCGTTGTTTTTCCGTTGTTCCGTTGTTTTTTAAACGTTTATTGTGTTTTATGCGCGGACTTAAATCTAAAAGAGCGAACAAAAACATATGACAACGAAATTTATTCGGCTCCATAACCATTCCTTCTATTAATTATGAGCGCACACTTATTTGGGATTTTACACTGAGCATTTACACACTACAGTAACTAATTAATGTCCTAAAACAGTATATCTTGTGGGCTAAACCTGGTCATAAAACTCGCCTATCATGAATTAAACAGCTGATGTTCGCGGGCTAAAACAGCCATTCCATTCAGTCTCACCTTCAAACAATTTCTCCACTGTGTTTCGTCCAATTATTTCTGGAATTCCGTCTTTATAATACTTCACCTTTTCCTCTTCGCCGCCATATTCGGCTGTTTTGGGATCTTTGTCGAGATAGGCGGCATTATATATGAATTCCCCTCCAGGAGACATGCGCTCCGTGAAAGCCTTCATAGCGCTCATGGCTTCTCGCCTTTCATACGCGTAGCGATCTGGAAAGGAAAGTGGTTTGCCACGTAACTCTGAGGGAACTTCTAAAGCATCGCCTACACGAGCAATTTTTATGTGACAATTCTTATTTGCTGGTGTAGATGAGAAAAATTGGCCAATTTTTAAGCATGGCTGGTTTGCAGTGTCACGCCATCAAAAATAAAAATTGTAACCATTCAATAAATTAAGTCAAGAAGCTGAGATATGAAAGATGATTGATAATTGTAACCATTCAATAAATTAAGTCAAGAAGCTGAGATATGAAAGATGATTGATAATTGCAACCATTCAATAAATTAAGTCAAAAAGCTGAGATATGAAAGATGATTGATATATAAATAATCTCTGTACGGTTTTCCATCCGCGCGTTAAGAAACCACGACGGCAACGCCAAGGACAACGTCGATTAAAAAATGATTTTATATTTTACCTACGAATCTCGCGGTACTCTAAAGTCATTTACTTTGTTAGGGCGCTTAAGAAACCACGACGGCGACGCCAAGGACAACGTCGATTGAAAAATGATTTTATATTTTACCTACAAATCTCGCGGTACTCTAAAGTCATTTAATTTGTTTATCACTGTCAAAGCTATCACTAAAGAGTATCTATCTATCTATCTACCCACCCATCCATCCATCCATCCATCCATCTATCTAGCTAGCTAGCTATCTATCTGTCTATCTAATTAGCCGTCGTGGTTCACGTTCTCTAGACAACGCAGAATTTGGTCGTTTCACGTTGTTGTTCGGCAGAGGACGGCAAAGAAATGTACCAAGAGTTATAACGCACGTGCACAGTCATTGTTCTCCTCATTAAACTTTTTGTTTAGCGACGTTGCCGTTGCCGTTGCCGTCGTGGTTTTAATATAGGGAGTTTTAGCAAACCCCGACGGCGACGGCGACGAGAGCGTCACCAAACAAAAGATTTAATGAGGAGAACAATAGTTATGCACGTGCGTTTTGAATCTTGGTACATTTCTTTGTCGTCGTCTGCAAAACAACAACGTGAAATGACCAGGTTTTACGTATTTTAGAGAACGCGAACCGCAATGGTTAATTTTCCGTATCTTCTTTTGGAATTGAACGCTGTCGGTGCATGTTTAGCCTGAGCAAGTTTTTAGACCGATAGGTATACTGAAAACATTTACAGAGTTATGACATTCAAAGGTAAAATATAAATTCATTTTTCACAAGGCGTCGTCCCTGCCGTCACCGTCGTCATTGCTAAAACTCCCTAATAATTATCGAGACGTTCAATTTAAATTTTCTAATCAAAGGCTTGACAAAGTGTTTTATTAAAAAAATGGCCGAGCTGAGCGACCCAAACTTTCACTTGTTTGAACTTGACTTTTTAAAAGAAGACCTTGTAAGTTTAATCGGAACAATTTTTCCCTGTGTGAATCAAATAAACGACATTTTAATGGTTTCGTTTGTGTTGTTTTTGTCGTTCGCACCCGCCTTACTTCCCAGTAGGCAATCGGTACGATTTTCGGCCGTGATGCAGGATACAGTTCAAAAATTTAATTAGAAGCCAAATCTGACTAGAAAATGACATTTTGCTGATTGCCCGTGTTTTTCCTCGTCCCTACAAAGCTCGGGAAATTACTACGCAACTCGCCAAATATCCGTGCTTATTACATGTTAAACCATTGTACAAGATCATTATCTCTTGACAAGATCTCTTAATATCCTGGCGTAGGACGCTAGTCAATCGAACGAAACTGAACCAATAATCAGTCGAACCCAATATCTGGCGGTTTTTTGTTCGATTGATTCGGTAATCGAACATAATCGAAGTGGAACTTTTAGGTGAGTTTGATTAATCGAACTCGTAAGGTCGATTACCGAATTCAATCGAACCAATGGAACTAAATTAACGCGTTTAGTTCGATTTTGTTCGGCAGAAAGACAAAACGGCATAAAAGTAATCAGTAACACTCAGTTTCAATTGAATCGGAAAGATTTCCCCCTTATATGTACGTAAGGTAGCTCAGGGGTCAGAGCGGCTTTGTTTCTACCCTCACTGGAACATTAATTCGTCTTCCAGGCCTCAGTGTATCACCCATAAATGTAATAAAAACCATAAATGTAATAAAAAGTGACCATAAATGTAATAACTTTTAACCACAAATGTAATAAATCCACCAACCATAGATGTAATAAAATTTGACCATAAATGTAATAAACTGGACAACCATAAATGTAATACGGCTTAACCATAAATGTAATAAACTGCCTATTACCTCTGAGTCAAGGGGCCACAACCCCTACCATTCCCTTATTTTGTCAGTACAGGGTAGCCTGTTCCAGGCTCTTGAAGAGTCGTGGGTGAACGAAGATGCCTTATTCCCACTCGTTTTTCCCTCGCTCGCCCGCTTCCTGGAACAGGCTACGTGCGTGTACAGGGAGGATAGGGGTTCTGTACATCAATTTGGAGGACTCATTTCCCGCAGCACCGTTTTTGTCCAGAGGCCAAAACCCGAGAAGCCGTCACTGTAGTCCGTGCGAACATTTGGAAAGTATTACAGTATGAGTATCAAGTCTATATACCAGACGAAATCTCGAGTAGTCTAAACTACGTGCGTTTGAGGCGGTGGGACTTGATGATGTTTAAGTCCACTCAATTGAAGTGCCGGGAGTTGATAAAGTTTCATACGTTTGAAAAGCTTGAGGTTGTTAGAATAATTTCACAGGCAAGTGAGAAAATTCTGGGACGCCCCGGCTTCAAGCGAAAATAAAACCAAAACAGCCATGCATTATCCTTCCGGTTCGCACTTCTACAGTCATTTGTTCGACTCACTTAAAGACTTAGTCATTCTTTTAGAAGTCATTTGCCAGGGGTGGATTGGGTGACTAGCCACCCGCATTTTAAAGAAGCAAATAAAAATAGAATCAGACCTTAAACGAAGGCGTATCTCAGTTTCCTTAGGCACTGTTAAAGACTATTTTTCACATATGTTACTGTTTTACTGATTCGCTATCTGCTATAATAGTTATGATGTTAATACAAACCTGAATATATTTACACAATTGCTTTTAGTATTAGCTGCTATTTGAAGAGTTAACGTTGTAATAAACCAGCTTTTGTTCCGTAGTTTAGTGTTTTATCCTTGTATGGCCCATGTGGCTGATGGGATATCAAATATATCTACCCTGGTGCAAAAAAGTATACCTGGACTACAACTTTGTCCAAAGCACAGTAATCTTGTTTAAAATAGTTCCACTTCCCCCATCCCTCCTGCAAGCCAGCAGTTTTGTCCCCCCTCCAGCACTATTAAGTGATTGACTGGGTACAAAACGGAGCCATCCATAACCTCCCACTAAAATGGCTTGAAGAACCTTCGCTAACGGACACGAATTGCACGATTTCTCTCGATTTCTGGTAAAGAAATTTAAAAGTAAAACAGGCTTATTCTCTGTAAGGTAAAGTTTGCCTGGATTTCTACCTCTTCTCTTCTTTTCGAAGCCAGAAAGTCTCAAAATGTTTTCACTTGCAAACACCTCAAGCGCACTTATTTTGGACGATTCAAGATCTCTTCTGGTATAGAGACTTAATGATTTCTAAATGCGTGCACGGACATTAATGATGCCTTTTCGGGTTTTGGTCTCTGGGCCAAAACGATGCTGGAGCAACGAATACTCCAATTTGATTTTCGGGGCCCCTGTCCTGCCTGTACGAAATAAGACAATGGCAGGGTTTGTGGCCCCTTGGCTCAGAGGTAATAGGCAGTTTGTTACATTTATGGTTTTTCAGTTTATTACATTTATGGTCAAATTTTTTAAGATATTTGTACATAATAACAGGCAGCGCTTAACGACAGTAAAAGGCGTAAGACTACACTTTAACTTTAGGTCAATGGCCAAAGCACAGGCATCAGTTCACGTTGCAAATGTCCAAGCTGGCCACGGCCATCGTCAATTACCTTCTGAGCTGGGGCCCGTTTCTCAAAGGCCCCGAAAAGTTCTCGCACCCGCAAAGCCGTACAGAGCAAAATCCCAAACCTTATGGTTTCAGAGCTGTTTTATGCATATGTTCTTAATACGTGTATAAACAGAGGTTCTCTTCATACAAGGAGTTTCAAGCGTAAAAATGGCTTTGAGGGCCCGAAAAGTTTCTGGGGCTTCCGAGAAAGGGGCCCCTGGACCCCATTCTCCCCTTTTATGTTCGATTGTTGAAGTGTTCGATTATGCCGGTTCGATTGCTAAAACGTTTGATTTATGTTCTCTTACCGAACCCAATCGAAATCAATCGAGAATTGGAGTTCGATTGAGTTCGATCACAGAACGCTTGATTGACTACGCCGAGATTTATTCGTATGTTTGCTTCCACTTACTGAACATGAGAAGGTTGTCTTTTAGAAAACACTTCTTCAAGATTACCAATGCAGTTCCGAGAACCACAAGTGCGACTAAGACAGTCCATGCCAGGACGTGAGACAAACTCTTATACTCTTCAACTTTATGTCTCCATTCGACACCTTCCCGCTCGCTTGTCCATGTATCATTGCCTCTTCGTGGAACAGGTCCGAGCATGGCGCAAAGAAAATAGTCTTCGTCTAGGAAGGCCACGATCAACCACACTGCCGGCCCGACACAAGCTTTCAGAAGGCTAGGAAGAAGCCGCGCCACACAATCTCCATGTCTTTTATAGCGTTTTACGTACATGCGCGACGACAACTTCCAAACTTCACCGATAACCAGCACGTTTATACAGAACAGAATAATTAATGGGGCAAAAAGGAAAGTAAAACCGTACAGCTCGTGTCCCTCCTCAGGGCAGTTGAAAGCTTTGCCGTTTAAGAGTCGCTCAAGACCGTACGTGGCAGCTGAAACGACAAGATTCCGGGTCGTTATGGAGTTGTTTTGAATAAGGCTGAAGGGTTTTGACTTAAGGCCTTTGAGTTTCGTCAAAAAACCGCCATCAGTAGCCTTCGAATTCAGATTCTTCCGATTAGTATTAGGTTTTTCTGGATCAAACATTTAAACGTCAAGAAACTCACAACGATTGGCGAATGCGATTACTAAAATGTCATGTCACCGTCTGATACATTATTGATTATGAAACATTTTTTAAACAAAATGTAGCATCACAACCAACAAGTTGAGATTCCATTGTCTTGTACCGAACATTTGATTGGCTGGAATTGAAAATGGGACGTTTGATTGGCTGGATTTGAAAATTTTGGAATCTATTGTTTCAGTTCTGCCATCTGATCGGTTTTCATTGTTTGGGTGGCCCCGGCTTCAGTAAACGCACTGTAACTCTCATTGGATACTGAGTCAAGCACACGCTATATAGAATGTTCTCTTTGTATTATTTAACTGTTTTTTTTTCCTTTTAAGAGGTACCACCTTCTTAATTGTTGTCATGGTTCTTCTTTGTTTTACAAACAGCCAAAATATGCGACTAACATCACTGGAATTTTGTTTTCCTAGCGGTTGCAAACTTGACCAGTTGAAGCAATCGAGTTAAAGTTGGCAGGAAGAATCAGATTGCCTTTTGGGGTTGGAAGCTAATGTGTGTTAAGACATGTTTTCAGATTACATGTAGCTTGCGGTAATTATGCCCTCCGGTAAAACACCCATATTACAATACGATACAAATTTCACAAGCACTCCCCATGGGGGCTTTATTATCCTTAATGTCGTATAAAAATTGCAAATTAGCAAAATTAGCATATTATCAAAATTAGCAAAATTAGCAATCATTGTTTGAGACGGAGGCTAGCACAATTCGTCTTAATGCTTAATATCGCAGGCAACGTCGTAATTTTCGTCAAGAACAAATAATTTTGACAATTACTGGACGAAGTTGAGCAAAATCTCGTGATTTGTTGGTGGCAAGCAGATCAGTTATTTGCCAAAGAAAAAGGCTGAGGTAAATAGTTTACCTACGAGACACTGACAAATCACGATATTTTGGGATAACCGAGTTTAATAATTGTTTCATCATTAGATCACCAAGTTCGTTTCATATTTATCTATAGGAATTAAATGGGGATGAAGCATCTCTTGCATCTGTCATTTAACCATCCAGAGAAAGCTCACAGCTTCTAGCATGCGACCAGTGAAGTGTCATGTCACCTTATTTTATAGTTTCATATCGTAAAATTTATTGTATAGTCAAGCAGACTCTATACAGACTGTTTTCTTCGTATTATTTGTTTAACTGTTTTCTTCCACGAGGTACCGCCGTCTTAAATCTTGCCATAGCTGTTCATTTTTTTTTTTTTTTTTTTTTTTTTTACAAGCAGCCAAAATATGCGACCAACATCACTGGATTTTTTTCCTTGTTGCAAACTTGACCACTTTCAATTCAAGTTACTCTGGACCGAATCAGTCTTTCACTTGGGTAGTCCCCATGCTTCGCTCGATCTGGACCGTTCATATCCTTTCTGCTTTCTCAGTTAAACGTTAGGTACGAGGCGCGAGGAGGCGCGAACAATAGAAACCGAGAGCGTGGAGCTCGCGCGGGAACTCTTGTAGTCGGATTAATATTTAACAAGTCTATAACTTAAAGACGTGCAAAGCACAAAACAATCTGTAAAGATATCCTTGGTGTGAGACCCGAATTTGCCGAGGGTGGTATATAATAACGCTGGGCATGCTCTAACAAAACCTTTGACTCCCAAGTTCCATGTTTAAATTTTCCTCACCAAGTGCGATACATTTATTTCAACGTTAGTTCCAAGCATTTAGCGGCAGATGACAGCATTATCTCTACAGAACTTTATTACTCTCACGGGAAGTTGAAGCATTCGGGTGTTAAATTTGGCTGCAGGGTACGGAAACTACACCCACATAAGACAAAGAAGAAGTGAACCACAACAGGTTTGTTTATAAAAATTTCAATTCTTAAAAGAATCTTAAACTTGGTACCCTGCGAGACAGAGGTTCCCTTCTTCTTCTCGGAGGAGGTGCTTAACATAACAGTGGAATGTTGAAACAATAGCCGCAACGTTTGGCTTATAGTTTCCCAATTTCCACTGGATGTTCTGAGGACTTTTCACGTTAGCCAGCATCTCAGTACAAAAGCGGTAGCAGAATCTAAATTGGAACTGTAAAAATATAACTGTTAAAATGGCAAAACAACAACGAAATAAGCGCTCTTGACCCAGACCAAACAACTTTGAACAGCTTTTAACTTCTCTGTATCAGAGAAACGTAAACAGCTAAAAAAAAACTCATGTGATGTGTGGCATTTACGACAATATTCTCAAACATCTTTTCTGCCAACACTAAGCGACACTAACTGAACAGCTTTTTCAGCGAAGTGAAACCGTTAGCTTAACTTACTAATTATAAAACTCTACTTCGGGGGGCTTCGGGGTAACAGTATACAAAAATTCAAACGATTTTGTTTAACCTGCTGCATGTGAAATGTCAAGTTTTCACGCTTTACTATCGTAAGAGAGAGACAGAGAGAGACAGAGACAGAGAGACAGAGACAGAGAGACAGAGAGAGAGAGACAGAGAGAGAGAGAGAGAGAGAGAGAGAGAGAGAGAGAGAGAGAGAGAGAGAGAGAACGTTGATCGCTTGATAACAAGTAGTTTTAGTTGAGAAGATACAAAGTTGATAGCGGAAAAGGTCCCCGCGTAAACGCCACATACAACATGCACTATCAATCGAGCAAACGCATCACCCATGACGGAACTGGGTATACCCAGGCACTTGAAATGACCCCCCGGGGGGACTCCCATAAAAACAAAGACGGGGTGCTCGTCGGAAACCCTAAGAGATACCAAGATCCTGTTTAAATTTGTAGGCGTGGCCTGGAGGTTTTTTTTTTTTTTTTCGTAAGAGGCACCAATTCTTACATAACACATTATCTCCTGTCATATTTTCAAACGTATCTTTTCAAATTAAATGACATTAGTAATTATTTTATACCCTCCGGTAAAACTAAAGAGAGAGGTTAGCACAACTCATCGCAAACAACATGCTGTTGGCGATTGTTCTACAAGCAGACGGCAAATTTCATAGAATTATACCACACAGGCCCTAGACATGCATTTGAGATTTGAAGCTGAAGAATCTTTTAAGATTCTGAAAAGTTAAAAGTTTGAAGGCATTGCTTAACAACCCGGTGGAACATTGAAAGAATGGCGGCAAAGTAGTCCTTACAAAACCGAACAATTTCCGTTGGATATACTGAGGACTCTTCACATTAGCGCGCAAGTATCTCAATACAAAATTTAAAGCAGAATCTAAATTGAAACTGCAAAAATATAACTGCATAAATGTTAAAACACAACGAGGTATTTGTTTCGTGATCGAACGCGGAAAAACCGACATAAGCGCTCTTGACGCTATTGATCCAAAACGAAACAGCTTTGACCCAAGCTGTTATTTCCACTACGTATCAACGTAAACAGTAAATTTAAATGGAATAATAATGACCGAATTTTGCTACAGGGTGAAATATATAATAATATTTTTTTTCTAAAGCCGAACGATACTTGTTATTACTGCTGCTTGTGATTGGTCATGTCACGAACTTAGTCGCGGTCGATTTCTTCGGCTTCAGCTTATCCAAATTTGTTTGTTAACCATTCAGCTGTACGCATCAGAAAGAAGGCTCAAGGCTGGCTTTTAAAAGTATATTTTATATTTCATGATCGTCATCTGCAATAAACTGCCTACGGTAAGGTCCACGGCAATGCTCCACTGCCAGTGTCCACTAAGTGCGTTATCGTTTATAAATGAAACCGGTTTGTTTTACCAACACAGTGTGATGGGTGATTTTTATTTTTTCGCGTTTATCCCTCAACGACATCGATCGTCGAGGCTAAATATAAAAATACCACCGTCCTTTCCGCCCTGAACAGTCGAACTGATAGCCACATCTGCAACTTACAGAACTAGGTGAGATGACGGGCTTTCCCAGGGGCTTTTAAAACATGAAAAGGCGAAATGACGAAATGGCACTAAGAGAAAGACGGAGTCAATGTTGGATACGGGTGTCTTCAGTCAAGAGTAACCCTTACTGTTATCGAGAGCTAACCACGGTCGAGTTAGTGATATTTAGGCTAACCCGAGCGCTAAAACACGTTCCTTTCCCAACCATTTGCCCGCCTGAAGAATCAAATTATATTTCGAGGTTTGAAGCTAATGTGTAGAATTCAAATACCGTTTGGTCACGCAGAAACGACGACGATTTCTGTTTTTATACGCTGGTTTATTAATTACTCAAAACAAAACGTCAAAAAAAAAATACATGTACACAGTTGAACGTCGCTATATGGAACTCGGTTATTTCAAATTCCCCGTTTTCTTAAACGTCAGATCATTTCCCCTTGGATATACTTTCTCAGTTATTTACTGTCAGCTGTCTCGAGTTCCTGCCATCTCGAACTATTTTCCGGTTTCCCTTAACCTTGTTAAGAGTTCGAGACAGAAGGTTCACCATTGTGTATGTAAAAAAGGAAAAAGTTACAGGCCTCATGAAATTTGCAATGTATACATTTGGCTATTTAAAATCACACGTTATAGCTTTTTTTAAAGAACTAGGTTACACTGTACATGCACTGTCAGTACAATGCATACATTACATATATATACAATCAGAGGTTTCTTCAGTCGGAACCTGTTCACACCTTCCCACAGGCAACCTTATTTTGACGGAACTACTATTTATAATCACACGTTATATGTAGTAGGTTTTTTCCTTCAGAACTTGCTCACACCGCACAAGCAGTACTGTTCCGTGCACTGCCGATACAACACGCATATTTACAGTCACAATGGTGTTTTTCAGAACTTCGAAAGAATTACCATTTATACCACTTTATAATCACACGTTTATACTTTCAAAACACAAATTCCAGCTTGACAGGGGATCAGAATGCTAATATAATTTAGTAACTGTTGAATTCTCCCTGAAAGATTATACTTAGAAATACGTCTAGATTAGCAAAGAGAATTTGTTTGCTGTCATGTAGACTGCATGTAGACTTCGCATTCGTGGGCTTTTTTTTTCCGTGTACATCGTTTCGTGTGTAGTCAAGCTGCGGAAGTTATTAGTCAAGCTGCGGAAGAGATTTCACATGAATTACCCTTGTCCGCCCCAGCTCGTGAAGAGTTTCACGAACTCCGAGCTACAACAAATTGAACACACGCTCAACATTTAAACAAAGCACACGTCTTCAGTAATATATGTATGAATTATTTAGGGGCAGTTTAAAAAAAGGAGCCTAGTTCAGCTGAAATTTGTCGAGAGACATAGCAATTTACTCAGTTTGCAATCTCGCCCTAAATAAAAGAAATGTTACGTGGTTGTCACTTAATGGCACAGCACATCGACATCAGCAAGAACAGTATTTAACGCCTGACTTCTTTTACAACACGATTACCTTTCCTTTAGGTTGACCGCCATAGAGCTGTGTTACAGCAATTGCGATACGACCTTTTGGAGTCACTGTAATGTCTGCTGACTGGATTCCAGCTTCAGTACGCTTGTAGGTGCGCTCCACACAACCATCGTTGACGTTGTTTATTGACCAAAGTAGTTCTTCTCGGTCCTCGGAAACAGAGATGATGACAACGTGTTCGCTTACACAATGAAACCCTATGGCAACAGAACCGGGAAATACGTCAATACTGGAAAGGTGCTGTTTCCCTGCGTCGAATACGAGAACACAGCTCTTCTCTTTAGGTCCACGACTTTCATCCAACACCAAAATACGACCATCAGTAGCGCTGACAATATCCTTCGCATCCCGCAAAATTCCATTCCCGAATTGGCGATCAAACGCACCCTCAGTCTTGTAGCGGTACACTCCAACCTTGTCAGACTTGTCATGAAACCCTGTTTCACCGCTCTCCAGAACAAGCACTTCAGTATGGTTGCCATGTGAGTTCAAAGCTAGTTTGTGTCCTTTGGACCTATTTCTCAGAGAAAATTTGTTTTTGAACTCACCGTTCGTGTCGAAGACAAACACTTCAAACAATTCTTCCATCTTTTTTTCATGATCTTTACTGGTTTTCCAAGCAAGCAAATACAAGTTGCCTTCCTTGTCAATGTCAGCGTCAACAGTATGCAATTCAAATTTGCAATCTTTCAGAAGACAGCGGAGGAATCCGCCACTGCTGTCGTAGATTTTGATGGCCGTTTCGTCTAGCACCACAAATTCTCCTTTTGTATTCGTAGCGATGCACTGGGGACGCTTCAGTTTGTGCTCTTCTTCTTCACTCTGATCGCCAAACGACCATACCACAGAAATAGGTTCCAAACCTTGCTTATGCAGTACCTTGTCTATTCTGGGATCACGCAAAACATCAATTTCCTGCTTTCCGTTTCCTTCACTTTGAATTTCAATTGTGGGCCAGATAAAGAGATCTCGAAACACTCTGTCTCCTCCGAACGACTGTGCGATATCGAAAATCACGCGATTCACATGAGAAACATACGAGATAATACGTCTTCGGTCAACCTTTTTCAGTTGTTTTTTAGGAGTTTTACGAAATTCAGTGGCAATGTTGGCTATAATCGTTTTCATACCATGCATGTCTTCAAGATATCCTTTACAAAATAGTAATGCTCTCGTTGGATCATCGGCTTCTTCAAGCAGCTGCGCCATAACCTTGATGTACATAGCTAAAACGCTATCCTTCGTTTCCAGAGCTGTATTGCTTAGGGCTAACACTGCTTGTTTACGGGCATCCTTAAACCTTTTCTTTGAATCAGGGCTAAGCTTTACATTAGCTTGAAAGAAATTTGCAATATCTACTTCCCTTGCTGGAGGGCTGTGGTCTATAGCTATTTTCCTTCTTTTGATCGGTGGTGGACTGTCCACTGCATCAAAAGCAATAGATTCAACTCCTTCATAGTAGAAATTGATACTCGCCTGAAGATGTGTTCGGTTTATTGCTTTAAAGTTCCTTTTGGTATGGTCGGCATCAGGAATGATAATCTTTGCAAGGCCTTGATCAACCTCATCGCCATCAAACAGACGTTTCGCTGCACCTTTTCGGGCTTTGTTTACCAAAAATTTAGCGGGAACTTTCACCACACTCGCGATCACTCCGGTCATGACGATTTGGTCGAGAGCTGAATTCCACTGCGAACCAAATTGGACGGATTGTTGCGAGTGTCGTATTACCCTGGCAACCTTCCTGCGGCATCACCCGACATGGCATCTTCCACTTAAGCATATGACAACCCAACAGGATGTTAAAACTTATGCAACAAGTTGTCCGCGACAAATTGGTTGCGTGTGTTTGGCCGTTTGATGCCTCGTACAACTTCGGGCTTTAAATCACAAAAGAGGTGATGCTTAACAAGAGGGTACAAAGGAAGTCAACTGCGTGCGAAAATAATGATATATGTAGGACCACTAGAGAATATCTCTTCCTGTTGACGCTAAAATGAAGCTTGACGAGTAAGTCGAGCTGTGACTTTGCAGTTTTTTTTCCGTAAGAGGCACCAATTCTTACATAACACATTATCTCCTTTCATATTTTGAAATATATCTTTTCAAATTAAATGACATTAGTAATCATTTTATACCCTCCGGTAAAACGCCCATATTATCAAAGCAACCATCGGTTTAATTACTAGAGAGAGAGGTTAGCACAACTTATCGCAAACAGCGTGCTGTTGGCGATTGTTCTACAAGCAGGCAGCAAATTTAGACATGCATTTGACCCTAGATATGCATTTGAGATTTGAAAAGAATCTTTTAAGATTCTTAAAAGTTAAAAGTTTGAAGGCATTGCTTAACAACCCGGTGGAACATTGAGAGAATGGCCGCAAAGTAGTCCCTACAAAACCGAACAATTTCCGTTGGATATACTGAGGACTCTTCACATTAGCGACGGTCTCAAGACAAAAACAGAATCTAATTTGAAACTACAAAAATATAACTGTTTAAATGTTAAAACACAACGAGGTATTTGTTTCGTGATCGAACGCGGAAAAACATAAGCGCTCTTGACGCTATTGATCCAAAACGAAACAGCTTTGATCCAAGCTGTTAATTCTACTACGTGTCAATGTAAACAGTAAATTTAAATGGACTAATAATGACAGAATTTTACTTCAAGGTAAAATACATAATTATAGATTTTTTCTTAAGCCAAACGATGCTTTTGTTCCTGCTGCTTGTGACTGGTCATGTTAAGAAATGGTCGCCGTCGATTTCTTCGGCTTCAGCTTATCCAAATTTGATTGTAAACCATCAACTGTATGCATCAGAAAGAAGGCTCAAGGCTGACTTTAAAAGTATATTTTCATAATCGTCATCTGCAATAAACTGCCGACTGTAAGGTCCACGGCAATACTCCACTGCCGGTACATATCCAGGTGCGTTGTCGTTTAAATGAAATGTTTGATTGTTTCTTTAACCAACACAGTCTGATAGGTGATTTTTATTTCTTCGCATTTATCCCTAAACGAAATCGTCGAGGATAAATATAAAAATATTGCCTTTCCGCCCAAAGCAGTCGAAATGATACCCACATCTGCGACTTACAGAACTAGGTGAGATGACGGGCTTTCCCAGGGGCTTTTAAAACACGAAGAGGCGAAATGACGAAATGGCACCAAGAGAAAGACGAAGTCAATGTTGAATACGGGTGTCTTCAGTCAAGGGTAACCCTTACTGTTATTGAGAGCTAACCACGGTCGAGTTAGTGATATTTAGGCTAACCTGAGCGCTAAAACGCGTCTCTTTCCCAACATTTGCCCGCGTGAAGAATCAGATTATATTTCGAGGTTTGAAGCTTATGTGTAAAATTCAAATACCGTTTGGTCACGCAGAAACGACGACCATTTCTGTGTTTATATGTTCACTTGGTTTATTAATTACTCAAAACAAAACGTCAAAAAAAAAATCAAACAATACATGTACACCAGTTGAACATCGCTATGTGGGGCTCGGTTATTTCAAATTCCAATTCCCCGTTTTCTTGAACTCAGATCATTTTCCCTTGGATATACGTTCTCAGTCATTTACTGTCAGCTGTCTCGAGTTCCTGTCATCTCGAACTATTTTCCGGTTTCCCTTAAGCTTGTTAAGAGTACGAGATAGAAGGTTCACCATTGTTTATGTAAAAAAGGAAAAAGTTACAGGCTCATGAAATCTGCAATTAACATGATTTAAGAAATCCATTCAGTAGAAGAATGCGAAGCCATTAGTGATGATCTTGCGTGGCTGATACAGTACATACATTTGGCTATTTAAAATCACACGTTATAGCGGTTTTTTAAGAACTAGCTCACACGACACATGCACTGCTAGTTAAAATTCATACATTACATATATTTACAATCAGAGGTTTCTTCAGTCAGAGCCTGTTCACACCTTCCAACAGGCAACCTTACTTTCACGGGACCACTATTTACAATCACACGTTATATAGTAGGTTTTCTTCTTTAGAACTTGCTCACACCGCACAAGCACTGTTCCGTACACTGCCGATACAACACACATATTTAAAATCACACAAGTGTTTTTCAGAACTTGTTCACTCCGGCCTTCCAGCAGGAATCCTTACTTTGAAGGAAGTACTATTTATAATCACACGTTTATACTTTCAAAACACAAATTCCAGCTTGAACGGGGGATCGGAATGGCTAATATAATTCAGTAACTGTTAAATTTTCCCAAAGATTATCCTTAGAAATATATGCGTCTAAACTGGTAAAGAAAATTTTTTGCTGTCATGATGTGGGCCCAACCCATTCAGTTTAAATCGCTTGACTACAGGTAGCCCGGCAAATGTTACCAGTGTTTCAGTGTTTAAAGTTTTTCCGGTTCAAATGGAAAGTTGCACGCCATATGTATCACACATCTCCTCTTAATAAACGATTACCTTCCCTTGAGGTTCACCATCATCGCTGTTCTCTGCCACCAATACAGCTATGCGTCCCTTTGTCGTTACTGTAGCGTGAAGCTGCTCTGAAAGATTGCCTTTCACTTCGTACTTGTAAGTGCGCAGTAACTCAAGATCACCATCCTTGTTGCTGCCGTCAGAAGTTTTGCCGCGCACAGACAGCTTAAAAGATTTCAGGTCATCAGAAATGGAGATAATAACGATGTTTTCACTCGCGCCATGAAACGCTATGGCCAGGGCGGAATCATCTGCCACATCAAATCTGCGGTGGCATCTATTAGAATCGAACTCTAGAATGAACATCTTTTTAACTTCATGACATTTATCCAACACGAGAATGCGGCCATCATTGGCACCAACGATGTCTTGTGCATCCTGCAAAATTCTCTCTCCAAACTGGCAGATGAACTTTCCGTCGGTGTCGTACACTTCCACCATAGCATGCAGCCCTTCTTCTCCGGCTAATACGAGCACTTCAGTGTTGTCGCCGTGTCGGTTTACTGCCAGTCTGCGTCCTTTGGAATTGTTCCTTAGTGGAAAGTTGTGATACAAGTTACCGCTGTTGTCGAACACAAACACTTCATAGAAATGTAATTTGTTGATCCCCTTGGCCACTAGTAGATATGCATTGCCATCGCGGTCTGTATCAATATCCACAGCACGGTATTGAAAGGTGTTGTCCGTTGGCAGATGTAACGGGTAGAGGTAATTGCCATAGTTGTCGAACACATCGGTTTTTCTGTCGTCTACCACTAGAAACTGGCCTTGTGGATTCGCAGCGATGCCGAATGGAAGGGTGAGCTTGAGGCCCTCGAGGCCAAACGACTGTATCACGGAGCAGTCTTCCTTGGAGTCTTCCTTGCCTGCTGATCTTAGAACTTCTATTAACCTTTGATCACGCAACGGATCAACCTCCTTCCACTCGTTTCCTCTGATTTCAATGCATGGCCAGATGAAGGTTTCTCGGAACACTCTTTCTCCACCGAACAACTGTGCTATATCGAACACCACACGATTCACATGACAGACTGACCAGATAATATTCAGTCTTTGTGTTTTTCCAGGGGTTCCCGGCATCAGCCTCTCTTTCCACTGCGGCAGCCCGCTGATTTCAGTGTTGAAGATATCACTAATCGCTTTCATCGAGTTCAATTGTTTCAAATAGTCCTTGCAAAGCAATAATGCTCTAGATGGATCAGCAGTATTGACATCTTCCAGCAACGTCGCCATGACTTTTAGATAATATGCTAAAATTTTATCCATTGTCTCCAGGTTTTGATTACCAAGGGCATCTCCGGCTCTAATACGCGCATTAGCGAATCGCTCTTTTGTAGTAGAGCTAAGCTTAAAGTTACCTTTGAAATACGTTTCTAGTTCAACTCTCGGCTCTAACATTGATCTGTCGCCAATACCAGGGTCCATTCTCGGCTTCTTCTGCGGAGGGCCGTCTACTTCCACGTCAAAACAAATGGATGTGAGTCCCTCGTTGTAACTGTTGATACTTGCTACAAGATTTTTTCTTTTTGCCGCCCTCATTTCCGACTTGATGTCATCCAGATCACTTGCGATCCAACTGCAAAGTGCTTGATCAACCACATCACTAGAATTTTTCAGTTTTTCCATTGCACGTTTTTTGCCCTTATTAAAAAGCCAGCCAGCAACGGATTTAACTACAACCAGTACCACTGAATCGACCATATTGCCTTGAGCTCCAAATGTCTCTGCTACTTTGTGGAAGGTTTGGTAAGAGAACAAACGGCAAGAGGCTTTGATGACATGCACAACTTCGGGCTTTAAATCACAAAAGGGGCGGTACCTATCACAAGAGGGTAAAACGGAAGTCAATTGGGTGCGAAAACAATAATAATATGACAGCAATGAAATTTGTAGAACCAATACCAGATGATATCTCTTCCTGTTGAAGCTAACATGAAGCTTGACGATTGTAAGTAAAGGGTAAAAGGCATTAATGCATATCTTAAAACCAAGCAACAGAAAAACAAATAAAACGCTTGTTAAAGCTTGTTGAAACCGATAAAGCATATCGTAAACAGGACGATAAAATATTTGTGTTCATTTTCCTTGTCAATGTTTATGTCGTGCTTTTCTCTACACCCTGCAAAATATCAACGAGTAATTCTATCACAAGTACTGCTTCTTCTTCTTCTTCTTCTTCTTCTTGTAGCGAGCCAAAGATCACTTTCTTTCAACCGCATTTTTCCAACGCTATTTTTACCACATGCTTTTGTCACTCGTAAATCTTTTAGCTCGAGCTCGTGTGTGTGACATTTACGACGATCTTCTAGTAGGAATTAGCAAGGAGTGACAGGCCTGCACAACTTCTAACAATGGAAACTTTTGTACCATGTAATATATGACCCCTTTATAGTTTTGCTCTTACGAGTATGTCTTTTAGGGATTTACCTCTTTTATACGATATTAGAGGTGGCTCTTTGAAAATTTGCCGTAGAGAAGGCTGATTTTGTATCAAGTGCCATTTTTCCATTAAAACATTTTTGAGGTTGGGCACTGATGGTTGATATTGTGTTACAAAAGGCAAGAGTTCTTTCCGGCTTCCATGTTTTTGTCTTAGCGCCGATTCCCTTTCTGTGAATTTAATATCTGAAAGGAGTGTTTCGATCAGATTTTTTGGATAACCTCTAGCAAGGAGACGTGATTTGAATTTGTAAATGTTCTCTTCAAATGTTGCTCTTGAAGAGTTAGTTCGTAAGAGTCTTAGAGCTGCGCCCTTCACGAATCCCTTTTTGACACCCGGTGGGTGGCTAGAGGAAAAATGAGTGTATTGAAAGGTTTCAGTTGGCTTAAAGTGTGTTTTTATATCCAGGATGGATTGATCTCTAAATCGTTTGCCTTTGTATACAACTGTATCCAGAAATGTAGTTTCAGTATTTGAAATTTCTCTTCAAATGTTGCTCCTCCGTGTCCATGATCAGAACAGCAAGCAATTTGTGGTTTTAAGCAAGACCGCGGTTTCGAATCTTCACGATTCTCGTCAGTTGCTATTTTCAACTATTTGTAAGTGGAACAGTAGAGTGTTTAACTCAATTCTGATCCACCAAGGAACTTTTTGGCAGTTTGGGTTTATATAGCCACAGCATTTTGAAGTTGGGATCGAAAAAGGCGCATTCTGATTGGTCCTTGCCAGTCAATCAGTTTGCTGTATTTTCGATCCTATATGCTCTCAAGCTCTAAGTTGTGTTTTTGTAGAGGTGGTTAAGTGGATTTTTTCATAATATAACATGGCTTTTGAGTACTAGTATCGTTTTGTGTTAAAATACACTATGTTTTGAATGCTTTTGCTCAGTTATGAAGTAAAGCGTTCAGTATATCGTGCGTATTTCTTGATATATTTTTTAAGTTTTGTACGGTACACAATGTACAGTATTGTGTGTTATTTTGAGGTTTCGCGTGTCAGAACGGGGCTCTGTCTGGAAAGTATCACAGTAGGAATTAGCAAGGAGTGACAGGCCTGCACAACGTCTAACAATGGAAACTTTTGTACCATGTAATATATGACCCCTTTATAGTTTTGCTCTTACGAGTATGTCTTTTAGGGATTTACCTCTTTTATACGATATTAGAGGTGGCTCTTTGAAAATTTGCCGTAGAGAAGGCTGATTTTGTATCAAGTGCCATTTTTCCATTAAAACATTTTTGAGGTTGGGCACTGATGGTTGATATTGTGTTACAAAAGGCAAGAGTTCTTTCCGGCTTTCATGTTTTTGTCTTAGCGCCGATTCCCTTTCTGTGAATTTAATATCTATCACAAGAGGGTAAAACGGAAGTCAATTGGGTGCGAAAACAATAATAATATGACAGCAATGAAATTTGTAGAACCAATACCAGATGATATCTCTTCCTGTTGAAGCTAACATGAAGCTTGACGATTGTAAGTAAAGGGTAAAAGGCATTAATGCATATCTTAAAACCAAGTAACAGAAAAACAAATAAAACGCTTGTTAAAGCTTGTTGAAACCGATAAAGCATATCGTAAACAGGACGATAAAATATTTGTGTTCATTTTCCTTGTCAATGTTTATGTCGTGCTTTTCTCTGCACCCTGCAAAATATCAACGAGTAATTCTATCACAAGTACTGCTTCTTCTTCTTCTTCTTCTTCTTCTTCTTCTTCTTCTTCTTGTAGCGAGCCAAAGATCACTTTCTTTCAACCGCATTTTTCCAACGCTATTTTTACCACATGCTTTTGTCACTCGTAAATCTTTTAGCTCGAGCTCGTGTGTGTGACATTTACGACGATCTTCTCAAACATCATTTGTACAAACACTATTCGACACTTTAATGAGCTCTTTCAGCCACGTGAAACGGTTAGCTTAAGTAGACTAAGTACTTATTATAAAACTCTGTTTCGGGGTAACATTATACAAAAAACAAAAGATGTTTTTGATATCGCTAATTGTGAACAGTCATGTTTTCACGCTTTACTATCGTGAGAGAGAACGTTGGTCGCTCCCGTAACAAATTTAACTTGACTGGAATATTCAAAGGTTCAATAACGGAAAAGTTCCGTGACAACCGCGGTCAACTTGGAGTATCCATCGAGAAGACTCATCACACATGACGGAACTGTGTAAAACCCAGACTCTTGAAATCATCCCACGCTGCACTTATATGATTATGTTGTTTCTTACTTTCAGCGTTTCCCTTTTGTAATTTTTATATACTTCTATGGTTGCAACATTGTTAAAACATTGTTTAGAGATGAAATCTCTGAACATCTACCACTTGTAGCACTAGCTTCGTATAAAATCCCGCATGCGAGTGTTGTATTAGCGAATTTGTTCACAGATGGCTACCTTCTTGCATCATTCGACTTCTTACGCTAAGCCTATATTACAACCCACCAGGGTGATGAAACTTATGTAAACATATTGTCCGCAACAACGTTGCAAATGTTGCGTGTGTTTGAATTGGCCTGGCCTTGAAATGCATCTTTCAAAGTAAATGGCATTAGCAATTATTTCATACCTTCCGGTAAAACGCCCATATTATCCCAAAGACGAAACAGAGTCAAAGCCACCCTCGGTTTAATTATTAACAAGAAGATCTGTTAGATCTTATAACCGCGCTTTTAAAATTTAACTGTTTGCTTAGCACTACGGTCGGAACGCAGTGCACATTCCAAAGCAGTCATTGATGATTCTTTTCTTACTGTAGACATCACATTACTTGATCAACGCAAACTGTATTATTGCACCATCAGTGGTAGCCATTGACAAATCTCCGATGACGTAATGGTCTTAATCTTTGTAGAACTTTCTTCGGGATATGTATGGGCATGAGCGATATGGATGACACGATAATAATACTATTAACAACAGCTTTCTTTCTTAAAAGTCATGATTAAATTTAATTGGTGTTTTCCACGAGTAAAGGGCTAGCAAAGTAGTCACACAAGTCATATAATTTAATAATAAAACTCTATCCCGACCGATGTATCGATTTTGGTCACTCCAGTGACCACAGATTGAAAACGTGACAGAAAATTGACGTTACTTTCGATTCTCACAAATTTGGACAGTGGGATGATCTCATCATTAGCCAATTATAGGCAATCTTTCAGCTCTTTTCGTCATATCCCCCCCTCGGGAGAATTTTGTCAAGTTAGCTAATTTAGTATGCAAGCCACCGTAATGGCGGTCACCGTCGACGAAATGTTTATTTGCTCAAAATTGGGGCAAAATCTTTCGGAGATGGAAATCAGGACATTTGTAAGGATACAGAAAGTAATTTGGGGCCGGTTGCTGGCTTCTAAGGTTGAATTTATCCAGAAGTAAGCTGTATTTTCGTTTTCGTGCCGAAAGCCATGCGATGAAATGTTATCGGCTTGTTCTGCTGTCTTGTTCTGTTTTTCTCTTGGTCTTTCTTGTAGCCCGCCGAGGCCAGTCTTTCGCCTAAATCAGTTGAAAAAAGTTCGAAAAAGATGTTCCCATTCAAGTTTAAGCTCTCAGGCGATAATTCTGGAGATTTTTGGCCGAAACGTTCGGCTTTGTTATGTTCGTGTTTTTCGGTTGCTATGGGCGACCGTTGCTTCCTTTGTTAGGTCAAGTCTGGGGAGTGAGGTCACAAAAAAATTCTAATTAATTCTGGTTTTGTTCGATTTCGCTGAAATTTTAACACGATAACGCTGGATTGTTAACGAATAGATTTACCGCCTGCCGATGTGTGGTAGCTATTAACGCTGAAGTGTTATATCGCTTCGAAGTCAGGGTTTTGAAGAGATTTTTTTTTGCAACGTGTGGGTTCGGCGTGATTTTGTAATCGGAGGTTTTTGTTGACCCCGAAGGAAAAGATATCCGGAAAAGGTCATTTCATCGACGATTCAAAGGAATATAAATATGTATATGTTCCGAGCTAAATTTCTGCTGAAGAAATATAATTTTTGACGAATGCTGGGTTTTTAATTTTTTCCCGCGAAAGTCAGTATCGGAGATGAGATTTATTAATGTTTCAAGAGCTTTTGGCGAGTAAACATCACAGGTTGCGTGACTCAAAATTTGGCCGAGTGGAAGCTTGGGTCTGGTCGCAGACAAATCTGCGAAAAAAAAAAAACACGGGTAAACCATGAACCGCGCTCGGCCCATGGCCGCGCGGTTAAAAAAAAAAAGAGGTTAGCACAGCAAGCAACATGCTTCTGCTACTCACGGTGGAAAGGTTTGGCAAGAAGATTTGAAGACATATACTACTTCGGGCTCATTTAAATCGCAAAAAGCGCGGTGCCTGATAAGATCAGAGGCCGACTTCAAACAATAACAGATATATAGGACGACCAGATAATATTTCTTCCTGTTGACGCTAAAATGAAGCTTGAAGATTATAAGTCGAGTTATAACTTTGCTATAAAGACGATCGCTTTTGTTCACACACCCAAAAGGGTTCGCCTTCAGTATCGCCCATTAAAGCAAGATCTTTATAGAGTAAATAAAAGGTGCGTATCTTAATCAAACTAGATGAGCCCAGCTGATAACTTAAATTGTCTGGTTCCGTGATCTCAATTTAAGGAGAAGAAGTCAGTTAATTATTCTGATATAAAGATACCAGAAACGGCTAATCATAGCTTGCGGAGACCCTACTGAGTATCGAGAAAACATGATTCATTGAAAATCATTTTGGTTGCAGGGTGCGGAAACTGCGCCCTGATAAAAACAAAGAAGCACTCTGAAGAACCAAACAATAAACCAAGTAGTTTCTAACATGAAGATGGTAAAAAGGAACTAATTTAAACAGAAACATTAGGGACCGTTCATTTTTTATGAGGGAGGGGGGGCTGGTGGGATTTGGGAAGCACCATTTAAAAATCGCATGACCCCCCTCAGCTTACCAATTTTTTCACATGGCCCCCCCTTATAGCGGACATTTTTTGGGATGACCCCCCCCAAAAAAAAAATTGAACAAACAATATTTAGATTTCAACTTTTTTAATATTTCTCTTTTATCCCCCTACTTCACGTTATTGTGCTCACTATGAAGACAATAATTACAATCTCTATACGACAGAGAGCTGTTGTTTAAAAAACAAATCAAAAGAAAGAGAAGTCAATTTCGGATCTCCTAGTTATGGCTCGCCCTGAGCGTGTGGCATTTGGCCTCTAATTGGCATCTTCCTCATCTGAATTGATGAATGCAAGAGTGACGTCACTTGAGTCATCTTCTCCCCCAGAGTCAATGGCATCACTGTCATACTCATCATTGTCACTTTCATCCGTTTCACTGCTGTCAGCACTTGCCCTGTTGTCATTTTGTGTCAATGTCCTGGCATTTCTCAGTGTTGGTTGGCCAGCTCTGAGAGGACTCTTCTGCTGCAAGCATGAATGTCTTACAATTGCCTTTACTTTCTCACTCTTGCTGCTTTTCAAATGCTGCTTCAGCCCGTGGTGGTTTGAGTACTTGTTTAGTTCTGGAACACGTAGCTTTTTAAGCTTGGTTAGATCTTCGCACAACTCAGTCCAAGGATAATCCTCCTCCCTACTTAACTTTGCCTTTTCCTCTGCTCTCTTTTTCCTTTTAAATTCCAGCACTTCGAGATGCTGAAGATAATCCACCACAAACTTCGATTTGACAATAAACTTATCTGCAAATAGAGTAACGCTCTCTGGGTCAGATAAAACCAGCCTGCCACTTCCATGTTCGTTCTTCTTTATATTGTTAATCCAATCGGGGAAAGAGCGCATTACTACATGAGCATCATGAAAGAGGCTCATTCCAAAAAGCGCAATAATGGCGAAAGCGACGAGTCGTTTAAGAAAAGGTTTACAGCTGAACGATCCAGGCAGTTTGACATCTTACAAGCAAAAGAAGCAATTTTTCTAGGTGCGGATGGCTGTTCAGAAAGGGCGAGTGAGTTTTCCATGCAAGGGTACCAGTTGAAGCCCAGTGATGGAAGAAAACTGAACTTCTCCATCAAAGAGCACAGAGCAATGGTGGAAAAGTTGAATGTCATATTGAAAGATGTAAAGGAACACGATTCCACACTCTTTCAGTCCAATGGGCTTGCTTTAAAGCAGGGCGAAGAATTTGCCCACAGTTTTAATGTAAAACAGATAAAATGTACAGAAGCTAAGTTGACGAAGGTCGCACAGGACATGGAAGCACGAGAAGATAAGAAGAGCAATTATAACAGCATATTCAAAGGCATACTCAAACAGCACATCAACAAAAGGAGAAGGAAAAAAGAAAACCGCAGAAAGTCAAATGAAAGAAAGAGGAAGCGGACTGAAAACAACGTCCAACGAGTTTATGGAATCTGTGTTAGAAACCCGCTAGGAAATGATCTTCCACAATGCCTTGTGTACCCTCCTAGAACGGCCGTCCCGGTAGAGTGTCTTAAAGTTGAGGATGTTGCCATGTCGATATTTAGAAGAGATGGGCCATACATCGCACAGCTCTTGAAAGGGAATTATTTCACCAATGCTGCAAGAAGCAGAATCACCACCAACCTTGAGCAGGAAGTCAGAGATTATGTTTACACCTTCATGTACCCTGAAGAGTACACTCTGACGGATTTAGCAGTGCTGCTTCTTGCAGCATTGGTGAAAGAGACTCCCATAGCAGCACAAGCGGTGACGAAGAACTCGACGACAGCGGAGATGAAGATGAGTGCCAGTGAAAGTTGCATTCGAAAATAACAGTGTTAAATACTTCTTTTCAGTAGCTACAAATGCTGTTTTTTTAAACCAGAAGGAAAGTTTGTAATAAATTTGTATCCTGCCTTGTATGTTTATTCTATAGCAATTTTTTTGATATTCAAACATTATGCCATTTTAAAGTTTTACTAAAATATTTCACGTGACCCCCCCTTTTTCCCTTATTTTTTTGGGATGGCCCCCCCTCGAAAGCCATTTTTTTTCGCATGGCCCCCCCCCAAATCCCACCAGCCCCCCCAACCTTATAAAAAATGAACGGTCCCTTAGTCTCATGACGTATTTGAAAGGAAAATTAAAATTTCTTGCTACAAGTTTGTTAAATCGCATTTTATCCAGTTTCCAACTAAATTGAAACTTAAGAGTTTACCAAATCAGGTTTTTCGTTTCGTGACTCCAACGCGGAAAACTTAGGAACAAGCCAGAACAAGCATTAAACGTTGATGATCCAAGACGGAAGAACCTTGACCTAGCTTTTGTTTATCACCAGTGTTTCCTATCCTTTTGTTTCCGTTAAGGGTAATAAGATCCAATTGCCTCGGCTGATGACAGTTTTATTACTTAAATATTAAAGTTGTTTAGTCGCCTTGTTCTGAAATTTATGCTGATGATACGGTTTTAACTGCCCTCTTTTCACTGCGGGTTTGAATGCAAAGCTGCATGCAGACTCAACATGTCGGCCTACAATCATTTTTTAAAGAATTGCGGTGATTAAACTTTGCTGCGGGGTTAGAGGCATTAACGCATAGCTTAAAACCAAGCAACAGAAAAACAAATAAAACGCTTATTAAAGCTTGTTGAAACCGATAAAGCATACCGTAAACAGGACGATAAAATATCTGTGTCGATTTTCTTTGTCAACGTTTATCTGGTCATTCTCTGCAGCCACTGGTTAATCAAAAAATTTAAGCGAGTAATTTTTTGCTACCATCAGTAGTGCTGCTGCTGCTTCCTCTTCTTCTTCTTCCTTTCCTTTTTTTAACGCGACTAAACAATGAAGGCCGACTTATAAAAAGACTTGTCTTCTGTGTAACAGTTCGTTGAAATGAAATATTTATGTCTAAAGTTAACTAAAGGAGCGTTTTGTTTGCTGTAACGTTTTACTGCATCGTCTTTATCATCTTACCTTCCTCAGAAATGGAACAGAAAGCTAGACTGTTTAATTTTTGAGATACTCTTCATAAAGAAGAAGCTTAGCCTAGTCTACGTAGCAAGAGTTCCCGAGCGAGAGCAAAAATATCGGAGACTCCCTCGCTCGCCTCACCACCCCCTGCTTCGTCCATTTTTTGCTCTTACCCCAATTTGAGCGTGGCCAGTATAACATTAGTTTTTCCGCGGCTAATGTTGGCTTGCGTGAATGTTTTCACTGATGGAGGATGAATTAAAAATACGTGTAAAACATATTGCCCGATCTGGGAATGAGATTAATATATGTGACACTTCGGCTGTCCACGTGAACAGAATCCGCGTGTTTGTTCCAAACGTTCCTAAACTCGCTCGCACGTTAAAGCGAAAAGCCAGATAGAGCAGCGCTTGAGTGCGGAACTCAAACTCTAGAGCCTGCTCGCAGGCTATACGGGGTTGGCTACATCTAGGACGCCCTTAGACTTCTACAACCAGGAATGATCTGGAAAAAAAAGTCACGAGGTTCCTTGAAAATAAGCTGGCAATTAATTAACTCTCTCTCGGTAGCACCATATCTTTAGTTTGATTCTCGCCTTCCTGAAAATGAGCAGGTTCGAATTAGTTTTTGCCCCCGGGAGTACCCCCAGAAAAATTGGGTGGGGTGTGCGCCCGCTTCCCAAGACCCTTACCCTATTTATGACCATTTATGACCAAAATCTGCGATTTCCCCTACCCTATTTATGACCTGACAGAAAATTTGATACCCTATTAATGACCGTTGCGGCTGGCACCGTTACCCTAAACGTAATTTATGAAGGGCCTTTGTTGATGGTCTTATCGATAACGATGAAAAAGCAGCTTCTTCTAAAAACTTAGCCAATTGAAAACTAGATTGCAAAAGCAATACCCTATTTATGACTAAAATGGCCAAAATTGATACCCTATTTTTGACCAAAACGGTTGAAAAACCACACCCTTTGGGACCGCACATACTTATATAGCCCGATATAGCCCATATAAGGGAATACCCCCCGGGGTATTCCCTTAAATTCCCTTGGTCGAAAATCCGGGTTTCATAAGACAGAGGCTTTCTTTTTAATTCAGACTATTGGATTCCCAAAGGATTTTTTTAGGATGTTATCCAGATCGAAGAAAACCGCTCTGCATCTAACCGGGAGTAAGACCCTACACTGTATGTCTTTAAACATCACGTATCTACCTTGCAATGACATTGTCTGCTGTACTACAAATCGTGGGCTCTGAATGCTCCAAACGTCAACAATGTGACTTCAAGTGCACGAGCTTACGACCGAATGGTTTTCGTGAAAATAAGGTTAAAATGTTCACACCTCGCAAATGCGGCGTTAAATTCGATCCTCCGACCCTCGTAGTTTACTATGAAGTCAAACGTACAGGTATGTGTCGAGATATTTTAGTGAGAATCACGTGTTACAATTCACCTTTCAACCCATCGGACTTTGTTGAACTAATTCTTTCAGACAGAAATTGGAATTTGCACTATGTAAGCCAGAAGCATATGGTTAAGCTTATAGTTCTCATATGTTTAGTATTTAATAAGTCTTAAGGAAGAAGAGCACTATTGCATGGGTTTTTTCTAGGGGACTTGGGGACTGGCTTATTAATTAACTAAACCTACAATGTGAAAGACATTGTTACAAATAAGTAACCTTAAATGATCGAGTTAGGTCTTTAAAAGTATTTTACAATAATTTTATTCTTGGCAATGAACTATGGCTTACAAAAGGAAACAAATCATACAGATAAAGAAAGAAATAGAGAATACCGGAGCATTAACTAGAACTATTTTAATATTAGTTGTAATAGTTGACACTAAGCTGCCCCACAGTGCAGGACATCAAAGTATCCATGGTGAACTGTTTTTCATGAGGCAACACACCTTTAATAAGCTTTTCTAATAGGACAGAGAAAGAGTTTTTCTGCAATAAATGTTGAATATCCTTGGCGGGGGAGGGAGGCATGGTGGCGTCATGGTTAGTGCGCTCGTCTCCGGATCGAGCGGTCCGGGTTCGAGCCCTGGCCGGGGACATTGTGTTGTGTTCTTGGGCAAGGCACTTTACTCCCACAGTACCTCTCTCCACCCAGGTGTATAAATGGGTACTGGTGAACTTAATGCTGAGGGTAACCCTGCGATGAAACCAGGATAAGCTCCGGCCTGGTGGGCCACTTGGCTCATATGCAGACTTTACTGTTTTTACCCTTGGCAATCAGGAGGCCACTATATCTGTGTTGATATTGCCTCAGTGATTACATTAAAAAAATTGTCACATGATACAACAAGTAAACAAGTCTGTTTAAAATTAATGTTAACTTGGTTTGAAGCTAGAAGGTTGGAAATAATACAAACAGACAGCAATATTTTGAATCAGGTCAAGTAAATGTGATATTATAACAAGGTTATGTCTGGAAAGTTAGGTAATGTTTTCTAATTTGAGATCAAGTCTGTCGATTCTGGTTTCTATAATTGGAACTTTTGATTTTCTTGTCTGAGAAAATACGTTTTGGACTGAATATTTGAAGTTTTTTGCTCCTTTCTTTGGCTTACCTTGATGAATATTCAGTAGAAATATATGTGACTCAAAATAAAATACAGTGGAACATAACAGGTGGTCATCGGACAATTGTCCGGTAAATTTGAGGTTTTGACAAGTAAAAGCTTAGCCTGGTCAGACACTCTGACTGGGCATTTCTGATAAACGAAAAATATGTTAACTGGAAATTTGCGGCCGAATATGGAACAAGTTATTTTATTATACTGCCACACAATATTACGGAAAAAAGCTTTTTTATTATAGTTTCGTTTTTATTCCATTTCTGAGAAATAATTTTATCATGCACAATGGGTCGTCTCAAATGTCACATTGAATTGTGCTAGTATCGATTTTACACTCAGTTGATTTTGCCTTTAAGCCATTCAAATTTGCAAGCAACATTTTGGCAAAGGTTCTACACTGAAATACCTTACTTTTAAGTTCTAATAGCGAAAAAAATTGGTCCGACTAGACTGGCTTTTTGTCGGGTCAAAACTTGTCTTTGGCCTAATGAATGACTTGCTTGTAGACAAAAATTATTTGAAGGCTTGTGGAACCTGTATTAAGCAGTCACCCTCAGAGAATGGCTAAGTGACTGCTTAATACAGGGTGACTGCCTAATACAGGTTGCAAGAAAAACAGAATTCGACCTCCAGTGAGGAAAAGACATTTGACCTCAACTTAGAAACATTCATTTCCAGCGTTTAGTGATTTGCGACAATAAACAAGGAAATCACTGGTTGTACCTCATGTGTTACATTTATTTGAAACTGTATGAACAAGTAATTGACACCATGTGACCGTTTAATACAAGTCAAGACAGTAGCAAAAGTCCCGTTGGGACTTCCCAAATGGTGACCTCGACCACTTAATAAAGGTGACCGCCTAATAGAGGTCAAAATAACAGCAATTAAGGGAAGTAATTTTCGGGACTTTGAAAACTGACCGCCTAATAGAGGGTGACCCCTTGATATGGTGCTGCTCAACTATACAGGTTCGACTGTAACTTACTTCATACATGTAAACTTCAAATGCTGGATCAATCTTATGGTGTTGTCTTTCCAAGACCACCTTGTGCACCTGGACAGTTTTTCAGAGACCTGACCTTGCATGCATCAGTGCTAAACTGAGATAATTTTATATACCTAAAAGACTAATTTTAGATAGTTTTAAATCGAAGTCGCATTATAGCCACAGTGCCCCTGGTGAAATTCAGCTTTCTTTCTTTTATTGTATTATTGATGGGGCAAGCAAAGTCAAATAAAGGTTGCATGTCTACCTACCTGCATGTAACATCTTTTGACTCCATATTTTTGTGGAGACTCTTAGATCATGTAGCATGCCTGCTCGAGTTTTAATCTATGGGCCAAATTGAGGAATTGGTGTTGGTATTTTGTTCTCTGAATAGGCAAGAACCAGTTACTGACTACATCTTATTCCTAGTGGCTTTTTGTTGGGTGTATTAATTTTATTTTTGTCTTGCCCAGGCTGTTTTGATGTATAGTCAGCCAAATACATAATCCTGTATGTAAACAAATAGATGTGATTGCATGGAAAAGAATATCTTCCATTTTATTTTCTCAGAGTAACGTGTGTTAGGTTATTCTGCCTTTAATTCTCAACTAAACCAAACTTTCTTCAACAAAGTAAGTTCTAAAAAAAAGTAGATATGGAAAACATGTTAAAAGACAAATAAACGTTATTTAAGCAATAGAGCACTTTTACCATGTTTGCACAGCCTCGTGTAAATATGATGAGGGTTGGGAGAATTCAAGACAGTTATGCAAACCCAAGACATACATGTAGTCATAACTTCAAAAATGCTCCCCATCTCCCGAGCGTTTGATGAGGCTATGTAAACATGGAAAAAGTGCTCTGCTGGTTTTATAAAAATAATCCTCAAAAATATGCACAAATCTAAAATGTCATAACCATGTTTACATGCTCTCATCTAAACACACCTGTCAGCCAATGAGAGCGTGCGTAGTGGCTCAATTACTTTATAAAACATGACGTTTCAGCGTCATCTTGTCGTCATTATGAAATGCAGATTTAAGTCATTCAGTTCAGATGTAGCTTAGAAAGAGATTTAGATTTGGGTGCAGAGGGAAGCTGGAATACTTGATTTATGAGATGTTGCTAATCAAAGAAAAAAGACCAATTTAACCACACAAGCAAAATCTATTCAGCCAAAAGTGTTTAATTGGCTGTCGTTGTTCCTCACTTTATCCTTGACTCCTTAACACCTATGCTAGAATATATCCGAACTGAACAACTTAAGTCTTTGATATTTAAATAATGGCGACAAAATGATTTCAAAATACAGTAAAGTTCCAAATTTAAGTGAGGAGACAACCAAACGTAATAACCACCATCTGGAAAGTAATGCTGACACATTGTCCCGACTAATAAATCTCAATTGTAGTAAGCCCTGAACAGGGAGCAAGCCCCCCAAAAGAACATGAGACACCATTTTCAGATATTTTCAAATTTCTCTATTGAGTCTACTGTACAGTTATATCTTACTAAATCTCAATTTGATCAGGATAAAACGTACTTTTTCAACACAAAGTGTGGCCAGTCCATTTTGTTTAAAACTGACCAAGCTGTGTTTCTGGCCACAGGAGGAGTGTGCCTGAGAGAATGTGTGTCCAAGGTGGAGACATACATGTGGTCTGAAACCCCATGACTTTAGGGAAATTAATGAGCAACACAAGAGGAACTATTTTTTTAGTCAGCTTTGGCCCAGTTCAAGTGGGTTACCCATTAAATATGTTTCAAAAACGTGATTGTGTTTTCTAATCAACACATGTATACATGTCTGCCTGGGCAGTTGCCAACGATATTTTTTTTGGTTTACTTTTAGGAAAGCTGCACAAACGATCGATGCCAATAAGAAAGTTAAACAAAGATTCAAGGTGAGTGGCAAAAGGTAATAACAGTGCTCAGCATCAATTATTTGTATCCTGAGCAAAAAGGCTTACAATTATAATACTTCTGTCATAAGTGGATACCTTCGGAACACAACAAAGGTGTCCGTAACTGGAGCAGGCCACTTAGTAATAGGAGAATGGTTCTCGTAAGCGGCCACTAGAGTTGTAAGGTGTTTATGGCCACTTACAGGAGCTTGCCCAGCTATTGGTAACAAATGCAAAAAATACCACCTTTTCAAACGATTGTTTTTGCTTTTTATAATGTCAAAACATGTAACTGTATACAGTCAGATAACTGCATTACTATGCGATATACAGATTCTAACTGCAGCACTACCTGCAATACTATGTGATATACATCCCAACTGCAGCACTAGTTGATTGATTAAAATAACATTCCGAGGCTGACGGGATTTCATTTCGGGTGTCCGCTTATGGGAGCTTAAAAACAAAGGAAAAGTCTAGATCATAAGCCCTCAAAGTATCCTCAAAGTCTGCTTGCAGGAATGAATAAATACAGAGTTTGTATGGGAGTTTAAATGGGATTTTGGGAAGGCAGTCATACGTAGAACTTTGTGCTTACGAGAGTGGACGTTAACTCAGAGCTTCCATTGTATTGCGAGCCGTTTAAGAAGTTCTTTGATGCTTCAGCTGAAGTCTACAGTGTTTTTTTCTAGTCCATTAACCAAGCTTGTTGGGACTGTCCTGGCAGAATATTCCCCCAATTGATCCCCCCCCCCCTCCCTAGGTCTTAACATGTACGTGTACCATCAAGACCTCAGCCTGATATTTCACATTCTTGAGCAAGACTGGTTCACAATAGATTTAGTGAATTTGAAGTCCTCTAGGTGTCCATATCCAGTAGCAGATTTGGAGTGGGGGATCTAAATTCTAATGGGGCGAGACCCCTTATATGACAATGATTGTTACTAAGGGTCCTTTTACAAGGAGGGAGGGTTACCCTAGCAAGTGGGTTAACCCTAGCTAGGGGGGCAAAAGGTAGCCTGGGTTTACAAGCAAAATTTCACAGGGTTGTGGGGTAACCCTACAACCCAGGACAACCTTGATGCGCGGTTATGTTCAAAGGGTCTGGGAACAATTAGAAAGTTAACCCGGGTACCCAGGTTAATCCAACCTGGAGTGTTTACAAGGAAGAAAGTTAACATGCCTGCCAGGGTAACCGTAGCATGCAGATAGGGTAACCTGCCTACCCAGGTAACCCTAGCTGCCTTGTCAACTCAACGAAGAAAAAAAGAGGAAATGTGTGAGTGCTAGTACATGTAACCGGCTTCCTAGGGTAACCCTCTGTCCTTCTAAAGAGGCCCTAAATGTATCAAGGGAACAAATGTGAAAATGATAAAAGTTTGTTTTCTCTAACAACAGTCTTCCCTTTTTCTGTAGCATTCCAGATGTGGTAACTGATTTAAAGAAGAGCTCCAATCATGGAAAATATTTAGAAGATATCTCACACAAACAGGTAACTCTTTCAATTTTTTTTATGCATAGTATGTTTTGTACAGTTTGTCTGTAGACATCTGTAGACATGACACCTTATTTTTAAAAGCTTTTGGTTCTTTAAGTGAAGGTGATTGACAGAGCTACTGTAGTTTGGTATAGATCTCTATAAAGCACAGACATTAGTTTTAAAAAATTATGACACTTTTTCTCCCTTACTTGTAAATCAAGCTTTAAAATTGCCACTTGACCCCTACCCTTTCAGGCTGATAGAGCGCTCAGAGATGGGTGTCCAATGATGCCAACTCAGAAAAAGTGCATACAGCTATTTAGAGAAAGCTTGTCAGATGAAAGCATTAATCCCACAGTACACAACAAGATCAAGTGGTGGTCTGGATATTCATTGAAATTTTGTAGTGGAAATCTACAAATTTGTATTAGCAAGGGTACGTTAGATTTTCCCCTGATACGACCATTATTTTTTCTGTAGCTTGTCTCTCACTGTTATAGTACATAACCTTTACATAATTATACAGTAGTTTAGAAAACTTGTAAAGTCACTGTGGCACGTAGAAGCTTGGTTCCAAAAGTCTGAGCAAAAAGTAAACCTAAGAAATGATGTTTGCCAAGTTGTCATATCCAATTAAGTATTCAGCGTATGCAGCAGTTCTCTACTTCTACCCATTTTAACTTTCGGGATGTTCGCGTCCACTTTTATGCTTTATTCTGACAAGCTTTCCCGAAACAGCTGTCAATTAGGGTATGAGCTTGAGATTTCGATGATGTAAGGGCACAGCCCGAGTCAACTATCAGGCATAGAAATTGAGAGCGAATAATCTAACTGTTTTAGTATAAATCTACTAGCCATTCAAAACTTTATCTAAATTATCCTCCTGACAGACAGCTTGAAAATGCAAAGAAGTGGTCGTTATTTCAATTGCTAAGAAGTGCACACTGCTACGTTACTCACTATCTATTAAACAATTAAATTATGAGCTCGAGATTTCTATTGCATGATAGTTGACAAGGGCGCAGCCTGAGTCAACTATCACACATAGAAATCAAGAGCGAGTAATCTACCGGTAATTGTTTTAGTGTAAATCTACTAGTCGTTCAAAACTTTATCTAAATCCTCTTCACAGACACTTCGAAAATGCCAAGAAGCGACTGTGATCTCGTTAACAAGGGCACACTGCTACGCTACTCACTATCTATCACAGAATAGAAAGTGAGTAGCCAATCAGAGAATGCCATTTGAAATAGAACGCTAGTAGATTTATACTAACACAGAATAGATAATGAGTAGTGTAGCCAATCAGGTAGCAGTATTTGTGACAGAATGCTAGTAGATTTTTACTAATTGCCAATAGAATGTGTGCACTTCAAAACAGAAATATAAAAATTAGCTGTTGTGGTTCAAGTTCTCAAAAATACTTAGAAATTGGTCATTTCACATTGTTCTTGTTTTCATACATGTAGAACGTCTATGAATTTTAAAGATATGCATAATGTAAATACAGACTGAGCCATTGCTCTGCATGACGTTCTTGTTGCTGTTGCCTAGTTTGCATGGGGTCTGAAGTGTCTCAAGGGTACAACTTTGACATAGGCTTCATGAGAAAAGCCTTTTGCAGCGAGATTTCTGAAATGATGTTTTGACCATAAGAGAGCATAGGGCTACTCTTTTCTTCTGAGATACCTGGTCATCTTTGATGGGCAACAACAACAACAACAACAACAAGGCTTATTTGAACTGTAAAATTAACTTAATTACTAATTAAATAATATGGCATGGCTCAAGCTGGAACTTGGAAGCTTGATTTCAGGGGCAAAGCCATCAAAATTTAAAGTTTTTGGGAGTAGATGAAAATCCTAATAGACAATATAGACACCAGCCTCTCTTCAAGCTAGCAAGATGACTAGCCTGACATCTGATTCAGTGGCATCATGCCTGTTACTACATGTACAGTATGGCCACGTTCTATTAGATGACCCAAAAGTTTATAATTTAATTTGTCGTTTTTAAAATAATTTTATTTACATGTATTTACTGTAAGAAGCCCTTTAATACAACCCACTCTATCAAATGACCAGATGTTTGTGGCTTGATAGTTGCATGTACATGCTATTTCACCGTACCTAAAGTTAAGTCTGTATTGAGTCAGTGTCTTGCACTGACATTATCATGTCTTCTGGGGTGATTGTTTAGTGTTCGTATCGTACCGCCCCCGAGATGAACGCTTCTTCTTCGTATTAGCTTTTAAAATTTGTTTATCTCACCAGTCGGTTACACTGGTCATTCCGTAGTGGTGCACCCCTCCTAAGAAAAATCCTGGATCCACCTGTGACTTGATCTACATTTTCACTGCAGTTAGTCAGAAATAATATCCTTTTTCTTTTTTTTTTTCAGTTAGAGAATCTTCTAACAATGATACAAAACAAAATGAATGGCCAGGATCCAATTCAACTCAAGGATTCCGCACTCCGATTAAAATCATCACCAAACAACAGTGACCAAGAGGAAGACTTAAATAAACTGGATGATTACGAGCTCGACAAGAGAAAAGCTGACATGGACAAGGATTTTGAAAAGAACCGAATCAAGCCTGGAGATGAAGACTTCGTGTATGACAAGGAAGTGGAGTTTAATGAGGGCAAGATAGAGTCAGGATGGGACGATGATGATGAATATTCTGATCCAGAGTTCTGAAATTATTTATAACAAGCATTGAATTGTGGAGGTTGTAAAAAAAGGTCTTTTTTTACTGCAGTTTGCGATTTTGGTATATCGCTATTATGCATTTAGGTACATAAATTCTGGATGTTTGGAGAACTTTGGTCGTGGGAATTTCTACAGTAAATTATTTTATATGCAATACGATCAACGTCTTAATGTAACATTCCAATGTTTCTCTTAATAAAAAGAATGATTTAACTGGTCATAGCAAGAATGAGCATAAAATTATTTTTTGCTAAGTCACTTTTTTTTTTTTGTCAAGTCCTTGAAAGTTTGCTAGATCCTTCAAAAAAAGTTCTCCAAAAGGAAAAAGGTATTTTTAAGAAACAAAGTCTTTACATCTTCACCAACAGTCCTTCGAAAATCAACAGAAAGCACAAACTACTCTAAATGGCAAGCTCAAACTGGTTTCAATGCAAACTTTTCAACATTTAAATTTGAGGAAAAATCACAGGTATGACAAAATTCTTAAATCTGATTGGTTACCAGCAGCTCGGCTGTTGTAGGACAGATATACTTAAATGGGTTTCCTCGCGTGGATCTCAAGTTTGTTATGATTTATAACATGACTGAGTCGTCCAATAGGCCTTTTTGCAACACTTGGTCACGTGACCGATAATTTCTAAACTTTTATCTACAGCTAAGTGATTTCGGAATTGGGAAGAGCGTGTTTTAAATAGCCAGAAAACCAATTTCAAGTAAGGTTGAGTTCTAATGACGATTTATATATTGCACAAATTAGAAGGTATTGTGTAGAAGTGATGAAGTGATGAAGTGACAAGCGAGAGCTGAAAATACGTCTGCGTTCGAAGGCTAACACGACGTCGGTGAAATTAGAAAACGGCGTTTTCGCTCTGAAAACACATCAGATGTTTTCCTTTCACACTACGCCGGAGAAATTTAAAAACGCAACAATCACCGGTCATTTTGGATTTGTGTTTGAGGAAAACTCGAGCAGGGAAATCACGTGATTATTGCGACGTCATCGTTTTCGGAAAGCTCCGATCCGTTTTCAAAATGTTTTCCGTGTACACTAGAACGCTAAGCCGGCGCTTTCAAATTCCTCGGTTTGAAGAGAGCTTATGGAAAGCTCCGTTCTCGAGATAGATTGGTGTCGATGGCAAGTCTAACCATAAAAATAAAGCTGCGTTTTCAAATTTCTCCGGCGTATAGTGCGGGCGTATTGACGTAGTGTAGTCGGCGTAATATGGGCGGGGCCTAAATCAGGCCCCGCCCATACAAAGCGGACTACACTACGTCAATAGGGAGCTTAAGCAACGACAACGGTGACGGCGAGGACGGCGCCAAGTTAAAACTTTATTAAATTTTCCACCGAAATTCGCAATTGTCTAGATCTGTTCAGTACGCCAATGGCTTTAAAAAGGTGTTCAAGCTAAATATGCAATGACAGCGTTCAATTCCAAATGGAAATACGAAACATTAGCCGTCGTCGTTCACGTTGCTCAGACTACGCAGAGCTTTGTCATTTCACGTTGTTGTTTTGATGAGGACGGCAAAGAAATGTACAAAGATTTATAACGCACGTGCACAGCTTGTTTTCCTCATTAAACGTTTTGTTTGGTGACGGTCTCGTTGCCGTCGTCGTCGTGGTTTGCTTAAACTCCCTTGTGTGTTCTTGAAGAGCACGTCACATGACCAGCTGTTGCAATAGGCCTACTGGGTCTGTAATCATACTCGTGATTAAATAAATCGGTCATCGCTTGGCGATCGTCCTATTCACACGTATGACTGCAAACCAAATTGCACTCCAGTCAGTCTTAACCGCGCGGCCTAAGGCGAAAGTGGTTCTTTAAATCGGGCAACTTCCACTTTTTCTGTCGCCTTGTTCCGGCGGAATTAGAAATCATGGGCTAAACTGTTTTAAAGAGATGACTTTTGAGCCTCTTCAGTTGTTATTTCAAGACGAACTGATTATTTACGGAGTCGAAATAATGTTTTTGCAATAGAAGCATTTTTGCGAGTCTTCCTGTAATTGAAACATTTGCCATTGCTTTAAAAGATATGTTTGTCCAGTCAATGCTTGACGAAACATTGGCAGTTATCGGTTTCGCACGGGTTCCTGCGCGTATACAAATGAAATTTAAATATCCCGCACTTATTGAAATGAGAAGACGAACCAATCAAATGATTGCATTTAATCAGCCATGGGTTGTGTGGTGGCAAAACTTGTGCAAATGTAAATTGCAAATTATACATCGCTGAAACATTTGCTCCGTTGAGTTGCTTGGTCGTACATCTGCATGTACCATCCCGTTCAAGAATTCAACTAGCGGAAATTTGCTCTAAACTAGCTCTTTAAGTAGCTCTCGGCCACTTTTAGGAACACTGCAGTACCAAGCTCTCATTTGGACTGTCCCTTCGTTTTGAACGAAAAGCATGCATTAAGAATTTACTCCAAGCAAACCTTGCAAGGACGTGCTTCGAATAAGATGGTTTTTGCGTCTACCAAGGTAAGAACAGACTGTGACTGAAAACATTACATTTTGTAGAGTTAATTTATACAAATTAGCCTCTTTCTTCTTCGAACGTTTTCTATGAATACTGGTAAACATTTAGAAACAATAAGCACTCTTCAAATTTATCAGCTAAACCCTCGGTCCACTCAATCATGAACGTCGACATTTAAAACTTCAGACTATCGGTGAATTCATCCTGATGGTGATATTTTGTAATAAAAAACTTCCGAAGAACTGATGCAATTGATTTCTTATTTTCGAAACTGCATGTTGAATTCGCTCATTATTTTCAAATTACTTGTTTCAACGCAATGAAATGGCTTGTTACAGGCACGTATTAGTATCAGTATTACGAGCTTGATTAGAGAAGGCTGAATGCTTAGGTATCCTGAAAAACACTGGCAAATAATTTGTGTATTTTTTTAAATTTTATCGTTTTTCGGGACTGAGTAATGACGATGAAACGGACAGAGGTCTCAGTGGTGTCATCCACGGCACGATTACTTCAGGTAACTTAAACCGTTCACTGGCATCTTTTATAAATCAAAATTTATATTCTCCTCACAGACCGCTATGGATTTCCTTTAGTGTCAGTTCTGAGAATTTGGTAGTACATCAAGCCACTATGCCAAAGTTTAAGATTTTTACTTTCTGTCATCACCCATCTGCTTCATGACAATTTAGGGATATCATAAGACACAAACGTCGCCTTGATTGGATGAGATCTTGCTCTCTTCTCCGCAGAAGCCTTGAGGCCCTTCTTCGGGTGGGAAGAATCCGTTGAACACTATGAGTGCAGGCGCATGTTTACCATTCGACTTTGATTTTTAGCTTGCAAGAGTTGTTATTTCGGCCATTGTTTGTGAAGAATTTTTTTACGTTCTTTCATGGATATTTTTCCTTTGCCTTCTTCTTTACGCCACTTCTCTTACACGCATTTTGTTTGTCGTTGTTGTCGCTGTTGTTGTTGTTTTTTCTCATTATAGTTGAATTGTCGGAAACTTCAGTCGAATCACCGTGAACTTGCAAAGCAGTAAACCTCGCTTGTGTGAACTGAAATAATCTCTCAATTAGTGAATTAAATTAGTAAATTACACTTTTACGCCAAAAGGCACGAGTTTTGAACAGTTAAGGCAACCGGATAATTTCAAGGGCCAACAAGATTCGAAATTTGTTTTTGCTTCGAAAGGATATATCTGTCATATCTTGTCGAGAATGCATTGCGGGCTTTTGAAAACCTTTATTAGAAAAACGCAACTGACATTTTCCAGTCAAATTCTAACTAAAGTTTCTTGTGGATATTTTTCTACGTAAGAAGTTTTGTTTGAGGCATCACATTTCTTAAGAACGGATAACTAAATAGTTTATACAACTGAATCGGGCTTTCATTGTGGTATTAACGAATATTGACAAATAGTTTCGCTGTTCAGAACACTCCCTTTTTATTCTCCCCTCTGGAGTTTGGTGACCTTGAATAACCTTCATAGGGCGGTTTGTTTTGCATTTTTCATTATAATGCAAATTAATAATTAGTAACGTGATTTCTGCACAGATGAGCAGATCTACATCGGAAGATTTCTAGCAGATTCCAGTCTCATTATTACTTTTTTTTTTCACAACGCCTTTGTGTTTACAATAATGAAATAAATAATACGCCAAAAATTTAAACACTTGTGTCACGTTTGCAACAAAAAGGCGAAAAATAAAAGACTTGGTAACTGACAGTTAAAAAATTGTCCGTTGCTCTCCGATGTTTTCAAAACGACCAGTTTGATTCCTGGCCCGGTTTTTTCAAAGCCTGATTAAGCTAACCCAAGCTTAGCGAGAATTTTGATTTCATTTTTGTAACTTTTCGGCGAGGTTTTCTGTTTATATTGCTTGTCCTTCAGTTTTCAGTTTGAATAGTCTCGAAGTACGCAAAGCACAAGCACAGAAAAACATTTGTATACAAGGAAAATTAATACTTCGGTTGACGTTTAATCCTGGGTTAGTGTTAATCGGCTTTCGAACAACCCGGCTGGTGTTCCTGTCTTGTAGGACCGCATGGCTAATAGAACAATAGGTCACGTTCGATATATTAATATTCCAACTTGGCTCCGAGGCTTTCGGGACAAACGTCTAGGCGTTGTTTTCTTTGTATCCAACTGTCTTTTGGAAATTGCGGGACAAAAGAAACTTTAAAAATTTGCAATTGTGACCTGAAGGCCTCGGAGCCATGTTAGAATATTGATATATCAAACATGGCCTACTTCGATGTATTGAAATTCAGCCTAAAACAATCGACCTCAGTACGAGTCTCTGGGGAATAACTACAGAGTTTGTGGGGTTTATTCCCCAGAGCCTCGTGCTGAGGTCCATTGTTCTAAGCTGAATTTTAATAAATCGAAATCGGTCTATTTGCTTATAACACAAAATTATTATCGTGAACGTATTTTACTCGTTGACTAAGGACTCGACTAAGCAACTTCTAAGTTCTTGCGCTTAATTCTAGCTTAGTATTTTTTCTTTAAGTCACTATCGCTCTTAATTAAACAATGCTCTGTCTATAACTGGTACTGTTACTACTTATATTTCTTTTTACATTTATATCTATATTTTTTTTTCTCTTTCTACCTCTTCTTTTCTTTATTTTTCCTACAACCGATTTAAAGCGTAATAATTCTTGTAACTACTTAGCTCGTTTAGTTTCTACTATTTTGAGTAGTTTTTTTTTTTGCTTATTTAAGTTTCATGTACTCTTTTGCTGTATGATATTCTCTGTATTATGCAAAATAAAATGGTTGTTGTTGTTACTCGAGTTCGGACGTTATGTGCATTCACAATTTGACCAGTGGAATATGTATTTAGTTGCCGAGTGTTAACCTGATCTTTTGCCTTTATTATCTTATAGTAATTCCTTGCTGCGAATCATCATTGTCTGGTGGACTCTCGATGGTTTATTTTTATGGCTTGCATAGCTTGGATTCTTATGGACGTCAGATGTCTGCTTACATGAAGGTTCTTGATCATGCTTGTGTGGTTTCGGTGCTTTGTTAGGTATAGAACAATAGTTTAGATGCTAAAACCGTAGAAACCGTGACCGCGACAGTCAAAAGTGATGTGAAAATCTGCATCTTTATTTTCTTGATGTATCTGCAAATTCTCACAACTTATGCTAAAAGAGACGTATAGGAATTAGAAAAGAGAATTCATACCTTGAACTCGAGTCTACTGTGTTTGAAGGTATTGAATAAACGCGGATCCATGTTATTAAAACCACAGACCAAAACAAATTTCTTGGAAGAAATTGTCGTTTGCTTGTTTAACGCAGTCAGCTGAAATTGTCTTAACTCTCGCCATTTGCAGTCAAATTTGGCATGTACTATATACTACACTCAAATCTTTCAGCAGATCATTCAAATTTTGAATTAGCTGGAATTGTCTCGAATCTCTCTAGTCTTTGCTGTTTGATTACAGTCAAATTTGACACTTTCTAAAGCTTACGGAATAGTTTACAGCAAAGTTTGAAACTAAAAATTAGCGAATGAATTGTGCATTCAGTAACATTTCGATTCATAGCATGGATTTTTCTTTGCCGACGTTCATTTAGTTGGAGAAAATTTTCGCTTGCTTGTTTACCACGAAGTCAGTTGGAATTGTCCTCTATGTCGCCAAATTTCGCTGTTTCATTACGGTAAATTCGGCAAGCACTAGACAAACAAGTTTTTAAGCGTTTTTAGCGTATGAATTGTATATTCCGCGTGGCTTCAGTTTACAACACGGATCCGCATTTAATACATATCTAACGCTTTTAGAACTTTTCACAAAAAAATATTGTTGCAAGACTATCAAGTATAAGTCAACGAAAAATTTATTTTTTAAAACCAGAGCAAATGGTTACTTGAAATTCATGTAAAAAACCAATGAGCTAGTTTGAATTTATTTCCATGTTTACCAATAACTTCGGAACACTTCCTTCATAAAAACTGGGTAATTTTTTTACTAATCTGTAGTTTTAGGATCGATTTCTGTATTTCTTAATTTAGACATTTCATGATTAGTTTTTTTTTTGCCAGAATTGTACTTATTTCTGGCGATCCTTGTAATAATTTTAGATGTTTCAGAGTCAGTATTTCTTCGCCTAAGCAATTTCGTCTAATTACTACAAGTGATTTTCAGACTGAATTTTTTTCCCACTTCTTTAATAGTATACTCTATGTACCAATTTAAGTGTTGCACACAAGTTTACCTTAATGAAACTTGTAAATTACATTAACGGTGGAAAACAATAAAATATTTTACAACTAGTGTTTGTTTTATTTCTCTTTTGTCTTTCATTTTACAACAGAAAGAAAAAAAATATTGCGCTTTTAAAAGAGGACTGGTAACTAGAAGAAATGTAGGCTATCTCTTTTACTATTTTTTGACTATGTAGGGTTGCCAAAGAGAAAAAAAATTCTGGCCTTTTGAACAGAGTCTAGCCAGAAATCAAACATATACTTTGACTTTTGATGGGATAAATCTGTTGCACAGTGCAAAATTTTTCCCGCCAAAAGACTTAGTATATATTTTGACTCAAAACCAGACACCATTCAAAAGCACAGACCTTTTTTTTTCTAAGGACAACTTTCCCGCCAAAAGACTTAGTTTTTTTTTTTCGACATTTTTTTGGCCTCTTTTAAAAGCGCAATATCGTAAACAAAGGAAACATTTTCCCGCCAAAAGACTTAATTTTTTTTCCGACTTTTTTTGGTCTCTCAAAAGCGCAATATCGTAAACTAAGGAAATTTTCCCGCTAAAAAAACGCAAATGTTTTAATAACAATATCGCTGTCAAAAGGCTTGAGGAGTTTTTTCGACTTTTCTCCTGTTTGGTTTGAAAGTGTGAACTGTTACTCCTAAGACAATTTTGTTGGCTTTTTCCTCAGCCACTAAAAAAGCACAGCATTTATCTCGGGCAATTTCCTGCCAAAAGTCGTTTTATTACAATCTGCTTTGCCTTGCTTTGCTCTTTGATGACTGCAGGGAGCTTTCGGATGTATGTCTTTGTCAACCTAGAAAGAAAAATCAAATATAAAGTAAGTTGTATAGCATATTATTTTAGACACTGTAGATCAAACCTGTAGTTACAAGTTACTATTGCCCCAGTTACAAGAAACACGAATATCAGCTTGGTGAAATGACAACCCATGCGAAGGTTAATATTTTTATCGACTGGAACATTTATTGACGCCATTTTTGGCCATCATCTTTCATGTACTTTATAAAATTTATTAAACAGTATCCATCCCTGGCATTTCATGTGTGGTTTCATAAAAAAATAAAATAAAACAATATTTCGAGGTTTTAGGCGATATTTCATAACTACATGTATTTCATTACACTGTGACCTAACACCTTGTTTAATGTTACAAATTTGATAACCTCTCTAGATGCCAAATTGAAAATCATGTTTTCATCAGTAAAACAGACAGTTTGACTCGGGTGCAATATCACGCGATAGAAATCTCAGCTCATTATTAATCTCATTGTTGATGAGGATTTTTTGATACATCATTCTAGACAATATCTCCTGTCTGAGAGTAACCTTTTTTTTCTCCTTAACTGTATGTGCACAACACATACTGCAGTCATCACCAAATTTAAAATTTCTTTACAGATTACAAACACTCCATCAGGTGCCTAACGCAGTACATGTATTAACCACGCTCATAAAGATAAAAGATAAATTATAATATTTAGAGGGAAAGCCACATCAGCCTTCGCTGGTTTTCATGAGGGCACTCCATCCTGGTTGAATTGATTGGAGGAGCCCCTACATGTTGGTGAAGGCAGAGGGGGCGAGGTTTCCCTTAGATCACTATCTCTTGACAGCTGTAGATCGAAACTCTGGATACAAAATGGTTCACCCACTTGAGGTGCTCCTGTGCAAGCTCAACCCAGATACTTGTCCATCACTCACAGCATTCTTCTACCCCCCCCCCCCCCCCCCTTGCCCACCCCTTCTCCATATCTTTTTGGGACAAATCCCTTGGTTATTTCAATTTAAGGATGTTGTTCAAACTTACAGTTGGCTTTGATTCCCCAGATTTAATCATACCAGTAAACTGGTGTCCTGGTCTAAGAGCTGCGAAGTGGCGAACATGAGTCTCGAAGTGGTGAGAAAGAAAGTTTTCTTTCTCACCCCTTCTCACCTTGTGTTCACTGCTTCATGGCTCTCTCATGTGGAGAAAAATCAAGAAAAACCTCTGGGACCATGGTAGTAAACAGGCTCTTACTTAAAGATAATAATTATCTCCTCAGAGCTTTATTATCTAGCTCTCTGCACGCACTGCAGGCCTATGATGCTCCCTCATCATAGGCCTGCAGTGCGTGCAGAGAGCTAGATAATAAAGCTCTGAGGAGATTATTATGCATTTTATTTAAAAGTCGCTGAAGACACTGTACTCACCATTTCAATGCTATGATGGAGATAAGGTTCTATCCAATCTTTTTGCTAATTGTTCCATTGTTAATGGTATCAGTCATCCAGAAACTGTTGGAAAAAGCAAATTTAATCAATGCTTTCTCGCTCATTAGTAGAGATGACAATTTTATACTTGAGAAATGAATAGAACTGCGGTACTGTCCAAAATTTCTGGCAGCTGGCAAAATGCATTGTTGTTGTGGGTAAACATGTTATAAATTGTACTTTAAGAAAAATAATGTAAAGTGTTTGTTTATATGAGCTGACGAATCACACTGGGAGATCGATTTATGAAGTTGTATAGGGTCTGCTTTACATGGGCAAAAGGTTGTCCTGGCCCAACCAGAGATGGAATATCATCAACTTAACTTTGAATGGTTGGCCATATTACTCAGGGTGATTTAAAGGTAAATGTAATGGTTCCTTGGTGTAACAGTTCATTGCTGTGATCATTAGAATTAAGTAATTACCCGGTATTATTCAAGTAATTAAAATAGCAGATGTATAGTCTCCACAGTTGTCATTTGGGTCATTATTCAGCCAAACACTTTAAAACACCTTTCTCTCTGGAAAGAAGTGTTGCCTGATGACACAGGTAACAGCTACATATGGGACTATCTGATGCATGGTTCCTTAGAATGACGCAGCTCAAAACAGATTAACATGGTTCCGAACCCTAGACAAGAAACTGTATTCACCTGCTGTAATGAAACAGAGAAGCTTTTTTCTCAATCCTTTCAAACTGATCCATCGTCAAGAATCATCAACATTAACTGTTGAAAGAAGCAGTTTAATAAATAACTGTACTCTAACTTGGAGATCTGGCAGAATGAACCATAAATCATTATTAAAGGAAATCAGAAAGGCCCATGACAGCAGAGATCACTACCTGCTATTTATCATAAATTTCAGGATAATTCGACCCCAAAGAATTGCTATACATTTTTTACAGTGTTGGCAAAGTTCAGTTATGTTGTTTCTCTTGAAGTCACTTTTTCAAGTTTTGATTTGTTTTTGTTTTTTTTAATTATTATTTTATTAAATTTGTGAAGAAAATGCTCGGAATAATGCACTAGGCAGTTTTCCAAGTTGTCCCCTTCCCCTTCCCCTCCGCCCCCACAACCTGCAAGTATTTTACCAGGCAATACATGTATATAGTGGAGGGAGTAATGTAAATTTGCAATTTTTTTTCATGCAACAGGCTGTGACTCAAGGGAAAAGTTTACCTCAAAATTACTAAATAATTTATCAACTTTTCCTCTGGGGTGAGTAGCAGGGACTTAAGATTAAAAAAAAAGTGTTAAAATAAAATAGATTGCATTACCACTTGTTTGGAGACCTTATATAGACAACATATTTCTCCTCTGAACTTGTATAAAGTAACAGAGAAAGGTTCATGCAGTTCATTGAATAAGCAAACAAAATTATCACCACCCCACAAACCATTTATGGCTGAAATTTCTGGAAAAGAAACAACATTTCTGGATACCAGTATTTACAAAACAACAAGCTTCCTCAATGGGGAGGCTCTTAAGACTTTGCAGAACAAACTCTTGCAAAAAAAAAAAAAAAAAATCATTAAAATAACAAGAAAATTTAATGTCCTCAGGAACAGGTTTATAAACTACATGTACATGCAAACAGTCTGTCTCAAAGAAATACTGATTTTACTGAAAAAGAAAAGTGTACGGTTTACCATTTGCTAGATTACCCAATGACAGATAACTTCCTTTCCAATCTTTTAGTTACTTGCTTCATTGTAAATGAAATCAGTCATCAAGAAACTGTTGGAGAAAGCAAACTAAATCAATCCTTTCTTGGTAAGTATTGGAGAGGCCAGGACAATGATACACCTACAAAATAGACAAAACCGGGATGGAACTACAGTACCAAAAACTTTCTGGCAACTGACTAAGTAGGAGTGCATTATATATACAGTAACCTAAATGTCGGTTATCTCCCACCCTCAGCCTGATCCCCGCATGAGAGACACTTTCAGGAATGCTGAGCATTATAGATGCAATTCCATCCGGCGATGTCAATAACTGTTTCTGATATCTAAAGTAATTTCTGATTGGCTTTCAGTTTGGGCAGGATGGATATAAGTTTCTTATTAGTTAAAAAAGAGATAAGGGCTGTTGGTTTACTTGTGGGTGTTGCCGGCAAAGGTGCAATGAGGCATGAATAAATAGTCATAGATCTTTAAGTATCACGTTCGACTGCTCGGCCGTAAATGTTCTTAAATAATTTTGTCTGCTTTTCCTCACCTGAATCCTCAGAGTAACACTTTAAGTTAAAGAAAAATGTTATGAAGATGAATCCAAGCCAAATGAATATCATTTTTTAGCAAGTCAAGATAACCTTATTATACCGTTAAAGGGTTCCACTGTTTATTTCTAGTAGTTGAGGTGTAATTACTTTGCTGTAATTAGTTTTCAGTGTGTTCTTTTAAATATTTTCCTGAATGGATTTCTTGACTTTCTTACTGCAATACGTCATTTGACAGCTGGAAAAAATTAACATTCCTTTATAAAATGGAGTTCACAAACAACAATTCTGTGCTGTATTGCAGGATGAAAGAAAAGGAAAATTCATGCCCCGTACTAGGACTGTTCAGAATAAACTCTGCTTCATCTGGTTTCCAGCAGTGCATGGATTGAAGTTCAAAATGAAATGATTTTACAGCAATGTCTCGATTTTATGTTGTATTAGGAATCGAAAGCAACACCATACATGTATCTTAACCGAGGAAGTCCCTACACAAAATCATGCTGCATTGCAGATTCGATAGCACACATTAACATAAAAATGCAAGCTGTCTGTTTAAAAATACAAACTTCTGAAAAACTGTCATAAGTTAGGATGTGACATCAACAGGCGGAATTATAACACTCAGTATTCAGGTGTCTCTCGTATCTCATCTCACGTGAGGTTATTTTCTTATTAGGTTGAGGGCAGAAGATGACTGACATTTCAGGCAATAAATGTACAGTAAATGCATGTAGAAGAATTCTCTATTATTGTACTTTAAAAGACTCTTTGCTTAGCGCTGTCAAATGATGATGACCTATATGTAGGGTCTGTTTCATATGTAGGAGAACTAAATGTTTCCCTGATACCAAAGCCACTAATATCCCAGCTTGTGGTCTCAGTTGGAATATCACCAACTTACTGTAAGTAAGCACGGTCGGCCATATCACCCACAGTGATTCACAAGTAATGATTCCAAATTAGTGTAAAACACACTGGAACGATTGTTATTCAAGTGGTTACATTATCGGATACACAGTAAATTGCCACTTACAAGCCCTTGTGCTTATAACCACCCCCAGGGCTTTTAGCCAGGATTTGAAAAGTAGCCGTCCAAAATGTGCTATAGGGCCTACTCAAATGAACAATTTATAAGGAAACAAGCCCATCTGGCTAAAAGCCTGACAAGCCCGGTAATAGGTCCATCTACCTGTAAACAAAGAAAATTACTTCCAGTTATTAGCCCACTGGATATAAGCCCCACTCTAATTTAAAATGAAATGAATTTGATTTCTTAAGATGTTTTGAAGCTTAATTTTTAAAAACCACTGTAAAAAAATGAAGCCTTGGAGTGGATGGCTCATAGCTGCCGGAGCTTATCCCGGTTTCTGTAGCATGAAGCGACTAGGAGTATTTCTACTCCCCCTGGACAGGATGCTAGTCCATTGCAGGTCACTCCCCCACAATTTGTTAGGTATCCCCAACAATTCACCAGTACTTGTTTATACTCCTGGGTGGCAAGAGGCTCTGTGAGAGTTAAGTGTCTTGCCCAAGAACACAACACCATGTCCCCGGCTAGGGCTTGAACCCGGACTGCTCGCTCCAGGGACTAGCACACTAACCAAGAGGCCACCGCACCTCTCTCTACTATAAAAAATGTATTTAATTTTTTTGCGTGCTTAATTTTTAAAAACCACTATAAAAAATGTATTTCAATCAACACTGCTGTAACTCATTTCGAAACAATATTTTTATTACCTTAGCTTATAAGCCCCTTTGGGTGTGAGCCCCTCCGCTTAAAAGCCCATCCAAAACCCCTGGGGAAGTTGTATAAGCCCAGGGCATGTAAGCGGCAGTTTATGGTATAGTCTTATTTGGGATGTCACACCAATCTTCTCCCTTCCCTCTTGAGAGGCTTTGCATGACTGCACTAGTAGCTGCTACGAAAGAGACTACAGTCGAAGCTCTCCTTGCAACCACTCTCATAAGCTACCAGCTCTAGTTACGACCACCTTTGTGAAACCCCATTTGAACTGTGACTTAAACTTTGTAATCAAAAGCTCTCGTAAGTGACCACTCCCAAAAGCGACTGCGACCACTTTTGGGATTACAGCCAACTGGACTCTTCCTTTGTTTTTAAGCTCTTGTAAGTGACCACTCAGAGTTTTTTACATATAAATTCAACACTTAAATGAAACTGCACACTGCACTAATGGTTCGTCGATAAAGATCTTGTACAGTGCAGTATTGTACAGTATTTGTAAAAGTTCAAGGTCATTTCCGTTGCGACCACTTTAGGAATTATGAATGAGTTTCTGAAGCTCTCGTAATCGACCACCCTCTATTGTTTAACCATAAGGTCACTTAAGGGAGCTCATTCTTGTAAGCGACCAGCTCTATACATGTAAGTTACGACCACTTCTTCGAATTTCCAAGGTGGTCACTTACGAGAGCTTTGACTGTATCAGTATTGAATGAATGGAATACCGGTACTACAGAAGAAACTGTATTCACCTGTTATGATAAAACACAACTTAAGAATACTTTTCTCCCCAATCCCTTGTGACTTGTTTCATCATCATGAATCATCTGCAAACTGTTAAACACAGTGGCTGATAACCAAGCCTATGAAAAGATGAAAAATAAAATTAAGAGAATTGGAATGAACTATACAATTGCAGAGTACCAGCTGCAAACCAAAACACCAGAATATTAACTCTACTAAATTATCTAGAATGGAAATAATATCTGTCACCAACATGTATGTCATATAGACTGTGTCACATGGTATCCATGAACAGCATGGGTAAAACAGGTAAAAATACCATAATATATAGATTTAGCCAAGCCTAGAAGCAGAACTCCTGGGCCAGGTTGTTCAAAGCCTGATTAAGCCAACCCAGAATAATCGAGAAATTCGATTTGAGTTTGTAACTTGAAAGTGACGTTTTCTGTTTAAATTGTTTGGCCTTCTCTTTTGAGATTGAATAACCTCAAATTACACAAAACATAAGCAGTGAAAAACATTTTTATACAAGAAAAATTTATACTTTGGCTAACTTTTAACTAATTTCATGGGTTAGCGTTAACTATGTAACTGGCTTAAGAAAAACCTGGCCCTGTTTACAACAAGTTAACCTTGCCGGAGTCCACGATCCAGTTGAAACCCATTTATATTAGTACTTGGTCAGTGGTCCACTTAAAAAACATGTGACCTTGATGAGCTCTAAACTTGAGCTCGCGATATAGTCATGTGATACTAGTCAGCAGATACCTTGTTTTGACAGGTGTCAATTGACCATAACATGTTTGTCCAATATCAAAGATGTATGCTGTAAACCAAGGCTGCATGACTTGGTATTAGGTGGAGTATGGCTGCCATGTTGTGCAACGTTTTTTTTTTGTGGTTGGGTGCTGGCGCCCACGATCCACACTGCTAGCCATGTTGACCATGAAAAAAGAGTTGCATAGTTTTCTATTTCTATACATGCATGTGGTTCTGTTACTATAGTTATAGCGCTCCGCTTGGCATCCCTTCAGGCCGCCGGAGTTCCACTATTACCTTCCCTGAAATATCTGATGTCTTTTGGGTTTAAAGATGATTTCCAGTCCGTACTGCACGCTCTCGAAAGTTGTTTGCGTTTTTTGCCATGTTTCATGTAAGACATCACTAAATGTAAACATTACGTAACTACTTACATGAATTAAATTCAAAGTTTCATGTCAACCGCCATTATGGACACGAAGCATTACACTTCATTCTTTCTCGTATCACTTGCTGAAACAACTTCGCAGCTGTAAAAAATGAAACTGTCGGGAAAAAAAAAAATTTGAAAGCCCTCAAAGATAAGGTATTCGGTTCGTAAACAAATAACATCGATTTGCATTCCATAGAGTGAGACTTGAGACTTTATAAACATTAGGACGATGAGACTGCACAATACGGACTTGAAATCATCTTTAATATGTGAAAGTTCATTTGATGTGTTTATAATATTATAAAGCAAAGATTTCTTACTACATTGTTTCCCCTAGGATATATATCTTTTGCAGCCAATCTCCTTTTCTCAGTGTTTTCTCCAAAAAAAAACTCAAAGTGGTAAATGTAAAATGTACGCTACAGCCGCCATCTTGTTTTGCACAGTCAAGAGATCTAAATACAAACAACTCAACGAAAATGAGATTACAATTCAGGACCAGTATGAGAAAGAAAACCATCCACAAGCTTCTAAAACGGACTTCTCGTTTTACACTGAACTGTTTAAACTTTAGCGTTTCTGAGAGTTTGGAAGCCATGTAAGCTCATATTCGATTGCTAATTAACTTACCTCGAGCCCTGGCTTGCCTCTAATGATCTCCGCTAAACAGCATTTAACTGTTGTTCTTGATATTCCAAAGCTTGTGAATTCCCCAAACATTCTATTAACTCTACGTCCAACACAAATGCTCTCATTTGGCTGGTCCATACAGTCGGCGACTCTCGCACCAAACCCTTGTCAATGAAGGAAGCACGTGCTGCAATTTTTGAATAAATTACTCACTACAGTAAAATTTTACTGGAACGGTAGAACGCCGGAACACCGGAACATTGGAACACCGGAATACTAAAACCAGGAACGGAGGAATACCAAAACCCCGAAAACTAAAACCAGGAACACAAAATTACTGAAACCCTGAACGCATAAGAAAATCCTGTTAAAACGCGGAACGCCAAAAAATATATAATATAAATAAATAGTATATAAGTAAGTAACCATCGGGAATACTAAAGCCCGAAATAATAATAATAAACTTTATTGAGTACTTTTTCATACAAACTTGAATTTTACATGTATCTGGTAAAAAATTCAGAAATTCTGCTGTTCCTTAAGTTTTTTCCCCAAAATAATTTCTGTAAAACAATTTCAATAGCCTAATGATCATAATTAAAGGATTTTCTACGGCCCAAAATTGCTGGATTTCCTGAAATTAGCTCAATTTTACGCGAAAGGCAATGCGTTGGTGAGCGGTCGCAAACTCAAGCATTTCATGATTTAATTTCGTGATCAAATTCAACGAAATTACGGAAACCATTTCAGTGTATTAACATACGATAACTGTATCAAATTACGGCTATGTAAGGTTTTCCTTGCCAGCGTGACAAAATAACATGTCGAACCAAAACCGCGGCAAGGTCTATCGATTGTTCAGTGAACATTTCCACGGCCAACGCACTGAGTTAAACGCAAATCTTCGATCTCATTTTCGTAGATGCCTGCCTTTTTTACTCCGGACTTTTGGGACCGAAACTATTAAACATGATTAGTAAAGCGATGATTAATTAGCTGATCTATAACCCTTTGTACATCCGAAATGAAAAGAAACGAGCTGAATGAGAACAAAACTCACCTTGTGGAAGCGCTCTCCCATGGGGCCGGGAGGAACTCTCAAATGAAAAGGATGCAAAGGTATTAATGGCAAAGCACCACTATTTTTAGCTGTCAAAGTATTTTTTAGGGTGCACTCGAAGAAATAATAATAAAACAAACGCTCGGTTTCTCAAGTCCGGTCTTCTATAGCGAACGCTCCTTTCGGGAGCAGCGGCTGGTAATCGAGCTTTTTCGTTTCAAGGGGTATCTTTTGATTTAGGGGTCAAATTAAGTCCAAGCCACACCCAGATTGGTTTCCTTTAGGGGTTTAATTCAAACTTTCCGACGAGCATCCCCGACCTTTCCCTCTTGGGTTCCCCCCCTCCCCCTCCTCCCCCTCCTCCCCGGGATATGAACGTACACCAGACCACAGTAGATACATTATCATAATTATAAATATGGCGGGAAAAGATCACCACATGCCTACATGTGCACAATTTCTCGTGCTTGAAGCATGTGTTTTAGTATTTTCGGGAGTATGGGTTTTTATGTAAGTTCCGGGTTTAAGTAATCCGGCGTTAGGGCTTCTGATGTGCTCCGGATTTTAGTATTCCTGGTTTTAATCTTCCGGCGTTCCGCGTTTAAGTATTTCGGGCTTAAGTATTCCTGATTTTCCGGCGTTCTGCCGTTCCAGGTTTCAGTACTAGTCGTTAGACCTGGGCCTAACGCCTGGCCCAGCCTAAAATTATTGTAGACTGCAGTATCTGTGTACATTAAAAAAGACAGAATTGGGAGATAAATTAAATTCACGCGAAAAGTACCGTCGCCAATAAGAGATTAAGAAACAAATGGATGAGATTAGAAGCTAAGAAGGTTTCCGGATTTTGTACTAAAACTAAACTGAGACTGAATTTACAATAAGAATCATCTAACATCAAGTATATACCAATTTTACAAATCTAAAACTACTGTACATGTACGAGTAGATGGAGATATCACCTTGAAATTAGAGTCTTTAAACATAACTGAAAATTAAGCTTCCACCAAAGGTCGCTGTATCGATTCCTACACACAAGGCCATAGTTATGTTTGTATGTCACAGTATTCCCAGGAGTTGAACCTCTGTACGCTAAAGAATCTTCCATGTAGCGAGAACTGAAGCGCAAAACTAACATTGAAGGAGTCGCTTGCCTGCCGAATTGAATAACTTGAGACCTGCTTCTTTATAACACAATGTTTGATTTATGCCTATGTCTCAGATAAAAATAGCAGGTTTATAATGCAAAAAGAGGGTGGACCTTCCGCTTTTTATCGTTCAAGGACTTCTACCCACACCAAGTTATGAATGAGTCTTGCAGCCCTATAGTGGAGCCGTTCCAGGGACTGAATTATGTCAGAGTTGTTCAAAGCTTTATCTAAATCCTCTTAATTACAGACACTTCGAAAACGCAAAGAAGCGGCCACCTTTTATTAGCAACCGCACAATGCTGGGCTACTCATCTGGTTACTTACTAACTACAACAGATAAGAAAAAAGCCGCTCAAAGAAAACACGCGCGCTGATTGGTTTTAACTCGTGTTTCTATTTATCAAATAGATTCCATGTTGCCGTGCGTCTGTCACTGATGTCCATACCACATTTTGACGTCTCCTGTGATCTGTTAAACAATTAGATTATGAGCTCGAGATTTTTGTCACGTGAGTTGACTATCCCACACAGAAATCGAGAGCGAATAATCTAATTGTTTTAGTACAAATCTACTCGTCGTTCAAAACTTTATCCAAATCCTCTTCAAAGACATTTCGAAAATGCACAGAAGCGGCCGCCAGTTTGTTAACAAGTGCTCACTGCTACGCTACTTACTGTCTACAACAGAATAGATAGTGAGTAGTATAGCCAATCAGAGAACGCCGTTCGCGATAGATTTTTAAATAGTGAGTATAGCGCTAGCGTAGAACGGCATTCGTGATAGAACGCTAGTAAATTTATACTAAGAGCTGATAGCTGGCGAGGCCACACGCCGAATAACTATCACCTCACAGAAATCGAGAGCGAATAATCGAATCGCTTTATCAGAATTCTAACTAAATCCTTCAGATGACGATATCCAATCACTTAGGGACTGTGCAATAATTACCTGGAGAGAGGAGGGAGGGGAGGGGCTGGGAAATGGGTGAAATATGCCCCAAACTTAGTCATACTCCCCTTCTCATTAAGCAAAAATTAATTTCAACCCCCGCTCACATAATGATAATATTAAGGCTAACCCCCCCCCCTCCCCCCTTGAAAAAAGTCTCCTCCCAATGATTCCCTCATACTTAGTTTACTTGTTGGAGTTCTTCCTCCGGTACAAAAATCACTTCAAATGCCTCTTCGACGTATGTCGAAGACTCATTTGAAGAGTCATCAGAACCACTGGACTCTCAGCTTGTCTCGTGTCCGCATGAATTGGGAGATTCCTCATCTTCTACAGCATCTCAGGCACTAAGGTTCCTGCGTGCATGGATGAGAACTCGATCAATCAACTCAGCCTTGCTTCCAATTATCTTAAGACCTTTTTCCTTTAGATACATTTTCAGCTACTTGTTGGTAAGCGCTTTTACATCTTTTTCAATTGTCCAAGAAATAAGCGGAAGAGTGTTCCTTTTTCTTCAAGTTCCTTCTTCAAATAGGTCGGTTTTTTGTCCGTGTATTGTTAAGTCGGTCTGTTAGAAGTCCGTTTGTCGGTTTTGTTTCCGTCATGGATAAGTCGTTTGTAAGGCGCCGGTAGTTGTTGACATCTGTTAAGAGGCGTTTGTTCTAGGTTAGTGTACCAGCTTTCCAGAGTCAGTCGTTGAAAATAGTTGGTACTGTAGGTTAAGCACTGAGCAGAGTCCCAGTCAATGTTGTGGTTTGTCAGTTGATGATGTACAGCAATGTGATTGTTGGCATCACCATTTCTCGTGGCTCGTTTGTGTTCAGTCAGTCTCGTGTTAAGGTTTCTGCCAGTCTCACCAATGTAGGAAGCCTGGCAGTCGGAGCATTTGATCTTGTAAACTGCTCCCTGTCTGTTGTTAGGTTCGTCTCTGTCTTTCACGTTAGTCAGTAAGTGTCGTAACGTAGTTGTAGGTGTGTGGGCTACACGGATGTTGTAGGGCTGCAGGATCCGTGAGATGGTCTCAGAAGTGCCCTTAATGTAAGGTCTGGTCACTGTAGTAACAGGTGTAGGGTTCCTGTTCGTAGCGTCAGCTTCAGTAGGTCGGTAAATGTTTCGTCTAATAAAGTCAGCGTTGTAGTTGTTTTTGTGAAAAACACGTTCAAGGTATCTGTTTTCGTCACGTAAGCTGTCCGGTGTGTCACAAACTAGTTGCGCTCGTCTCGTCAAAGTCTTTATAGTCGTGGCTTTGTGTGAAGTCGGGTTGTAGGATGATTCGTCAAGTAATCTGTCGGTATGCGCCGGTTTTCTGTACACTGTCGTTCGTAGATCGTTGTTGTCGCGGCTTACCAAACAGTCTAGAAAAGGAAGTTTTCCATTTTCTTCGATCTCTTTAGTAAACTGGATGTCGGCGTTCTGTTCGTTTAGGTGGTCGTGAAAATCGTCAATTTCGTCTTTGTGAACGGCGGTAAAGGTGTCGTCAACGTAGCGTAACCAAAGCGGTATCGTTTGTCGGCAAGTTGCAAGGGCGCGTTCCTCCACCTTTTGCATCACAATTTCTGCGACAACGACAGAAACAGGCGACCCCATGGCTGTTCCATGCAACTGTTTGTAGTGTTTACCGTTGTACTGAAAGTAAGTCGATGTAAGGCAAAGGTTCAATAAGTCCATGATGTCTTCTGTCGGTAACGGTAGTTTAACAGTAGATTGTTGTATAGCGGTCTCGGTACACTGTAATGCCAATTGAAGTGGAATACTGGTGAACAGTGATTTCACATCAAAAGACACAAGTTTATAGTCGTCGGGTATCTGTACTGTCTTAATAGCGTCAATAAAGTTCTCCGTAGATTGTAGTTTGCGTCTTGATTTGTCAGTAAGGGGTTGCAGTATGGTCGTCAAGTACTTAGACAGTTGATACGTAGGGGACCCACAGAATGACACTATAGGTCGCATAGGTATACCAGGCTTGCGCAGTTTCGGTAGTCCGTAAAGTTTCGGCGGTTGAGGTACTGAGCACCTCAGTCGATAGTAGCGTTGAGTGTCAATAGCGTCAGTCTTTTTTAGCGTAAGTATTTTGCTGTTAAGTTTACGTTAAAGTGCTGGCGTCGGGTCGCGTTTAAGTTCTTCGTTAGTTTGTTTGTCGTTAACAAGTGCGTCCATTTTGTCAAAGTGGTCAGTCTTGTCCATAACAACAGTGACACGTCGGAAACGAAACCGACAAACGGACTTCTAACAGACCGACTTAACAATACACGGACAAAAAACCGACTTATTTGACTAACAATAGACGGATCGAAACCCACCAATGACTGATGACAAACTTTACACGAGTCTTTCAGCCAATACCATCATGGCTATGCTGACCAATCACGTTCAACGGACCAGACTTATAACATCATCGACTGACAAACACTATTCACTTGACTCTGAGGATGACTTCCGCTCAGGTTGTCGAAACGTCAGTCACCAACAACAGTTCTTTTCAGAACTACACTCACCCGGACGATCACACTATACGAACTGCTGATACTCCTGGGTTCAAACCATTTACAATGAGATTTCTGTTAACCAAAAGGAAATTACATTAACCATTGGCCGTAAAAAGGCCAAAATATCGCCGGGAATCGGCGGTTTTTTCTATTTTGTGGGAACTCATTTTTGCCGGATTGTTAAAGACTGGTTTTTCTTGCTGGTAGCCTTCAGGACAGGCGGATTAGCGAGGCAGAGAGCCGGAAACGCGATACACGAGTGCGGAGCGCTAACTCCGCCTGTTCGGGCTATCTCGCTGGGTACTAGTTTTTACGATTTTCGGGAAGTCACGTTTAATTGAAATCAGTACAACAATTTCGCATTTTTAATTAAACTGCATTCAATTGACTGTAAACCATTTTTTTTATCTATTCTGAAACAGTTTTGTTTCTCATTTCACCGAATTGTTTCTGAAAGAACGAGACGTTTACAAATAAATGGCAACAACAAGATTCTACTCGTGATGTTTGTATGTATAATTTCGCCCAGTGGAGTCAACTTTTGCAGAGAAAATTTTTGCGGGAATTTCTTTTGGCGGGAACTATTTTTTGCGGATCGTGGAAAAAACCGCAAAAATTTATAAGTAGTGCCACATGGTACCATGTAGTCCAAGGGACGGACGAAACTACATAAGGCTACATTGCTTGAAGTAACGATCACTCAGCGATGAGATAGTTAGAAATTCCGACAAAGGGCCGAAAAGAAACGACCAATCAGCGACAGGATAGTTAGAAATTCCGACAAAGGGCCGAAAAGTAACGACCAATCAGCGACAAGATTGTTGGAAATTCTCACAAGGGGTCAAAGAGTAAGGACCAATCAGCAACAAGATGGATAGAAATTCCGACATGGGGCCGAAAAGTAGGGACCAATCAGCGACAAGATTGTTAGAAATTCCGACACGGGGCCGAAAAGTAACGACTAATTAGTTACAATTCCGAAGTACCGATCAATTAGCGACAATAGTCACAATAGAATAAGCCATTTCTCAACTTTTCTTGGCTTCCATTAGAAAAAATTGTTTTATGAAAATGAGTTTTACTCAGAAGTCAACTTTCGTGCATGTAAAGCTTATTTTTATACAAACTTGTTACGAGACCTACAATAGGTAAATGTCACATTGGACAATTAGCGACAATGAATTATCTTTATTTAGAATATATCAGTGGAATATATACCTTTTTGAAAAACGATGCGACTGATGTTCTTTATCACACCAAAAGAACATTGACTGACGGAAAAGGACTCTTATACGTTCTGTCAAAAACATCACATAAGAAAACAGGATTATTTTTCTAGTTTATCCGTGCTTATTTTTGACTTGTATTAATTTTCAAATTAGGCCACGTTTTCAACCGTTCCGTGACTTGAAAATAAGCTTGAGAGGTTTAGGCGACGGAATATCTGATGATTGAGCGAACGGGCTTATTAAGATTTCCTTATCATCAAAGGATCTTTCACAAAAGCTTATTTATGAAGTGGATTGCGGACACACGGATTAATCAGCTGTCCTGCTCTATTTCAAGCCTTCACAACTCTTCCCTCTTTCTCTCGCGTAAAACACGCGTCAACAAATTTTTATTGTTCAAACAACTTTACATAAGAGAACGTTTTACAAATTTCGGAAGTTTGCTCTCCCAGTTCGAGAGTGTTTCAACATCATATATGTCTGTGTTTGATTTTAAAACTTGACTGTGTGTGTAGGTGCGATATCGTAATTGTCTGGTGCATAAAAGCTTTGTTTGTACAGTCGCAGCCAAAGCTCGGCTAAAGCAATTCCTGGTTAGCAGCCATTGGCTGTAAAGTTAAAAACATAAGTAATTTTACTTTGTTATTCCGTAATTACCATGATGAAGCTCTGCGGAAAGAAAGCGCGCTGTAAATCGAGAAAATACACTCGTTTTTTTTTTTTTTTTTTTTTTTTTTTATGATACTCTTTTTAAAACGTTGAACTGTCTGCGAAAACATCAAGCATGGTCAGGTTTAAATATATGAATATGCAAACAGATTAGCATAGAGACCTACTTCAGTCAACAAACTGGCTTTCAGTGTGTTTGACACGGGCTTTCGAAAGCTCAGCCGAGTCACATTATTAGCTCCACTGTGTTTATCTTATCTCTAGAAAAACGGAAAGCCACGCACGGCTCGTGAACCGTGCAAGTTTATAGTAAGGCCATATTCCTGCCTCGCTTCGGCTTTTATGTTTTCAGATCTATTCAATTCAAAGCATTTATTAAAGAGTATCAATGGAGTGGTTAAACGAAACGCAATGAAACATGAAAGAGATAGCGGTTTCAGGGTTTCTGATGTGTTTGTGAAATACCTCTCATTGTTTGACAAGAACACATCAAACCTTAACACGGAATTAAAATAGCTAGGCAGACGGAAGGTTTTCCATTTCGATGTCTGACAGAAACGACACGAATAATAAGTGTTGTTTTGACATAATTCAAGCTTCGATGAATTTCTTTCACAATACTGGCAGGTGACTGGCGAAGGAAAATATCAAATTCGCCATGACTCGAACGCTGCTCACTGCTGAAATAGAATTTTCACAACTTTTGATTAACTGGGCTTTTTTTTCACCAGGTAACTTGGGGATACTTGATTGTCTTTCAAACTGTCCGCGCCGTCATGTCTCCTAGTTTAAATTAATAAAGACAAGAAAATAGAACAAGAAAAATGCGAAAAATTAAAATCTATCACGAACCACTAATATTCGTTAACAAGAAGCTTTCATAAATACACAGATCCCAAAGATTCGTAAACATTTGCAAATAGCTTTATTTGGCCGCTTGCGCCAGACAAAATAACTTAAAACAAGATGAATTTGGTTTTCACCGAATTAAACGATTTCTTTGAAAAACATCCGACTCGTTGTCCTCTGGACATGAATAATTAAAAACACGGCGACAGCTGTGGCTTTGTTTTCTTTCATTTCCCGTCATTGTTTCGATTCAAATTCGATGAACTTGCTCTTCATCGTAAACATTTCGGGTGGTTTATTTCAGTTAGGAGCTTGCATGCGCCGCGAAACAAACGCGTGTCTCTTTGGCGCTAAAAATAATGCACGAGGCGTCAATAACATTTATATCCCGCCCAACTGATTATCGCGGCCTAAAAGGCTTGAGCGCCGAAACAAAGCTGTAACAAGACGTCAAAAACATGTCTAGACAATACAATAACGTTGTCTAGACAGTGGCGGGGGCCTTGGCACACAACATTTTACACGGACGACTCTGTTTGTCTTTGTCAGTGGCACGCAATTGGTTCATTCAGCCATGCAGTAATTGCGTTGGCAGAAGAGACAAGCTTCACAAAAGACAACCAAGTGTTTTTGAAGGCTACCTGTTTTGGCGCTATTATCAGGCGAAGTATTGAATAATTCACGCCAGTAGACTTTTATTTCATCTGATATACGGTACCCGAGCGAGATTAACGAATTCGCGTTCGTCGCGGCTTCTCATAATTTGATTCTCTGAGACCCCGTTTTGTACGCCAGGTGCGGTGTGACGTTGTGTCTTTGGCCTGCGAGTGGCACGTACGCTTTTCAAAGCGGGTGAGTCATATTTTTAACCCAAGATTTCACGAGCCTCGTCAGGGGTTTTTTCAGTAATTTTACCCCCTGAATAGCATTATCACATGTCCAGATGACAAATCAACTGCGAACAATAACGGTCCAAACAGGCCTTTCACCGAGCATGTGCAGTGAGTGAACAGACTCGTCTCGTCTGCTATAGGGAAAGCCGTTCAGACGTTTCACGCGACACGCTTTTGTAACTTATTTGGGTGAAATTAAGCAACGCGAATGGAGCGTGGCAAATTCTCTCGTTCGGACAACCCGCTTATAGACGAAATCCTACAGAAGTACCGCGACTGTTCGACAGACTCCATCACTGGACCGAAGGGCTTCACCGCAAAGAAATCGTGGAATTCGACATCAGACGACGGTGCTAAACATAGCTCGCATGTTTCGTCTAGTGAACATTCTAGGACCATGAGCATGAAGACTGTCACAGTAAGAATGCCACCGCCAAAGGGCCAAGACGGTTTCAACTTCAAAGAAACTATCATCGATGGCGTGCCGTTAGCTTGCTTCAGCTCTGGCGGTGAAAAGAGAGTGTGCTACACGGAGCTGGTGAATAAAGTTCTGAAGGATTTTGACGGCAAAGACATTGATGCTAATCGGGATCGCCTTCAGATCTACTGTCCGCGCTGCTCGCCACATCAGCTGGAATTATTTAAACTGGCCGGGGTTTTGTCCTGGTCGTCGACTTCGGCGAGTTTTATTTCCAAGACTGACTCGTTTCGCCTGATCGGTATTTTAACCGCGAGCGAGGTCCCGCGGCGGACGAGTCGTAGTTTCCCGAAGGACAGTTTAGAAGTGTACCATGAGTGTTTTGGCGGCTGCGCGGGCACTCTGGAAATTGACAAGTACACCGATCCGTACGCCAAGTGTATTACGTGTTCCCAATGTGATGGAGTGTTCTCTCCGCGAAGGTTTGTTGTCCATAATCATTCCTCAGGAGAGATACACACTTGTCACTGGGGCTTCGACGACGCGAAATGGCGCCTTTATTTGATGCTGTGCAATGAGCAACCCACGCTGCACGTACAGAAACTCTGGGAGATGCTTATGAATAAATTTTCGGACGGACAGCGCTACAAGCGCGCGTCGCCATCGAGCGAACAAGACTCAGATGGGAGCGAGCGCGACGGTGGTGCGAGCCCTCCGAAGAGGCCGCGCGTGGACAGACCCAGAGACTCGCGCGAAGTGGCAAATAGTGACAGCAGCGACTCGAATGGGAACAGTAGCAATTGCGGGAGCAGTTCTAATGGCGATATCGTGTGCAGAAGGTCTGCCTTTAGACCGTGGTCTCCCTTGCACGGCCGCGCAAAAAGCACAGAGAGCCCCAGTACTCCTAGCGGGGCACTTTCCGTGCCAATGATGTCGCCAGGTTCTCCTGCAAGGCTTTTCGCTCCTCACACCATTCCGTACCTGGCGAGCGACTGCCCTTACACACCGCCACATCCGCACAATTTTCACCGTCACGCTTTCAAGGGAGACATACGAAAGCCAATTCCAAAGGTCGAGCCCAGAATGAGTTCCGCCACGGTTTCGCACACCGTCAGCGAAATTCTAGCGACCCCGTCCGCTAAAGATCCTAGATCGCTAGAGAAAACGGCAAAGGAAATGCTCGAGGTTGTTGCTCAAAACGAAAGATGGGGAGGCTACGAAAAATCGTACAGTCCAAACCGAGACAGGGAACCCGAGGTCAATGACAACGAAAGTGCTGTTTTGGAAGAGCGTATTCAAAACATGCTCGCGAACTTGACTAAGAACGACAGGCTCCCTGCTTCTTCCAGAGAGTTAAGTGGCTTATTGGCCAAGGAAATCAAAGATTTATTTGCCAAGCACGGGGAGGATAAAGTGAGAGAACTGACCAATGTACGAGACAAACTTAGCGCGGAACTGGAGTCGTTGCAAAAAGAGCACGCCAAAAAAATGGAGGAAGCGCTGCAAGAACTCAAAGGCGTTCAAAAAGAATTGAGAATGATGCAGACGAGTCAACGACTCGAAATGGACAGTTTGAATGAGAAAAATATTAAACTACAGCTCGAAGTTAAAAAATACAAAGCCGAGAAAGATGACATTCTCTCTATGAACTCAAAAGAGACCATTAATGTACTGCAACAAGATGTGAGAGACTTGTCGAAAAAATTAGAGGAAAAAGACAGCTACTGTCGAGAGCTGGAGAATGAAATTAAGGGTTTCCACTCTTGGATTAACAATCAAAGATTACATAACGCCGGTTCCCAATTTATCTACACTATGAACAATCCAAGACGAGATTCCGAGTCAGTCATTAGGAGTCGACATATATTAAATGGAACTTCGGCGGGTGGTTTTACTCGCAAAACAAGTGTTAACAAAACTAATGGCTCGCTCCTCAACGGAGAGAGCTCAGAAGAAGAGCAATGAATTTTACACGGTTAGATTTTAAAGTAGTCATGCAGCGCGTAAAAACTTAGACGACACAACTGAGAAACACTCCGTAAATTCATATTGCAACCAGGAACAGGCTAACCTAACCAAAACAACCCCAGTTGGACAGATAAAAACATTGCCATTTCCGTAAGATTATAAAATCAACAGTTCTTTATTCCAATCAAAATTTGATTTTGCTAAAGGTGTCTTTGTCTTGTTGGTCTTCCTTAAATTGCCCACTGAAATTTAGGAGACGTAGGAAAAACATTAAGGAAAATTAAAAAGCTTATTTGTCGCCCCAAATGTTCATTTGTAGTAAGCTTTTGCCATGCAGATATAAATCGTATTTTAATGAAAGACCGCACGGTGCGGTTGGCATACATCGCATAGAAGCCTCTTAGTGTTCGTAGGCTAAACATGTAATTCGCTCTCTTCCTTAACGGCGCCTTACATATCCACATTTCAGCTTACCATTATCTAACAGACAGCGGCGTTTGTCGACTTCATAAACTGAAAAAGAGGAAGCCGTCATCTAAAGTTCTACCGGATCCACCCTATAACCAACAAAATAAAGAAAAAAAGAATTTAGAAAAGCTCGCGACCTGTCTGTCTGTCGAATTGAACCCTCCTCTCCCCTACTCCATTTCCATCTAATAAAATTCTTCGTCTGCAAAACTCTCAGAGAATTAACATTAATAAAAATGCACTTTGTTTTATTGAAATGCGCTAGACAAAATAATAGCATGAAAGCTTCTGGCTAATGGCCTCGGAAACAATTGTTTGATATTCGCGTGCCGAGTTTCTTTGTGCTTCGCCAGTGGCTAGACATAACTATCTTCACGTTGGGTTATTCAACAGGAAACCGATATTTCAAGTCTCAAAACAACGGGCTGGATGTAATTTAAGAAGAAAGGCTATTTTTGGAGCGTCTGCGTCCGATATGAAACGCAAGAACAGCTGGAAAAGTTTCACGGTTTTCGATTTCTCGGAGCGATCCGGCGTGAACGTCGCTGAAATTATCCTCAAACACATGTGACCGAAAAGAAAGCTAAACAGCTTTGCGTGCGAAGCAGTAAGGACCAAGTGGCACTGCTTTAGACAAAGCTGTTTAAATGCAAAAAAAATTAATAATAATAATAATTTACATCGGAAGCTACGAACTGCTAAACAGCTAAAAAAAATCGCAAAACGTTCTTTTAAAAAAACAGTGGGAAGTAAACAAGCTTGCAACTTTGCGCGTAATCCTACAAAAACTAGTGACAAAGTTGTTTTAATTACGATCGAGGAACGACTTAGGGTTTTGTAAATAATAATTCTTGAGAAAGTTAATTTAGGGGTACATGTTCATGGCAGTAATTTAAGAGATAACAGAGAAAAGCCGTGTTTGAAGTAATGAGAAGCCCTGCGAGACAATTTTATACACCACTGAAAGATCTACAAATTCAATATCGCTTTGTTTCTATCAAGGAATATCCTACTTAATAGAATGTGTATCTCATAATTTTGTTTTAATTTTGTCTGTTATGCTATACAGGAAAAAAACTCTGTAAATTAGATCCCTCTTGCGGCGGACGCCTAAAATTTGGCAGAAACAGATATTAGCAATCTTAAAAATATATGAGACAAGAACTGTGCATCAAATGAGACGAAAACGCTTTGTGGTGAGAGATAAAGCCAAATTGACGCCAAAGCCATTTGTTTCGGAGTGTCCACATGCTCGGCGACAGTTTGATTGATAACTTCAAGCTGTTTTTCTTGAGTTACAAAAACACTGTGATTGTCTGGCCGACAGTGAATAAAAAATGGTGTGGCCTAATACTGTGCATTGCCACCATAACGTCTACCCAACACGAAATTCACTGCCTTATCTCGCTCTATCGCTTCGCCGCGGGAAAAATTACCAATACGAATTCATTCAGTTTCTGACCAGCGAAAACTGCTTTGTAATTGTTCTGTCATGGTTACTAGCCTTCGGTTCAAATATTCTCCCAAGTGATAGATATGCATTTTCCCGGCCCCCATACTTTCGATACAATCAACAACGTGGCGAGTCCAACCAGCGAATATTGTGCCCCCCACCCGCCATGGAAAGTGCACGTGTAATGAGAATTTATATTTTCAACATGGCGTTTTCTTGATACACAGTTTTTGGACAAAGATCTTCTGAAAACAAAAGAGAGGAAACAGAATGCAAAGAGCTCATATTAGCCAAGCTATATAAAGAGTTCGAATTTAAGCTAAAGAAGAATTTCGGCAACGATCATTGCTTTGAATGGGCTCCGCCGTACAGGCATCTTAATAGGGGTTTAATTTTCTCAGTTGTTTTTCTGTAGTACGTCAGCCAGATTGCTAATAGAAGCAACAGAACTAGCGGAAGACTTTCTATGTAAATGAAGTGGACAAGAGTCAAGTATAATGGAAGACAATCCATAGCATACACTTAAAACCTAAGCTTAGTTTTCAAGTACAGAAGTACATTTGATCACTAGAAGCACATTGTAAATAGATCTTACTTTCAAAAAATATTCTGCATATGACAGGATGACTTCATTATTTATTTCAATATTGTAACTTCAGTAACACAAAATAATTGCGTTAACTGCAGTTTTTCTATTTGTAATTGATTTTGTTATATATTTGAGCCTCACGAGCTAAACCTCGCGACGCCGCCATGTTTCATAACTCATTTTTAGCGCGAAATCTGTCGAATGAAATGAGAATTGAGAGACTACCGCTCACTAACACAGTAAGAATAAAGAACGGACCTGCTGCAAGCTAGACCATTTTTCAACAAACGTGGCATAGAAAAACATAGTGTCCCGCGTAACACGCGCGAGTTTACACGCTCAATACTTCCCGCGAGTGTACTCGAGAAGACGCGCGCCGGCTACAGATAAACTATCTGATATTTCAAAATTTGTTACAGTAGAATATCTAGAACAGACAGTCTTGCCCAGAACTGAATGTTTTGCGCCGTAAAATCTGTCTCAACAGCGTGCTTGTCTAGGCGCCCCGAAGGAAAACGAACTCCGTTGTTCTTGGACTTCATTCAGGTGTTGACAAGTCACATCGCTGACCCAAGCATTTTAATAATTCCAGGAGATTGTGCCAACAACTAGGGATGGATTTCATTGTCATCTTTATCTATCTATAATAGGATTTTGGGTAGATTAAAGGAGAAAAAGATTGTACTAAACGATTGCGAGGTAATCTTTGAAGCTTGTTTTCTAGATGTGTGTCATTACGGAACGAGTGTTTGGAAGGCTCTGCGTTTCTGAGAATGTTCTCGCTGTAATATTCAGCTCCATGCTTCATGTTATACCGAAGCGCGCCAAATTGCGACAAGAAAACTATTAAGTGTGGTCCTCGCCATCGCATCTAAAGCATTTAGCAATTTGCAGCGTGAAAGAGCACCGACAGAAACAGAGTATATCCGGGTCAACGGCAGGGTTTTATTTTTAGCAGACAAATCAATTATCCATTGAAAAGTAGGACGCGCAGTCTGGAAAAATCCAAAACACGATCCAACGCATGCTTGACTCGCTGACCTCGTCAATACAAAAGAAACATGTTCTATAGATAGAGCAGATTAGTCGGCGCGCTTTCATTCGTCGGCGAATGAACAGATTTATGATGGTCACCACTGGCCAGAGTCCAGCCCTTTGTACCTGTAATTAAAGTCGAGATTGTTCCGAGGATGAACGAACTAAAATAGTCCTTGAACTTTGTAGTCCACCCTGTTTGTAATATCACGTATTTTGCTTTGTGCCAAAACCCGCGGCACGGCAGCCGTAAAATGGTCGTCTGGACCACTTTTAGACCGTTATGTGCTTGAAACGTCTGCAAACCATTTCACAAATCCCCCAGACAGGCTCATTTAACACCAGAAACGTTGCGGTAGCGAGCTGGAGACAAGTGTTTTGACGCGCGAGAACAGATCGCTTCCAAAATCCCAGACATTAATGAGGTTTAATCTCATCAGAAACCTCCCTGCAGACACAGTAGTAATCTACTAAAAGTTGTCTGGAGCGACAAAGGGCACGAGAAACGAGACAGCTTGATTTCCTCGGAAGGGCCACATAAGAATACAGACGCCACTACTAAATTCGACAACAGGGAGTGCGCCAGGGAATTTTGCGAGGATTTGCCACGCGGGGTCCCACGCTTAGCTAAAAAGAGAAACAGCACAAAAGAAATTAAAGCCGCGCTAATCGTTCCTCCTGAGATGACACTTTGGGCTGGCCAACACCAACAGTGAGTATTTTAAGTATGTCATGCTTCTGTTGGCACTTATTCAACAGGGTGTCAGAATTGATTGCAAATTAAAACATGAGAATTCTCCCAGAAAGAATATTTATGTTCCCATTTTTCTTTCCACTAGATACCAGCCATTCATAATACGAACACGAACCCTCCCTGCCGTCATGTCCACAGCATGAAGTGTCCCTACCCAGTGATCAAGCCTATTTTCAGAGGGAGGGCATAATGGAACCGCGTTTCCAAGGCCAGGGAAACGAGGTCGCCGAGAATCAATTTTGTGTCTCAGAGAGACAGATGTTTCATTTACCAACACGTAACCAGGGGTGTCCACCCTTATCAGAGGTATCGAGGGTAAACAAGCCAAGCAAACAACATCTTCATCCCTGTTGGTGCTAGCCACGAATTTCAGACGGAGGGCTCATAAGGTATTAAGAATGGCTGACTGTTAGGATCGAGAAACGCCGGTCAACGTCTCATTTGACAAATCGCTCATATTTTGCCCAAAGATACCCTTAGGTGACCTAATTCTAAAAATCATATTTAAAGGTTCCAGCGAATTTTTATTTTTCAGAAATTCGCGAAAATTTGAAAGCGCGGTCAAAGTGCGGTTTTTCGTGTAATAAAATGACCGAAATAAGGTGCGAGGACGAAGCGCTGGTAAAGTCTTAAAATAAACTCGATTGACTTCAAACTTCACACAAATGTGGAACAACCACTCTAATTTATTCCTCGCTTTAAACTAATCTCAGATATGTTGATATAGTGGTTTTCCGAACCATTTTAAAAACAGCTATGAAGCGTGTGAAAAATAACGGCAAAATATAGGTCATGTTTAACAGCATAAAAATGCATCTGGTACCTCACTTTCCGATTATTTTGCTTGACAGCCTTAAAATATCATTATGAAAGATATACCATGCCAAGTTTCATGCTCGAACTCGCAGTATTTCCCTTTGTGAAAAACGAAAATCTATGTCAATGTGTTGGGCGCAAATAACACAATAATTATGCACGAACCAGAGACAAATCAATTTCAATGGCGAAAGTAACAGGCTATCATTAATTAGAATCCCGTCAATTCACTGCTATCAGTAGAAACATAATGTCCACTGCATAAAAACTGTTTTTAGACGTTTTCGAACCATTGCGCGTTAACTTTGTTTAATTTCGTGTCCGCCGTCATGTCTAGTTTGTCATCGCGTGTATTTCCTTAATGTCAACAACACGTGAATGGTTGTCATAACAAACGCAAGAGATTTCCTGGAACCTAAATGTTTTCGATTCACCAAAACGCTTTAAGTTTGTTAAGACACAATAATGGGTCAACTTGGAATGCTTTTTAGCATCAAGGACGTTAAAGGACTGTAAATTAATCGAGTTGAAATATCTTGAAGCAAATCAAAATCGCGCCCTTATTCTAATTTGGTAAACAGCCGATCTCCGTTCAAGTTCAAGAAGTCGAGAGGTTAATCCGGCAATGTATTACCGGTACAACAACAAAATCAAACCGAGGTCATCAAAAGTGTAAATTTAAAAGTGTAGCGGCAAGTTCCAAATAAATTTCGCCTATATAAATTGGAAACAAGATGTGAAACGGTCTGACCCAAAACAAATAAACAAAATATTAATACGACTAATTTAACCCGAAAATGTTACAGAAAACATACCTAAAAGTCGTCGATTCCCCTCGATACCACTCCGCATTGCCTTAAAGAGCCCAAGCTTTCTGCTGTAAGAATCAGGGGCCTCATGAATCTGTACTTATTATATCGGCAACCATGCTGCGTGGCTGATATTCGAGACTCAGTAAAAGTTGTCACACAACCGTACGAGCAGCCCAGTCACGCTTTCACTGCTCTTGCGCAAATGTTCAACATTTCGCAATTTACATAAACCGACTACAAGTTTAAAGTAGTGTCAGTAGATTGAAATGCACTTTTTAAAGCTGTCCTATCGAGGAACAATTATTTCTTGTTTTTGAATGGCTCTTAGTTGTAGCTACAGTCGGGGAGGAGGGGAGAGGGTATTCCCGGAAATTTCGGATATCTGTATGCCGTGGAAGATTAAGTGGTCTCCAGCTCTTAACGTCAACACTGAAACACTAGATGATTCTCGAAGTATCACAGGGGTCACTAAGCTAAATAATTTTGAGTGTAGCTCCACTGAGTCAATTAACCGTCGGCGCGCATATTGCATTGACCGTGGACAGGTGGAAAAACAGTTAAACCGGAAAAGCCTGTTGCACATTGTAATTTAGCGTTGTCCAACACGCAGTCGGTCTGGTTGTAATGTTAATCGTATTTGAGAGAATCTCAAGTTTTCTTTCGACACATACTGGGGTGACATACTACTAGATGGGCGTGGCCGGGAGCCACGAGTCAAGTCAGTCAATTTGCCATGCTTAACCGGGAAGAGTGATAGTGAGCCACTAGTAGAAGGACTGCAGATTGTCCCTACGCTTTACCCTAATAGGCCTCTGTGTTATTCTAATGAACTGATGCTGAGCTCGCTCCAGTGGGGTGGTGAGATGAGAGACCCTGGGAACGAGGTTGAGACGATTCGGCCGTTAGTTTTTCCTCTTAAGTGTCTTCCTCTTCTACTCCCTCCCCTTCTCTACAAAAATTTAACGATCCTCCCCCCTCCCCCCTTCCCCCCGCAAGAAGTGTTTGCTAAATACCGAAGAAGCCAAACACCGGCAGTTCCTAAAAATACTTCCGCCAAGTGCAGTTGTTAGTAAAATACTTCAGAGGTGCCGAGTTTGGAGCTTTTCCGCACACGAGTGGGAGAGGTATATCTAGTCCCATGTCTTCGCACCCGCACGGTAGCATACACAGTTTCAGGTTCTTTAGGTCACCCTCCATCGCCAAGGCACAGGAGTCTTGCTGGTCGTGTACCAAAGGATGCTGGAGTTGGAGTATTTCTACAACTTTCTTTGCCTGACTAAAATTTCTCTCCTCTTCAGATGCCTGAACATGCATCTCATCGGGATCACTTTGGCGCATTGCGGCACTTAGGTGAGAGAAAAACTAGCACCTGAAAAAGACGAATATTATAAGGATCCCGGCACTGCGCATTCACGCGCCACCAGTTCGGCGTCAACCTTTCGGCCTGTCGTTTGACCAACGCGGAATTTTGCCATAAGATACGATTGCTCCTTGTCACTGACTGCCCTGAGAGCCCAAACCTTTTTTAAAACAACGAGGGCTTCCTGGTGACCTATTGTGGCTTTGAGTTAAGCGCCAACGCCTGCTCCAAGCAAGGTTTGTAGCACATTTTGGCTAAGTCCATAAGGGAATAGCTTTCCAGGGACTGAGTACATTTCTCCAGCGACAAGTGCCTCTCTAAAGTAGACAGCCTATAAAAGACACGAATGCAGCGGCCTTGAAGACATCAATACACCCCTACCGTGCATGGTTACTATCTATGGAAACCTCAGCAGACGCTTCCTCGGTCACACCCATTGATAATGGCACTGATGTTAAGGTCGCAGTCACTCCTCTCGGTTAAGCATGGCGAGTTGACTGACTTGACTCGTGGCTCCCGGCCACGCCCATCTAGTAGTATGTCACCCCAGTATGTGTCGAAAGAAAACTTGAGATTCTCTCAAATACGATTAACATTACGACCAGACCGACTGCGTGTTGGACAACGCTAAATTACAATGTGCAACAGGCTTTTCCGGTTTAACTGTTTTTCCACCTGTCCACGGTCAATGCAATATGCGCGCCGACGGTTAATTGACTCAGTGGAGCTACACACAACATTTGTGTGAAGTTTGAAGTCAATTGAGTTTATTTTAAGACTTTAGCAGCGCTTCGTCCTCGCACCTTATTTCGGTCATTTTATTACACGAGAAACCGCACTTTGACCGCGCTTTCAAATTTTCGCGAATTTCTGAAAAATAAAAATTCGCTGGAACCTTTAAATATGATTTTTAGAATTAGGTCACCTAAGGGTATCTTTGGGCAAAATATGAGCGATTTGTCAAATGGGACGTTGACCGGCGTTTCTCGATCCTAACGGTCAGCCATTCTTAAGTACCTTACGAATATGCGACGGCGACGGCGAAGACGACGCCCAGTAAAAAAAACCACGTGTTTCTATTTTACTTTAGAATTTCGCCTTGACTTGAACTATCCGGTGTATCTGGCGGTATTAAAACTTGCCAGTGCTAAATATGCTACGAATGCGTTCAGTTCCAAATAGAAATACGAAAAATTAGCCGTTGGGGTTCACGTTCTCCAGACAACGCAGAATTTGTAGAGGACGGCAAAGAAATGTACCAAGAATCATAGTGCGCGTACACAGCCATTGTTTTGCTCATTAAACATTTTGGTTGGTGACGTCCTCGTTGCCGTTGCCGTCGTGGGTTGCGTAAGTTCCCCATTATCTGGACCTCACGCTCGGTGAATAACTATTTTATCATTGCACTAACGTTCTTTCGAGGAGTAACTGCAACAAAGGAGATTGAGTCGTTTTTGGATCAGTCCAGTTTATTACAGCATATTCATTTACATAGAAGCACATTTTCTTTTAATCACAAGGGCATTTTGATACAAATATTCAGATAAAACCTCCTTCACAATTATTGAAAAAGCTCAATGTTTTGCACTCCTTTCCCTTGACAACGCCCCACATTGCACGCAATAAATTCATCCAAGACGAGGCAATATTGCAGGGAGCCTTTCCCTGGCGACCATATGAGTGATCCCGAACAACGGAAAATTTTTTGCATAGGGAAAAAAAATCACTCAGGTCCCGTCCGCACTATGCCGAAGAATTTGAAAACGGCGTTTTCACTCTGAAAACGCATCAAATGTTTTCCGTCCACACTACGGCGGAGAAATGTAAAACCGCAGCAAACACCGGTCATTTCGGATTTGTGTTTGAGGAAAACTCGGTCAGGAAAATCACATGATTATCGTGACGTCATCATTTTCGAAAAGTTCCGTTTTCAAAATGTTTTCCGTCCCCACGAAAACGCAAAGCCGGCGTTTTCAAATTCTCCCCGTTTGAAGAGCGTTTTCGAAAAGCTCCGTTTTCATGACGGATTAGTGTGGACGGTAAAAAATAAAGCTGCATTTTCGAATTTCTCTGGTGTAACTTGGACGGGGCCTCATTTCCCAATGAAGAGAAACGTCATTGTTTGGGAACGCAAACATGGCCGCCGTGACGTCAAGTGGAAAACGCATTTTGCCGTCTCTTTTCATTTAACTGAAGTTTTCTCTGTCGTTAAACTACTGCAATTAGAGGCCAGAAAACCAACCAGACTGTTTTGATACTTTAGGTCCTTAGATTGAAATAACAATTCTCTTTACATAGCTGTGTACTTCTTTAATTGTTAGTTCTGAGAAACTGGAAGTACATCAAGACATGTGTCTCAAGCTGATGGTTTTCTGTATTCTTACCACTGTTGTTTTTGACAAATTATGCAATGATACTGTAATATTAAAACAGAGTTTGATCAATTTTTCAATACCGTAAACTATAAGAACCGTGGGGCATCTGAACCTAAAATGAAGGCTACTTGAGAAACTACCTAACCCTTGGGAAAACATCAACATACTAACATACGGACCAGCCGACAAATCTTAAAACAACGCGATATGAATACAAAAAAAAATTGTACAAGTTGCCTAATTTGAAAATATAAAACCCCAACCTATTTAATCTTATATATAAAAATAATTTTATGTTTTAACTAAAAAATATGTGTATTTTTTATTTAAAATCTATTATAACATTTATATAATGATTAAATGAATGCGCGCGCTCTGATTGGTCAATCAGCTATGGTTTATTGTGCCAGTAAACGCGTGTCTTCGGAATTATTATATAAAAGCAATAGACCACAAGTTTTTATGGTTTATAGGCTGATAAACCACTTGAAGAAAACACCCGAAGAATTCGTAAATCACGAGCCGCAGGCGAGTGATTTACGAATTCTTCTCGTGTTCTTCCAACATCCCGCGTGGTTTATCAGCCTATAAACCATAAAAACTTGTGGTCTATTGCTTAAGTAACTTCTAAAATGAACTTCTAAGATGAGATTAACCTGAAGTACTTGAGATTTCTAATCACTGAAACAACTCACTCAACAATTGTTGCAAGCACATCCGAGCGAATCGAGAAACAGAAAAACCAAGCTATCTACTTAAAGTGACACAACGGTAATAATTCTAACAGTTTTATAACTTTGTGTAGCTCATTAATACAACTCTCTCAGCGTTACTTTTTTGAGAAATTCACTTGCCGAGGCTGACCGACCGCGATCCGAAGATTTTCCGACATAACCCAGTTTAGCTAATCTGCCAGATCATGACTCTCGGCTCTTTCTCGTTCTCGTTGGGCCTTTTGCGTCGCAAGTCTGCATACCCTTCACCAGCGCTTACGAGGAGGACTGGGAACGGCAGCCTCGGTTTCAAGTTCTCCACTTTAGGGGTCGTTAAAGTTCCGGCAACAGAATCGCGTGCTTGACTCTGATCAAATACATTGTAGCTATCGTCTTGGCGAGGACTGTCGTAAATCACCTCCGATGTTTTCGGAATTTCCGGTGATTTTGCGGCTCGTGGATCAGTGTCTTTAAGAACTTCTATATAACTCGGAGCCCCCACATCAATGGAAGTAACAAGGAGATTTCCGGAAGCGGTGTCCTCTTCCGGTTTGGTTTCAACTTCCGGTCGAAGGCCGCTCTCTGGGCTGGGGTGATCTTTAGATGCTGGATTAGTTTCATTCACCTTTTCCAAGTGAATTCCTTGAGCTTCAGCCGCTGCACGGGCATCATTAAGTTTGACATATTCACCAACAGATTTTATTCTTCCCCTAACATCCGCTGTCTCGCTCCTACTTCCACTTCCGTTTCCTTGCTCACCGGGCGCAGAAGCACTTCCGGACACATCACCATTGACAGTAGGATCGTTTCTGGTTTCCTCGCTTTCAGCGGAATTTACATCACCGTTCGCATCCACAGCCGACAGTGTCGGGTCCTGCTCGTTTACAAGAACGAGCGGGATTCGTGGAGGTTCGGAAATACTCGGCGGAGGCGTGCTCCCGAACCCTTTAAATTCGGATAACATTCGGGCGAAGTCGTCAACTCGGAATTCAGTCTTGCCTACTAAATCTTCGGATTGGACCGAACTCGAAGTGGCGTTCTTGGAAGGGTTTCCACTACCCTCAAACCGCACACTGAACGAACCCGTTGAAGACGCAGTCCCAACGCTTGATAATCGCGGTATTTGCATGCCACTCAACGTTTGCTGTCTATCTTCCACGAAGTTAAATTCGTCATCACTATGAACATCTTGGTCAGAGAAATCCCCGTCACCCTCTCCCCCACGGTCAGTAGTTTGTCCGCCAGTCACTGGCATTTTATTGCTGTTGCCTTTTTCAGGAGAAGCTGCAATAAAACATTGACGGCGGAGTTCAAACGCAATCTTAACATCACAATTCTCCCAACCAGTTTCAACATACTTTTTGGTGCTCTGCTCTTTGGAGAATTTGATGACAATCAGTCCCGCCTTTCAATGAAAACTGCTTGAAATTGTACTTGTGGTGTATAGGAAAACAATTTTGAAAACAATCAGCTGTTTAACAAACCACGAGTTTGGATTTTTAACGAGTTTATATTCAACTTGTCGTATTAATTTTTATTTACAGTGTGCACAGTTACTAATCTACTGTGCTAAATCTACTGACCAAAAATAAAGTCACTTTTCTGTGGGGCACGGGAAGGGGGATAAATCGGGTTCATCGGTTCGATTAACAGTGGTGTTGTGTTAAAGGGGCTAGGTCATGCAATTTTACGCAATTTTAGAGCTGATGAACGTGTTACAGAATTAACTGAGATATCACAATAGCCGCTTAAATTTGTACAAAAACGCACAAGAAACACAGAAACGCCAAAAAGGAGCATGGATGGACAACAATGGAGAAGAGTGAAACGGATTGCATTACGGCTCAACTTGAAAAACGTCGAGACGACGTTTTTAAGTTTTTAAGACCGTCGCTTAAGTTTATCCCAATCTATTTCAGTTGCATCCATAATGCTCAGATATCATCCTTGTTGGTTATGTGGCCGTGATTTTACCCACGAATTAAGACTGTTGCTCTGCCAATTTGAGGTTTAGAGCACGTAAATAACCACTCTAAACAGAATTGCCTACAACGCCGTGACCTATGCCCCTTTAATACTGCATTGCAAGGAAGGACAACGACCTTGGACCTCAAAACTTGCTTCGGTCTGACGCCAACTATGGTAGACAGAAGAATGGGCACTAACTTTCACTTTGATTGGCCAAGGCCGGACCACGTGACGAGTAGGTCCAGGCCCCCGACACTCCCGCATCCGTCTGCACACACGCATCTCTGACCTCGTGTTCCCGGAACAAACTAAAGTCAAGTTTACTTCCTTCGGGTCCGTATCCCGTCCCCGTCCTGGGACTCGGGTTGCTTTTCAACGGGTAAAAGCATCGCACGCTGCTGCCGTACGAGTGGAATGCTACACACGCTTTGCCTGGAAAAAAGAAAAAAAATGAAAAGTCTTAACTACTTCAGTTAGACTACGAGTAGTCCCTCTTTCGCTTAGTCCGTCGTGCGTGCTGCGAAAGAAAACTGCGAGACAGAATAGGCCGCGCGAACTTCTGTGGGCGAGAAGCGTGCGTCTCGCCCCCAGGATTTCACGCGGCCACTTTTTCCTCGCGGTTTATTTACAGCCTCGCTCGACGGACTAAGCGAAAGAGGGACTACTCGTAGTCTATAGTTTAGAGGACAGCTGAGTGCATGATCTACGTTTCACGTACTATTTATTTTCCTACGCAACAAAATCACAGTGTTTTCAAGTTGAAGTGATACGATTATGTTCAGTTTGCTCCAAGTTACCTTGTGCCTCTGTTTCAAAACGAGTACTCGTGCAATACCGTTCATATGTAAATGAGTTTTATTTTCATGAAAATAAACCCGAGAAGAACACATTTTCATGTGAATGGTTTTGGATTAAGACTCGTTTTGACACAGAGGCAACTTGGAAATCGCCTATTACGGAATTTAGCAAAGGATCTAGAAGGGAGTTCCGTTTTGTTACCCCAACTTTACTTGCCAAATTTCAAAGCCCGTTCGGGCCAAACTTCACAAGTTTCCCGTATTCAATCCATTCCTAGCCTTCCTCACTTTCTACAAAAACGCCTTCTTGCCATCTGTAAAACTCTGTACTACACAATCAAACCATTAGCTTTGATTCGCTGCTATCTAGGTGTGTTTTCGAGCGCGTTGCAATCAAGGTAAAATAGATGGCAGTTCTTACCCGACACGAGTGGTATTCCCTCCAGTCTTGGAAGTGGAAATACTAGAGTAACGCCCACACTCGTCCCCACCCACAGCAAACCTTCATCCGCAGCTAAAGCTGTGGCATAAACTTGATCAAGTTTTGTTTTTTCCAACTGAGAATCTATATCTGTGAAGAAAAATGTGGAAGCTAAATGTAAGCCAGGCTTTCACAAGCGACACAAAACGCGGCCCTCGTGTTATGTCGTTAGACTTGTAAGAAGAGGGACATTACATCACAATGTTCCTATTCAATCAAACCCTTGTTATTTAAAGAGTGGACAAGTGAAAATAAAACTTTTCAATGGTTAAATCACTAGTCAGTGGGTAAGCGTTAACAACATAGTACGTCTACTGGATATTTATAATTATTAGAAATATAGTTAGCCACACTTTGAACAACCAGCAGGATAAGCTTATAAATGGGGTTTTGCCAAATTATCGTTGACCTGCGATGGACTCCTGTTCGCTTCATGCTTTACAAACTAGGGTTAAAAGCCATTTAGCCCATAGTTTCTCAGGACAAATTTCTTCAGGCCTTTGTCAGGACTCTTGCAGATTTTCCAGACTCCAAATGAAGAATTCAAAGGTTGTTCAACGCATTCCTGTTACGACTACACAGGGTCGTTGAAAGACAAACAAGGCTCCCCCTTGGCATTATTCGTTCAGTTTTCAAACTAACCTCGCTGCATATTGGTCACCGGAGAAGAGATGCTAATGTCCTGTACGTGCTTGAGTGTCTCGCTATGAAACAGCTTGATCGACGGGAACTTCCAAACAGACACCCAGACACCCACACCGTAACTAACAAGGTGCTTGATGTTGGTTTTCGGGTTATCGTCAACTTCAATGACGTGCTGTGAAAAAAACGTTTGACGGAATGAAGTTACCGCTTTCTTTCGTAGTAAAGAAAAAAATGACTACATGGGGGATGAGTGACAAAGTAAGTGGCTGAGGGGGAGGGTGAGTAAAAAGAGAGGGAAGGAGGGAGGGAAGCCGGCGTGAGAGGGAGTTAGAAGGGAGAGGCTGACTAATGAATGAATAAGTGGTGGTGAGAGGGACAAAGGGGGAAAAGAAAGGAAGAAAAGAAAAGAGAAGAGGGGTAACAGGGGTTTCATGGATAAGTGCGGAGAAAGGAAGGGATGGAGAAAGAGAGAGGGGAGGGAGGAACAGAGCCAGGAAGGAAATGAATAAGCGAAGAAATGAGCGAGAGAAGAAGAGATGGAAGAAAAAAACGGAGCAGCGAGGGAACGTAATGAACTTATACAGTGCTTATTTCATCCTCAAGTTCCGTCGTGAAAGCCTTAAAATTATGCGATGTACAAATCATGTTTGACATCAAGCTGACGCTTGTGAAGGTTCTTACAGCGAACATGCTCAGCGAAAGAGTCTATTTCCAATTTTATTTACTTGGGATGCGTCCTGCACTCCTTTTGAAGACATGGAGTAGTAGATTCCTTAACTCCAGATATTTTGTAAAAGAAAGTTTTGTGGACAAAGCCAGCGACTTTCCAAATGATGGCGAAGAATAATGAGCGTGGTTGGTATATGGCTGCAAGCTTTTAAAATGCGGCTTTGTATGCTAATGTAAAATGCGCAGATACCTTGATAACTTCTTCATTGTGGTTTACAATAAACAACTTGTTTCCACAGGAACACCACAGGCTTTCTCTCACAACCGCCAACGCCATTACGGGAGACTTACCGAGACCTACGGCTTTTGGCTCACTGAAGTTCCACGTACCCTCTGAAATACAGTTGAAAAACAAAATACACTGAACAAACGAAAAACACTTTCAAAATGACTTCCTTTTGGCTTTTAACTCTTTTCTTGCGCTTTTTACTAGTACACGATTTTGCTTTTCCCGCGCTTTTCACGTGTTACATCAGTTCTCGCTTTTCCCGCCCTTTTCACTGGAGAACTGATGGCTTTGTGCTATTGGTAGCTTTAGTCGTAACTCACGTGCAAGTCACGTCACTGTCTCTTTGTTGATTACGTTAATTTCAATAAATGGCCCAAAACAGCCAACAAGCGCAAAGTAGGCGGAAAAAAGAAAAAAAATTAAAAAAACAACAACAAGAACAGAAGGCAGAATTTGAATTCGCTAAAAGGTATTGTGACAAATGGTTATTGACCAAGCCTGAGATCAAGATGGCTGGACATTTTACCAAGACTTCATTTTGCGTGTCTTGAACGAATGAGAATTTACTGTGTGGCATACAAGACACAATTTTTCTATGGGACACAGCGGGAGATCCCGAGAGCGCAAGCTACACCAACCTTGCGCGCGCAGATAACCAATCAGAGCGCAGACTTTGGTTCATCTTGTCCACTCGCAGAGTTAGCTATATCTTAATTGTCTTAGTTCTAGGTCAAAGTTTATTTAAGATAATTTCCCTCCTTTTTACCTTGATTGCGTTTGAAAATGACCACGCTACCATCGGCCACTCCAGCAAAGATCTTCATATTTACCGTCCTTGAAGAAGAAGCAAACATGGTTTTCAGCAGAACAAAAATCCAATTGCGCCAAATTCACGGTAATCTTTATGAGAAGCATAAAAGTCAAAGCGATTTTGGTGATGGTTGTTGTCACTTCAATTTTCATTTGATGTGATGATTTTCATATTAACCTAGTAGGTATTTATCAAAAACCAAGCAAACAGTAATTCCTTACTTGATGGCCAACACCGCATCAGGAAGCCGCACAGACATGACGTAACGCCGAGTAGAGTCCACGGCATTGTAGATGAAAATTCTGCAAAACAACGGTTATGCATATGTGTTAAATTACAGAATGACAAATCGATTTTCCACATTCAGTTAGGAAAAAGCTTCAGAATTCGAGAGTTCTTAGCCTGGACTGATGTTGAGTTATTTGGTAAGACTGTACTCTCACAGAACCATTCTCCACCCTTGCCCTCGCCCCCTTCCCCCCCCCCCCCCCCTTCCTCCGCTCTTCCGGAGTAAAAGTGGTGGTAGCTTGGCAAAGTGCTGGGAAGAAGGGGGGATAGTATGCTATTCCCTGGGTTACCAGCAGATACTATACTTCGAAAACAGACTTTACTGTTTTGGTTTTCTCTCTGTACTAAACAGCTTAATAACAATCAAGAACTGTTGGAGAAATCGTCAACAGTTTTTGAAGGAGATCATATGATGGAGAAACTCAGAGACTCTGGCAAATGATTTTCATTTACACCTTGCGAGAACCCTGGTAATTCCTTCTCTTTACACAAGAAGACACAAATATTTGACGCGAGCTTTGAATCATGGTCTACTTCGATACGTTATATATATAGGCTGACTCGTCGACTCGTCAAGCAACGCTTCTGAAAAATCGTTGAGCGACGACGCGAAGAAGGACTGTAACGTAAGCTAAGTAACGCTAAACCTTTTCACTGTACCTTCCTCCCTGTGTTCCAAGCCAGACCGTGGGAAAAGGAAAGCCGAATCTTCCAGACATCGTACCCTTAAACTTCTTTTCCTCTCCACAAGTTCGCTCCACATACACCCCACACAAAATGTTTGACTCGCACACGTGGAACGATTCTACCACCTGTGGAGGGGAGGGAAGGGAAACTTTGACCACAGTCACGTGACCCGCATGGTCTCCGCCTCCACAGAGAAGCCACAGAATGTTGTAGTTGTCGTGGACGCCCGGGAGTGGATCTTCAGTGTCCGGACAGCTTACGATGCATTGAACCTGAAAAGTAAAATTCCAAACGTTGATTTGATCTGTTTGATTTGATGAGGGGCTAGAGGGGTTTTCGGTTGTGTTTTCAGTTGTGTCGTAAGGCTGAACTAGAGCAATAGCAAACGGCCAATCACATGAGAGGTGCTCGACACAATGAACTAAGGAGAACTTGAAGCAAATACACGTGACAAGCGCCAAGACGCGGAAAACTGCACATGACGAAGCAATAGGTAGCTTTCATCTGATTGGTTGAGAAGATGACGCGGGGTTTTTCTTTAACCAATCAGAGGACTCGCAAAGCCAACGCTATTCTGGATTACTTTCTATACTCAACGAAAACCGTTCTAAGAGTTGTAAATCCCCAACTTACCAAAAAATAATCACACCGACCAATAAAACAAATGTAAAAAAATTAATAATCCTTGAGACCACACAAAAAATGCCAGATAAAGAAATGTGAGACTAGCGCAGAGACCCGTAGTTCTGGATAACCACAGCACACCATACCTTTGATTTCTGATTGAGTAGAAACAAGCTTGAGTTATCTTTGAGAAGCGGCATGTTTCGGCGCTGAATAGCCACGCCTCCAGTCCCGTCATCCTCTGGGAGATACCAACCAGGATTGTTCTCTGGCGCTGAAAGGAAAATTATCATATCACACTGTACACTACGGACTAATACTAAGCAAGAAGTCATAACGCATAAAGCGGTGATATCCATGTGCAAATGCACCTTTTCGGCGATGCGGCAGCCATTTTGAATTCTATTATTTCATATAGCTATTATGGGATGCTCAGGGGACAAATTAATATGCAGTTGCCCCTAAGCATCCCATAATAGCTATTTGAACTCAAAATGGCCACCCTATCGCCGAAAAAGTCCATTCTCCACACCTTTCTCCTGGAATAGTTTGGAAAAACTTTAATCACATGTTGTCATCTCGTTTAGTTTGCTTCCATGTGCGCTTAAATTTGAATTCCTCTTTTGAATATAAATTGTTCGATATACAAATGCTCTTTGCCAAAAAAACGACAAATGTTTAATAAATATCACATAGTGAAATCACAGAATTGAGTTCAAATTCAGTCACTATAGCAAAAACACAATATTTCAGTTCACTCACCCAGTCTTAATTTAGACGTGTTAAGAGCAGTGACCCACTCTGCTTTCACCGAAGGAGAGTCCGTGCTAAATATATAGTTTACATGGCCATGTCTGAAAAACAACCATTTTTCATTACTAATGCGACACATCTCCCGTAGTAACAGTCACAGTGATTAATTGGTTTTTAATTCAAATACTACGCTACCGATTGGCTCAAACAAAAACTCGCGCCAGTTTATCACCCAATCAGAAGTAATACCAAAACCAATCGTGGCGCGCTCACGCACGTTTTCCCACGCTTTGCGTCAGCTACATGTATTTAATTCGAGTTTTGATTGGTTCATATAGTCTGCTCTATTCAGGTCGGTATTGTTTAAAATTAAGGTACCGGACCCAAAATGGTTCAGGTCTGTCTCATTACTCGAGAACGTTCCTTTGTTAGTGTCTGTTTATACGGGATCGGTCGGGTGCCGTCCACTACTGAATCAAAGCGAGAAAATAACCTATTTCAATCATGCGCAGAATACTTAAAGCAGACTCGGATCGGATCTATCTGGTATCGGTTCTGCGTGGACACACGAAAATGCGCAGCCAGCCCTAAAACGGATTGATCGGGCCAGTCCAGTAAGAGTTAGGAACGATTTACAGAAACTGGTTCAGCCGATAAGCGCTGGGTAGTCGGGTAACGGTAAGCAGGTCCCTTGGGAAGGAAAAACTTGTCAGTAAGTATGTCAAGACAAGTCCAGGATGTACAGTATTTGTACTGCACATTCAAAGCTATCGAGAGTTTATGTTCCATTTCTCTGACGATTTAGCATTAGAAGCCACTTTGACGAAAACGACAGAGAACAACCCCGACTATTCATTTCACGTTCCGTATTAATCTTGAAGTATTATTCGTGCGAGAACAAGGGCATGTCTGTTTATGTGTCTTTGAAAGGAATTAAGTTTCTAAAGTTACTCTGAAGTTTGACTTGATTTATTACACGTATTTATTTACCTTTATTGTCAGATTAATTATATGCCTTCCAAATTCATCAATACAGTTTTGCGTTTTTCGATTGTAACTGGTAACAACGAAGGGTACATTCCTACATGTAAATACCGTGAACTTTAAAAACAAACAAGGATTAATCGCGCAAGGAGAAGGGTCTGTAATGGCCCGACAAGGATTACAATGACTGCTGTGAGCTTTATATTTCTTACTTGGATGGTAAAGACAACTCCAGCCAATAAAGATTTGCTAGTCTTGTTTCTTCCTCTATCGTCCTCTGCACGGATTTGTGCCACTGTTGAACTTTTTCGACGTCAAGAACCTGTAGAGAGCAAAACTACGTAAACCATTTTTACTACAGAAAAGACAGCAGCTTCATGTCTTTAACTGATCGTATGAGAAAGCGTCTACCAAATGTCAAAATCAAGAGAGAGTAAAAGGAATTCTACTCCGACATGAGCTGAGTGAAGAGAAGAACGTTTCTAAACATCCAATGGAGAGAATGGAAAGACGTATGACACAAGATACGCGGGCATATTTCAACCAAGCTTAACATAAGCATGCCCCACATGAAGCATGTTCATGTACGATCACCTTTTTCGGCAAATTCACACCCACTAAATGCTTGCCACATTTGAACCCACAAGGAGCGACAACATTTTCGAGACACTTCAATGTTAAAAGCTATTTTGGAGAGTTTCGCACTTTTGGACTTTAATTTCCTTTGCTAAGGTACATGTATGACTCCTCTAGCATCGTACTTTTAAGTCAATCAAAACTGATGTATAACAACTGGAAGATTGAGGAAAGATACTCTTGCCAGACTCTGTAACAGACATAATTAAAGAAAAATACGCGCATCAACATTCACTTGACAAAGGGGCGCGGTGACGTCGAAAGCCCGTGACAGCCAAACATTTGAACTCTGAAATATCGAATGTATCAACCTTACCCGATATGAACGCCGTAGCGTAGCAACAAGGCCAGCTATTTGACCAATCACAGCCAAGTCCTGTTGCAGGTCTTCAAAGTGCTCACGGCAGCCACTGTAAGTACCTCGATACTGACCTGAGAAGAACAAAAAATAGTTCAACACTAAACCACCCAATCCAGTTCTTTAATGCTATCTTCAAGGATTTTGCCGACAAAACACGACCTTGGAGAGGGGAAAAATGGTTAAGTGTTCGAGCACTTTTGGCTAGCATTGTAAATGCTACTTTTGTCTTTAAAAATGTCAGTTACAGTGGAATTAACGTTTGGTCTGGAGTGTTCGTCTAGGTGAAGGCAAGCCTGAAAGACAAAGACTGACGGCAGTCATTCTCAGAATCAACTTCTAAAGTCGTCGAAACACGCACCAACTACTAGCTGATTATAGGCGTTCGATTTGTTGGAGAGCAGTGAAAAAAACAGCTAGGGAAAATATGAGGGAGGGGTTTGGGACGAGGAGCGAAATGAGTAGCCCTCCCCTGCACTTTTTCTCGCACCGGTCCCAAAATGCCAGGAAGAGGCTAGTCACCAACAACAGCTCTTTTCAGGATTGCATGCTCTCACCGGGACCATCACACTGGATAAACTACTGATACTCGGAAGTTCAAACCATTTACCAGATAAAAATGGTACAATTACCTGCCCTGGAATGGCTTATTGTTGTCCTGTACGAATTGGTTAATATGTTCACTCCTGGACCGTATTCCACGATATCAACATCATTAAGCGGCACGTTCCATTTCAGCTTGTACTTTGCTTTAGGGTCAATTACCATGTGCATGGCACGATCTTTCTTCCTGAAAACAGCAACAGCAGAAACTCATAGCTCACTGTGTTGGTATAATAAAACCTCAATGCTTATCAAAACTTGTCCTATTTTCATTTATAACATAGCTGGCAAAACCGCGCTATCAAACACTGTATACATGAGCGAACGTCACGTTCTAAAGATGCACACTTGTGGCCAGTCTGAGCAAAAAAGAAAAACATTTTTTTTCTTTCTTACGCGAGTGGACCTCGTCGTACATTTAAGGTGATTCTTTAGTGTTGCATTGCGCATCCCTAGTGCGCACAATTTTCGCGTCATTAGCGCGCGTACATGAGCGCACATACGAATATACATCACGACTTTAACTTAGCAAGCTCTTACCCTTTAATGAGGGAAACACACAGCAGCATGTCCGAAAGCATGATTATTCGCCGTTTCTTTGTTCCAAGTATTGATTCACCTTCAACAGTCTGGTAAACCAACATATTACAATCTATCAGTCAAAGTGAGGTAATTAGAACTTGCATTGCAGGCTAAGTTAGGTTGGGAAAACTCAGTTTTGGCCAATGCCACCTGATAGAGGTTGACTTTCCAACGGCAGTTTCGATGCCTGTAGGGGTTGATTTTCTTTGATTCGTTAACAAACGTAATGTAAATTCCCTGGATTCCACAGAGACTACCCAGTTTGTTTTAAGAAAACTGACTTCCCAGATTTGAAGTTCCTACATGTCAACAGAGCTGTTCATTAGCAGTGCCCAGTGAACCAGTTCTAAGAATCACCAGGACATATTTGTAGTGTGTATTGCATACATACTATTTTAACAAGTGGTACTTACACACTGTACAAAGTCATCCTGTCTGATGAAGTATCGGTTACCAGAAGCTAGGGGCTAAAAAAATTGACAAAAACAAATTGTGACATCCCCTTCAGCCATTGAGCCCTTGAATGATTACTAACAACACATTTGTTTTATTATCATTTCTGAGAATCCTCCCAAATGGACCAGTGTGTTGATTGTTATATTGCCCTGATAACAATGTACTGACATCCAATGCTAGATAGCTTACCTATCACTACTCTTTGCGTTGCCATGCCATCAGTGTGCTTTGCTCAGCAAGGCTATGCTATGTTGACAATGCCAAGCTAAGTTAATAAAAACTACGCGAAGCTACATGTAAGCAAACCTAAGCAAGGCTATTGTTAAGCTATGCCAAGCTAAGCTAAGCCAAACTAAGCTAAGCCAAACAATGTGTTTTCATCACAATTATTTTGTTTCTTGGAGCCCAAATAAAGTTGTCTGGGGAAGGCAAGTTGTCCCTAGCAGAGCGTTTACAAGGCACTAGGGTTACCCTGTAAACCACCTTGTAAACAAGGCCTAAAATTAGCTATACAATGCTAACCTGAGCTCAATGTGAAAAATAAGCCGGGTTAAGCCACATGTATTCTAATCTAACCCATCTCTAATCTAGGCAAGGCTAAATTAAGCTATTGCAATGCTGTGCAATACTGCACTACATGTAAGTTACATTGCGATGCCGGCAATGCTATGCCACACCACTACACACCAGGACCTGTGCGCTTCTAAATCTAACGAAAAGTTTGAGGAAAATAATTCTAATAAATAATTACCTTGTGACTTTGCGACACCAGCCCATCCAATAACTTGACTTTGTTTCTCAGCTCAGCTTCTCTTTTTCTTTCTTTTAGATTCTCTGCCAGACACTCCAGCTGAGTTAGAGCAAGCTGCAGAGGAACACGGTCTGGGTGATCTCTGGGAGTCACTAACAGAAGTTCCTGAAAACAGAATGAGACCAGCAATCAAAAAAGTTCACTTTTCACTGACTGAGGAATAAAAGGAGTATGCAAAATGCGAAGAACTCTAGTGCATGACTGTGGTACAGGTCTCTCCAGTGGGGTGGGAAAATGTTCGTGATATTCTTCCGTGGCAGCACCTACTATATACTACACTACAAGGATGTACTACTCCTTCTCCGCAGCAGCACCTACACCATGGAATTCTCTACCATTTGAAATAAGAAATCGTTTGTCTGTGTCCATCTTTAAAAATAGACTCAAAACGTTTCGTTTTAAAAAAGCGTTTTTGCAATTTATTTTAGACTAATGTTTTTAATTTTTAGATAATTTTTTAGACTTTCTCTGACATTGTAAAGCGCCTTTGAACATTTACTATAGGATACTGGCACTATAGAGATCTGATGACGATGATGATGATGATGATGATGACGATCATGATGACGATGACGATGACGATGACGATGACGACGATGACGATGACGATGATGACGATGACGATGATGTTGATGTTGATGACGATGATGATAATGATGACGATGATGATAATGATGACGATGATGATGATGATGATGATGATGATGATTACGATGATGTTGTTCAAATAATATTATATCTAAAATGCATAGCCTACAGCCTCATACAAAACACCTGTTTTTCCAGTGAGTACACAGTGTTTGCGCCAGAGCGCGCCATTGCGGGAATCCCGCGTTACAATTAGAGATGGCCCCCAGAAAAACGAAAAAAGGGCCAATTTGGCCCTTTCCTTTTACAAGACTGCAGGCTTAACACAGGCATAATAATTTAAAAGCCATCCCAGTGCTGGAAATTGTGATCGATACGGTAGCCAATGCAACAAGCATTTCATCCTTGGCAACCAAACATTCTGGTTTAGTCGCCATAGCACCGCATAATGGCGACTACATTTCTCTGTGTTGATGATCAATAACGGTTATTTTGTCACACATTATGTTCTTCTAGAAAATCATATTGAAAGATCTTTGTTTCTAAAACATTCAACATAAGAAAAGAAGTCAATCCGTCCTTTTGCTTTGCTGTATTGATTCTCTCATATCGGAAAACTTCCAAATGGCTGACCGTGTTTGAAATCGCCCTATAATGCATTGCAAGCCCTTGATCATTGACTAGGTCATGTAGGCCTAAGGATTGTTCTTTTGTAATGCACGGATCCTTCATACTAGTATCTGATTCAAAAGAAACTTTATTGAGTAGAAACCCTTCAAAAAGCACTTACTATTAAATTTTATCATAGATCCTAATAAACTGCTTTATTTTCCTTGGTACCCTGATGCACTTTTTCCTTCTGTAGCTTTCAGTTTATTGGCCCCTTTCCTAAAAAATTGGCCTCTAAAAAAGATCTTCAGGGGCCACTTTGGCCCTCAAGTAAAATTTTCTGGCCGAAACACTGCAGTACAGTGCATGGCCCTGTGAACCCAAACTTTTTGTCTTATGCAGGTTAAGAAGTTAATCAATCAATCAATTAATTAATCAATCAATCAATCAATCAATCAGACAGCATGTTATATTAAATAACAATGTTATAAAACACTTATTGAATTGAATTGTTACATTACAAAAAAAAAAAAAGATCTCGTCTTCAACCTGAAGGAGAGCCAATATCTGCGGAAACCTCTGGACTGGTTTTAACATCAAATGGTGGAGAGAGTTGCGTTCACGGCTTGACTGTCTACGAGACTGCAAGAAAGAAAGCAAATCACACAAATTGAAAATAAATAAATCTCTTTTGTTACAATAAATTTCGACTGATCTCGCAATCATGATTAAAGTTCTAAAATGTTGAACCATCATAATTATTTTGTCCTGGGAAATATGATTGAAAATATTTGTTATGAAATCCTTTTTACAGTATCCTGTCCTTGATGTGACTACATATACAGTGTATGACAACGTTCAGTCACGTTTTAAATTTTCCATACATTTGACCATATTTTTTTCAAATGGCTTTGCAAGTTCATGGAAAAAATCAAACAAAACTCAAAACAATCAGAGCTTTTACCCATCAAATTTTGCCCCTAAAAATAAGTGAGATTATAATTTCTTATTATTCATCTCCACTAACCTTCAAAAACTGTGCAAATGCAAGATGGGTTCTACAGGCAGTTTTAACAGTGTCCATGGCTTTTGCGAAGTTGTTCACATATCCACTATATGCATCAAGAACCATTGATTTACAAAACTGTGGAGAATAAGCACTTTAAGCAGTCAGTACAACAAAATCAATGCAATCAACAGGTACAGTAGTTTGAATTCTCCTTACTGTTTTGTTCCAGATTTTCTTTAGGAGAATAAGATTGTTGGTCAGACATCTTTAATTGGATGATCAGATCTTTAAATTCCACTAACTTTTCTTGTTTGCTCCTGTAACCTAGGGCTTTCCATGTTGGGGTATGAAGATTTCTACTGCTCTTTTTTTGCAACATATTCTAAACTGGTCGAAGCCTTCAAAGATTCACAAGTCAAAATGAAATTGCTCAATTTTTGCCAAATTTGGAGAAACAACTTAGACTAGGAAATACATTGTAATGCTTAAAAATCCTAACTGGCAAGGGTAGAACAGTTGGCTATGTACAAACAAGGCCGAGGAGTTGAACTCAAGATTACCGAGAAAAACACCAGCAATAAATATTATTGGTCAGAATGGGGCCTGAAACGGTGACCTCTGGATTTCAAGTCTGGCACCCTAACAACTCAGCCATGCTACAGTGCATAACTACATGTACTCATTTCACAATTTAGTTTTCTTCTCAATAAACAAGTGAACATAACTTATAATCACAAGATTTATAAGCAAGCTTTTACATGTTCAGAACACTCAATCTCACCAGGGCATATAGGATGTCTCCAACTTTCTCCTCCGGGGTCCAGTCGGCCATCCTAGCACTGAGTGCAATATTGAACATGGCATGGCACTGTAAGACTCTGTGAACATGCTGGAATATGATATCAATCTTGTTTGGTTCCAAGAGATCACGTTCTCTAATGGGCAACTCATAATGCTATATAAAAAAAAAAATAACAAAACATTGCAGCAAAAATTTTGCAATTAATATCATACTGCAACCTTACATGTAGTTACCAGGATCATTAAGCTGCGTTAATTAGTAATATTTCCTGTTACAAGTTGGCAGCATAGCTAAGGGTGCATAAAAAATGGATCTTTCAAGTCACACATTTGGTGAGCTTGAGTCATTGTGTCATTGTGTAGTCCGAAACCATTACTACCCACAGAGTAAGTGTTGGATAAAATCTTACATAACTGAAAAGAAAAATCCTCTAGCCCTGGCCTATGGTACAGGACTTCCTTTGAATGCCATTAGCAAGATCGACCTTCCTAACTTCTTTTGTTTAAACCTTTTGACTCAAATTTGGTTTTTAATCCAGTGAATAACGTTACTTTGTGAAATGCACACATGTACATGTATGCACCATATTGTGTCTCTCAATCATATGGCATTTGAAAAAAGGATCTTCTAGTGATTGGATTTAAGTTGTAGCAGAGAAAACAAAAGCTCTCAGATAGTCAGCATACATTTAGATTTTACAAGATAAACCTGAGAAATTCCCAATGTGTTAAATTTATTAAATTTGACATCCCTTTAAAAAAACACCTGCCTTAGGTAACTTCCTTTGAAAATGTGAACACTGCAAAAATAATTTTTAATTATGTTTTAACATTGTGATCCTGAAAAATAAATACCCAGTAACCATAATTTACCTGACCCTTCATCTCACCTTACTGAGTTGATCCAGTAGTCTCATATAATCTGCTTCACTTTCCAGCATAAATTTCACAATCTGGTATCTTTTGATCTAAAGTGTACATGTAATTAATCATTGGTTAGAATGGGTTTTTCTGACGAGGAACAAAATCCTGTATTTTTTTTTTTTTTTTTTTTTTTTTGTATACACAGTGTATTTCCACTCTGTTGTAAATCATGCTTGCATCTGTCCGGAACTTACGAAAAAACCATTTAATAAGAGCAGATTTGAATTTTCATTTTCGCAATGTGTATTTAGTTTTCAAGTCTATCAGTCAATGGATTTTAATAATTCTATGTTCCCTGGGATATTAAAAGATAGCTCATGACCCAGCTAAACCCAGAAAAGAGGAAAAGCCCCGAAGGAGGTATAGTCAACTGTCGTTATACATGTAACAGATACCGTGGAATCCCAATATTTTGAACCTCCAAAGGAAACAAAAGTTTCCCTTGGAAAGTTTCCTTTCAAAAGCAAGCAAAATCGGAGAGTTTGAGAAATCGGGGGTAAAATTACAGTGTTCGGCTGAGGAGGGGGAAACGACTTTTGGTTCAAGTTATCGGGAGGTTAAAAAAAATGAGGGTTCAAGAAATCGAGATTCCACTGTATATATACTGAACCCTTGGGATTGTAATTTGGTTTTCGTAACACAGGGGTTTCATTAATGTTTTCGTCAGGAGGGTAACTGGTTTTCACAGACAGGCAAAACTTTTTGAACTGAACTTTTTTTACAGTGTATAAGAAGACGCACGACTCAAAAAAGACTTGTATTCTAACTTGCCCTTCAGATAAGCAGCACTCAAAGTTTGCTTGTCCCAGCCTGGGCAAGTCTTAGTTTACTATTTTCATTTAGTTGAACGACAACTTGCCCAGGCCCTTGCCCATTGGGCAAGTGAGAATGAAAACCTACTTGTCCTGGACGACCAGACAGTACTTTTTTGAGCCCTGTAGGTGGTGATACTACGCAGGCAAAACCGTCCTAGTAACAGCTAGTGAATGTGCCCGGTGCCCGACCCTTAATGAAATCCCTGGTTAGTAACAGTCTGTCACAATAGGTGTCCAATAGAAGTCCACTCGCTACATGTATCTTCAACTATCTTCAAGCATGCATTAAATGCAATTTAACCCCACCTTACAATGTATAGCTTACAAGTCATATTGATATTTATTTAATGATTCTCCTTAATGCGACATGTGTATTCTTTGAAGAATCAAATGGATTTTACGCACTACACTACAGTATTTACCTGTTCGTTAGACAGTCCTTCAGGCATAGGTGGCATCACAGGTTGTTGATAGTTTACAGAGTCTGTGATGTCAGGGTCAACATAAACTGCATCTGTTTCATCATCTGAAATAAAGGATGATAAATATTTGGTATCCAACAATACTCTACATTACAGATCTGTCAAGTTGCTGCTGTCGCTCCAAAGGAGCCCTGGTTTGACTAGTTATGACCAACATCTACCTCTCAGTAGGTTGTGCAAAACTGTATTTTATAAAAGATCAAGAGCTATTTATAACCACTTCATTACTTTTTTGGTCGCTGGCTAAGTATGGGAGACTTGGGGCTTTGTTTAATCCCAAGCAGCCTTTTATCTGGCCCTTCAGTCCTGGAATACCAAGTGACGGCTTCTTTCCACTGGAAAACGGTGAGAAACTAGTAACTTCTGACACAAACCTAAACTGAGGTAAAAAAACAAAAATAAAGATGCTAATCCAAAGACATCTACAACACTTTTAAGGGAATACACTGTCGGCAGTGGTATTCTTGCTTGGTGCCTAGACATGGCTGCCGGTGTTAACAAAATTTTCACAGGGGGCTGACTTCAGTAAAACTTGGACTGCCTGGGCCTGGATGTATGGTTCAAAATTTGCAGCACCAAGATGATTTGACTTAACAGCTAGGGTGTATTTTTATTTGGGCTAAAAGGCACTACATGTATATTTGTTCAAAGCATTTATTAAAGACAGGACACTATTTATTTCTGCCATAAACATCTTGGTGTAAACATCAAAAATGAAATCTTGAGAGTACTTTTGTTTGACATTCCCACGATGCCAAAGAACTGGTCTTCTACCACAATACATGTATCTCAACTTAACATTGCAGTGTGAATGTACTGGTCAGTGAAAAGTTTAATTTCTTTGAGAGCGATAAACCTTGGATCATGCATGATGAAGGCATCCAAGGTTGAGTGTCATTCGATAACCTCAATCGACACTTGCTCAACATCTTGATCAACACTTGATAGATATGATGTGAAGTTTATATGAAATAATTCATATATGAACTGCGGTTGTAGATGACAGTGAAGAATGATCATCGCAGTTAATTTTCCAATTTAAGCAATTGGAAAGAAGAAGCCTGAAAAAAAAAAATCAGGGCTTCAACGGGATTCGAACCTGTGACCTTCGCGATACCGGTGCGATGCTCTACCAACTGAGCTATGAAGCCACACATTGGGAGCGAGGTCAATTAATTGAGTTTATATCTTCCCGTGAGGAGTGAAATGATGTGCAGTTTATATGAAATAATTCATATATGAACTGTGGTTGTAGATGACAGTGAAGAATGATCATCGCAGTTAATTTTCCAATTTAAGCAATTGGAAAGAAGAAGCCTGAAAAAAAAAAAATCAGGGCTTCAACGGGATTCGAACCCATGACCTCCGCGATACCGGTGCGATGCTCTGCCAACTGAGCTATGAAGCCACACATTGGGAGCGAGATCAATTAATTGAGTTTATATCTTCCCATGAGGAGTGAAATGATGTGCAGTTTATATGAAATAATTCATATATGAACTGCGGTTGTAGATGACAGTGAAGAATGATCATCGCAGTTAATTTTCCAATTTAAGCAATTGGAAAGAAGAAGCCTGAAAAAAAAAAAATCAGGGCTTCAACGGGATTCGAACCCGTGACCTCCGCGATACCGGTGCGATGCTCTACCAACTGAGCTATGAAGCCACACATTGGGAGCGAGGTCAATTAATTGAGTTTATATCTTTCCGTGAGGAGTGAAATGATGTGAAGTTTATATGAAATAATTCATATATGAACTGCGGTTGTAGATGACAGTGAAGAATGATCATCGCAGTTAATTTTCCAATTCAAACAATTGGAAAGAAGAAGCCTGAAAAAAATCAGGGCTTCAACGGGATTCGAACCCGTGACCTCCGCGATACTGGTGTGATGCTCTACCAACTGAGCTATGAAGCCACACATTGGGAGCGAGGTCAATTAATTGAGTTTATATCTTCCCTTGAGGAGTGAAATGATGTGAAGTTTATATGAAATAATTCATATATGAACTGCGGTTGTAGATGACAGTGAAGAATGGTCATCACAGTTAATTTTCCAATTTAAGCAATTCTTCTTTCCAATTGCTTAAATTGGAAAATTAACTGCGATGATCATTCTTCACTGTCATCTACAACCGCAGTTCATATATGAATTATTTCATATAAACTTCACATCATTTCACTCCTCAAGGGAAGATATAAACTCAATTAATTGACCTCGCTCCCAATGTGTGGCTTCATAGCTCAGTTGGTAGAGCATCGCACCGGTATCGCGGAGGTCACGGGTTCGAATCCCGCTGAAGCCCTGATTTTTTTTTTTCAGGCTTCTTCTTTCCAATTGCTTAAATTGGAAAATTAACTGCGATGATCATTCTTCACTGTCATCTACAACCGCAGTTCATATATGAATTATTTCATATAAACTTCACATCATTTCACTCCTCAAGGGAAGATATAAACTCAATTAATTGACCTCGCTCCCAATGTGTGGCTTCATAGCTCAGTTGGTAGAGCATTGCACCGGTATCGCGGAGGTCACGGGTTCGAATCCCGTTGAAGCCCTGATTTTTTTTTTTTCAGGCTTCTTCTTTCCAATTGCTTAAATTGGAAAATTAACTGCGATGATCATTCTTCACTGTCATCTACAACCGCAGTTCATATATGAATTATTTCATATAAACTTCACATCATTTCACTCCTCACGGGAAGATATAAACTCAATTAATTGACCTCGCTCCCAATGTGTGGCTTCATAGCTCAGTTGGTAGAGCATCGCACTGGTATCACGGAGGTCACGGGTTCGAATCCCGTTGAAGCCCTGATTTTTTTCAGGCTTCTTCTTTCCAATTGCTTAAATTGGAAAATTAACTGCGATGATCATTCTTCACTGTCACTTGATAGATATCTCCATAGATACTATGTCACAAGTCAGTTGAGAGTTGACTTATTTTTACAGACATGCCATAGAGTGTTGACCAATAATACATGTGCATGTACGAGTTGGTTGACACTCTGCCAGCTATCGACCAATAATATTGTCAATCGTGTGTCGATCGAGATGTCCATCGAGTGTCAACCAAGTGTTGACCCGTCGAATATTGATCAAGATGCCAATCAAGTGTTAAGCGAGATGCCGATCAAGATGTTGATGGAGTGTCAATCAAAGGTATCAATCAACACTCAACTCACAATGCCTTTAGTACACGAGATCTGACCACTTTTCTAGTCACTAGTACCAGTTCCTACCAGACCACTTTAAACTTAGTAATGTTCACTGCATTTGCTTCCCAACAATGGAAAAGTTTTATGATTTATTTCTCAAAGATGAAAGTGTTTATTAGACAGTATTGCAAAAATAACAAGCCATCATGATGGTTATGCTTACCGGTCTTCTTCGTTCCCTCATGGGGCTTATCTCCACTGAATCATACGGATCTTCTTCTTCCTCGTCATTGAGATCTTCCTGTGTGCGGATACTCCCTGCATCAGTGATGTCACCTTCTGTCTCAAAGTCTGACCCCCATGGGTCACTGTCAGAAAACTCATCGCTCTCCTCATGTGACGGCATAACATATGCCTCTACAATCCAAGAAAAATACTAATACTGAGTTACTCTGGGATTTAAATGCATGCCTTTCATTTCGCGAATTTTTTCTCTTTTTTTTTTTGGCTATTCTGAAGATTAACTACTGCAAACTAAGAACAGTCAACTGCTGATAACTCAAACCTTCAAGAGAAATTGAAAAACATTAGAGTTATTGGAAGTTTGTCATCGGGAGTTGAGAATGTCATGTGACAAGAGATAAGGAAAAAAAGGTGTTTACGGTACAGATTTCTATTCATACAAAGCACATTTTAATGAAATTCAATTGTAGAGAGGTTAAGTGAAAATGAACAATACGTTTAGACTAAATTACTGCATAAATCAGAATGTGTAAATGAAATGAGAAACAATTAGAAAGCAAAGAAAAGCAGCAGGAGAAGTCAAGCTACTACTAACTTTGCAAGTTTCAGAGAGAACGTGGGGCATAACTGCTACAGAATTCATGTGATTTACTTTTTTGCGAAATACATGTAGTTTCAATGTTTTGGACTACAGTACCGATTGTTTTGAGTTGTCACGTACATTGTATTAAATTGGCACACACGATCTGAGTTTTAGAAAATGACCTGAGGGGAAACAAAAATTGCTTTGAGTTAGCGGAAGGGTCGAGTTATCACGGGTATTCACGGGTATGAGTTACTGAAGGTAAAGTTGACAGTAAAATAATGTATGACGGAAATCCAGGGGAGCTTCACTTTGGTTCGCATTTGTGCAAAGTTTGAGTTACATGTACATGTACACTGTATTGTAGCAGTGGTTCTCGTAACTGTTATCAGGAGTCAACTGTAACAGAAAGGTACTGCAGATTACTGATGCCAAACTGAAGGAATTAAAATCGTCGTCAAAATTACTGTGGTCAAATGGCAGTTGATAAGTATGTGGTACAGTCGAAGCTCTTGTAAGCAGACACCCTCGGGACGCGAAAAAAGTGTCTGTAACTGGAGTTGGCTGCTTACGAGAATGGTTCTCATAAGCAGCCACTAGAGGTGTAGGGGATAAATGGCCGCTTACAAGAGCTTATGCATGTAAGTGGTGTTTCAAAATGTAACCAGAAGTGGATGACAACAAAACAAACACTGAAATATGGTACTGTAATTACTGTAAAATCATTGTGATGAACGGTGATGTGAAGTTGATTGATAAAAACAAGATACAGAGGCTGTTAACAGGAGCTTAAAAACAAAGAAAAAGTCTAAGTCATAATCTCTGAAGTGTCCATAGCCGCTTATGGGAATGTCCGCTTACGAGAATTTAAAAATACAGAGTTTGTATGGGAGTTAAAACGGGGTTTCAAACAAGGTGGCCATAAGTAGAGCTGTCCGCTTACGAGAGTGTCTGTTAAGAGTGAATGCCTATAAAAATGGACCTAAATCGCCTATCAATGGCACAAGTGGAAAAATTGATTTCTCTTGTATTTTGTCCGTAGATAGGTCCTAGTAAGAATAGAAACGGCCCTTAGTTAGTTTCTGCTAATACAGCTTTCTTTGGTAGAAATACGCCAAAAACGATTTCGACACAATTGGGCTCAAAATCTACTTCCGGTTTTGCTGAATTTTCTGAATATTTGATCGCTTCACGCTCCACAGAACAGCTACTTGAGAATCTTTCAATGGATTTTATATTCAGTTCAGGTCTTCATGGTATGACTGAGCGAAAAATAAAATAAATCAAAGTTAGTTTTGAGCCCAAAAAGAGATGAAACTGACACGCAAAATTTTACAATGTGTTGCAAGAAAATTATTACATAAAAACATCGCCATATTTTTCTACGGGCTATAACTTTAAATACCATAAAAACACTTTCTACAGGTTAAATATACACCCACCTGTTAGGATTTCAAAGAATATCTCTGGGCAAATGGTTTCAAGTCCCCCGCCTTGGCCTGTGTTTCTCATAGATTTTGCCCAAAATCTGCCGTTGGAATGTAAACAATTGCGTGACACGGATAGCCACTCTCGAGTAAATATTCATTTCCAGCAATCCGATGAAAGCAATTTTTGAAACGTTGTGTGGATAAAATAATGGAAAATGTTTTCCTTTTTTTTTTTAAGTTAGTATAAATATATATATTTTTTCATTTGCATTGCAACACCCACGACATCCCCGATAAAGAATGTTACTACAGTACTCCGGGAAATGATTTTAACACTGGTTTATTTTATTGATTTCCCTGATAACTTACAATACATTGGCAGTTTTAGAGATACACTTAACCAATCCTCTATGGTTTATGGCAATTGAATCATTGACTGACAAATAAAGTCAAGTGGAAATACCATAAATTCTATAAACTACTAACTGCATGACGACATCTCAACTCTACTAGCTGTGTAGAAAATTTGTACCTACACAATATATAGCTAGAAAACCTGGAATTTCTTGAATTGAATTAGCCGAGGAAGAAATTGCGTTTAAGTTTCAATCATACTGGGAAAAAAATCCATCTTTTCTACTTTGGTTGCTCGATCAATTAACTGAAATTTGCAGATCATAACACTGGTAGACAAATAAACATTACAGTGGTCGATGTAGGACTAGGTTTACACTAAAGGACTTTTTTTGGACTCGTAAACGTTCCCGGATTCATCAATTTTAGAGTATTCGGATTAGTAGGGGTTTACAGTGAAAGGATATTCGGATTCTTAACCGTTTACACACGACGATAACTCCGGGAACATTCATGATGGAATGGTTAACAAGCAGTTTGTTGCCTCGACAATGAGAAACAACATGGCTCCGAAAATAAGGCTAGGGGTAGGTTGAGACAGTCTGAAGTTTTCTTTCAACTTGCTGACCACGGTACTGTTGGCCATCATTTCAGGTCCCTCCAGGTATTTATTCTGGTCTTTACTTGATATCTAGAACCGTCGAGGTTTTCGATCGTGCCATCGTCGTCATCTGCGCAGTAAAGTATAAATTGGGTTTCTGAGGAATATGGCATTACCCATTATAAAAGTGATTACCTACACCTGAAACAGCACAAGGTAATCACCCAGCGACCGCCATCAAATGGCCATCAATGTGCCTACGACTCGACTACGACTGGATCATGTAATCTGCCATTTTCGTTCCACTGCAAACTCAAAAGATCACAGGCGGAAAAATATCCGGATTCGAGAGAAAATCGTTTACACGACTCTCCGGATTCAAAAGTTTTTGGATTTAAAGTTCCCACTTTAAATTCCGGATTCAAATCTCTGGAGACACAACCAAACTGGGGAGTTTTTATTTCAGATTCGTCCACTTTTGTGTAAATGGCAAGATCAATCCGGCACTAAAACGTTCCGGATTCATCACAAATCCAGAACAATTTCCTCTAATGTAAACCTACAATCCTGGCCATAAGTGGTTGGGACACCTCCCCTTTTTGCACACTAAAACCCACGATTTCAACTACGTCCTTAACGTATTAGAACAAAAGATGAATAGAAGCAAGTACAATTGACCCCCCTCCCCCCTAGCAATGTTGCAAGAAAATGAAGCTATTCTGAAGACTAGATCGGATGTGGGAAAAAAGGAAAAAGGGACAATAGAAAGTGTTTAGACAGTTGTGTTGGAACTGAACACGATTGCTGAAAAATCGTTATTATTGGAATAAGACCTGAATATCTATCTTATCGTCTCTTTAGTTCGAGAATACTGTTCTAGGAGGTGAACAATTCATGAAACGTGGCTATTCTGGAGCTATTGTCAAAGATTGTTTTTTCTTCGAGATTTTTATCAACATTGACAGGGGGTAGGCGGGCTTGCGCGGTTTTGGTCTTAAAAGAGGCTGCCTGTGAAGTCATCTGCCGTAACTGTCCCAACACTTTTGACCAGGATTGTAGTCTTAAATAAACAGCGAACATCCATCTTGATTTGTTCACGGAAGTCAGCCATGGAAGAGCAAATTTCAATGAAATAGGTTGGCCACCAAAACAGTTTAGGGTTAGCCTAACTCTAACCTTAAGTTTTAAGACTGAAGAAAAAAAGAAAAAAAGCATTGAGCATTTCAGTTGTTTGAAACAGAAACATTTGCGCACAATCAACTATATGTATAGTACGTGTGTAACCTGGAAAGCAATCCATCCAGCACAGTAATTGTTCAAATTAACAGCTTACCGAGACACTCGCACTGTTGATGCCTCTTATTTATGATTTAAACTTTTAGGATTTGTTTACTTTACTTTTTCCGACTTTATAGCAGGAGAAAAGGCACTAAATGTGCTGGTACAAACAAAAAGGTTTCACCGAAAATCGATCTGTCAAAATCAACAAATACAAATTTAATCACTGTAGCGTTCCTTCAGATCACGTAAGGCTAAAAACCAACAATATCAACTTGTCATTACGCTTAACAAATGAACTTAGAACGATTTTCTTCCTAGAACTCGTTCTTGTAATTAAAATGATCAAAGAAAGAACAACAGCTTAAAACGACATAGTAGTAACACCCGAACTCCAAGTAAATTGCTTTTAATTGGCGTTTTCAATTAATGAAATTTCCAAAGCAATGACTTTCAAAATATTAAAGTTAAAAGTGGTCCATTATGTTTTCTTTTTTCACCCAAATGTTCTAAGATAGCCATCTGCAGTTTGTTGGAAACGAATTATGTATTCAAGGTGACCACCCGCGTCACGCAATTGTTTACATTCTCATGGCGATTCAGGGAAAAATTTACAAGAAGCACAGGCCAAGGCGGGCGACTTAAAACCATTTGCCCAGAGATGTTTTTTGATTTTCAAACAGATGGGTGTACAGTTAACCCGTAGAAAGTGTTTTTATGGGGTTTAAAGTTATAGCCCATAGAAAAATATGGCGATATTTTAGTGCTATAATTTGTTTGCAACACATCGTAACATTTTGCGTTTCTGTTCGATCTCGTTTCAGGCTCAAATGAAACCTCGATTTATTTTATTTTTCGCTCAGTCATGTCATGAAGACCTGAGCTGAATGTAAAGACCATTGAAAGATTCTCAAGTAGCTGCTGTGGGAAGTGCAAAGCAATCAAATTTTCAGAAAATTTAGCATAACAGGAAGTAGATTTTGAGCTCAATCGGGGCGAAATCGTTTTTCGCAAATTTCTCCCCAAAAAAGCTGCATTAGCAGAAACTAACTATGGTCCGTTTGTTTACTAGCTAGGGGCAATCTATGGGCAAAATATGAGCAAAATCGATTTTTCGACTTGTGCCGTTGTTTGGTCCATAGTTATGGGCACTGGCTCTTAAGAGAGCTTCGACTGTAACCACAACTGTCACAAAAATCAATAAACATCTTGTCAGCAAAATATCACTTTCAGCAGCAAAATATACAATGTATTTCATCAATTTCACCATAGCAAAATAAATCTGATCAGGGCTGTCACTGAGTCAGTTCACTCACACTTATTTTCTCACATGTATTTGTTTCCTACATGTACAGCTGCACATGTACATGTCAGGGGTTTCACTGAGGACCGAACACCAGGCAAATTGACAGGTTGCGAGGATGATTTGGCCAACCTGGTTTGACCATTGAGAGGAAACTTTTTCTTATTTATTAGCAGTTCAGTTCAAATAGTTTTGTCCACCTGTGAAAACTACGCTACATGTAGTTGCCCTCCTGTTGAAAATGGTACATGTAAATAAAACCCCTGATATGTACAAATAATTATGTACATGCATATTCATTTCATGTTTATATGTGACTAAATGTGATTTAGGCGAAGTTAAAATCGAGACAATGCAGGGAGCCTGACCTCTGCATGGTTCTGGTTTCTGAGATTCATTGTGTATTCACTCATGTTAGCATTTGCAAAGCCTTCATGCTGTTCTGCCCCTCCCCTTCCCTCCCCTTATGGTAAGTATCAATTTATCTCCAATGACTTTTCATTCAGTGTGCCATGCCAGAGGGTCGTTGCCACTCACACGGTTGCCATGGATACCTTGGGACTCGGCTCCTGTGCTCTCAGTCCCATCATCCTTCCAGGCACCAACCCCCAACCTCATCTATTGTTAATGAATTTAACTTATAATTATGAATCCATACCTTGATTTACAATAACTTCATCATATGATTCAAAACCACTTTTCCGACTGAAGCTATCTGCAACACTATCCTCAGGAACAGAATCGTAAAGATGATCATCTGAATCTGACAGCACACTACCAATTCTGTCACCTTCTTCTAAAATTATCTGAGAGGTGACTTCCACAGCAGAATTAGCATCATCTTGAGAGTACAGAAAGTCATAAAAGGACTCCACTTTTCTCGTACCACCTTTGTTTGATTCGTCAAGAAATGATAGAACCCTGCGGCTTGTATCTATTTTATCAACTGTCTCTACTGACAAGTTAGGGATCTCATCTTGATTCGGACTTGATGTTAAAACAGGTTTGCAAACAATTTCTGTAGGTTTCTGGTCCACAGAAAGCCTATCATCACTGGTCGACGATTCCAATTCACTTTTCTCAGAAGGACCAGGCTTTGATGTAGAATTTGTAGATTGTGGAGGTTGTGGCAGACGTCTTTTCGGCGGATGCCGTCGTGGTGGTTTTGCTGGATGGTTATCACGAGAATCCTGTCCCTTAATATCTCCCATTTCTTTGTTATCGCTGTTTTTACTTTCCACGCTCTCCTTGGAATCACTTCTCACTGGCGTCCACAGCTCCTTGTCAGTGTCTGTACGAATTTTCCTGTTATCTCTTTGTGATTCACTATCGTGATCATTTTTATCAACACTATCTTTTGAGATTAGCTCACTAGAGCCATCTTTCCTCTCTGCTCCTCTATCCCCATCAACATTTTTCAATTTATTCTGTCCATTGATTCCTTTCTTGTTACGTTCCTTTGTTACTTCTTTTTGACCAGGTGTTTTGACACGTTCATCTTCCTTAACAAGTGTAACAGTATCAACCTTTTCTTGAGCATCTTCTGGTGCAGTAATGCCGTCAGTGCTCAAGTTTGCTTGGGATGCAACATCATCATAAACAATTGAATCCCGTTCACTCCTAGCACTGTTATCCAAATTGCTGGCCATTACAGGCGCCTATGTGTAATCCAACACCAGAACTGTCAACAAATAACACTGTATTGCTTAGTTTGATCAGTCAAACAGTTCTCTTTGCTTTTTGTTGCATTTAAATTACGTAAACTATGTTATATGTAAAATTCTGGAACATACATGTATCTATATTAAAGTTCTACTCTCGAGTGAAATGAAGCAAAAATATATTGCTTCCCTCCTTCTCCTTCTCTTATCAATCATGCACTGTTTGGAGAAAAATGAAAAAAAAAAATAATAATAATCACAAAATGTTGAGAGAGAGGTGAGAAGCTCTCTCCTCATCCGTCCCCTCCCTTCATTTCACATTGGAGAATTCTATATTATTTTGACTATTTCTGGGAACCCTGCTGTCAAGATCAGTTTCATTGTGAAGATTCTTCAGTCAATTTTTGCTTAAGAGTAAGAGAGAAACTATCAATTTTCCAATTCTGGGGCCACCAGATTACAAAGTTTTGTAATTGAAGGGGTGAGTGCAAAACCATGCTAAGTGACGATTTGGGTGAAAAAAAAAATTTTCGCGAAAGGGCTTGAATTTTTGCATGTGGTCTTCAATGTAATAGAAAAACGTGGCCCTGTATTTTTGTCGCTGGTTTTTGCTTCGTTTTCGAGTTATAACGTATGCAAAAATACTTGGCTTTTCCTAGCCATGTCTTTAGGAGTTTATTTGTTGAACAGCAAACAGGCAGACTGTTTATAGTGTATGAAGTCAAAATCAAATCTCACAGCATATATAGAGCAGAAATCTGGGAACAGATTGTTTACATCGGCTATTGTGATGTGAGCACAACACGTGAATTGATCGAGCGGCAAACGAAATACCATCGAACTAAAAAGAGATGTGCCGCATTAGAGCTCTGTCAACTAATATCTTAAGCATTGTGTTAAAGTACCTTGTATGCCTGCCTGGTGGTTGAGAGGCATCATAAAGCCTCGATAAACCCGTAAGTCATCAGCACGTTTTAAAGAATCAAAATGTGTTCTGAAACTTCGAAGGTAGCTGATATACCGTAATCGTGTTATCGGCGTTCGAAGTCAGATCGAGCCAGGCAGCAAAGTCCAAGAGCAGTTCTTGCCCAAGAAAAATACCCTCTCGTGAGTTGTGGCCCATTTGCCAAGCGTTGCTAGTGTCAAAGTTTGGAAAGCGAGAACTGGTTTTTGACTTATAAAATTTGTCTTGTATCGACCGCCATGTTTCCCCGTGCATGAGGTGTAAAGACCCTTCCCGGCATGCATTGCGATCACGTTCTGCTCGCGGCTCTCGAACTGGTAACTAGATTGTGTCGGCTTTTTTCATTTAAAGATAATAATGGCCAACAAGTAGCGATCGATTGTAACATAGATCTGTGATCCAGGTTGCGTTGATTTTATTTCATATTGGCATGATTTGTAGTGTTTTGAACTTCTGGGATCAGCGGACATGCAGATGTATGGAGACCCGTACGTTGCGCAGAAGGGTTAATTTGTTAAACTGTTAGGCAGTGCGTGACATAAAGCTACGATCGCGTTTGTCGAAAAATATGTATTTATCTCATGATTTTTAGCCATTTAAGACGTTGCTGTATTTGGAAAAGTGCTTATTTGATGTTTATCTGTTCAGTGCAGATAGTCATTGTCCCAGATAACCAAAGTAAGTTCCAGATGTTAACACTATTTTCCGGCCGCCATATTTTACCTATTTAAACCTGAAATCAGCATTTTTGAGCTTATACACTGCATGAAATTAACATTTTGCTGTTTTCTAAGTGAAATCAACATCCTTGCCATCACGTGTTATGTGAAATCAACATTATGACCTATTTAGACCTGAAATCAACATTTTTGAGCTTATACGCTGCGTTAAATCAACATTTTTCTGTTTTCTAAGTGAAATCAACATCCTTGCCATCACGCGTTAACGTGAAATCAGCATTTTTACCTATTTAGACCTGAAATCAACATTTTTGAGCTTATACGCTGCGTGAAATTAACATTTTGCTGTTTTCTAAGTGAAATCAACATCCTTGCCGTCACGCATTAACGTGAAATCAACATTTTTGAGCTTATACGCTGCGTGAAATCAACATTTTGCTGTTTTCTAAGTGAAATCAACAACCTTCCCATCATGGGTTAACATGAAATCAACATTTAAACCTTTTTTGACCTGAAATCGACATTTTTGAGCTTTTACGTTGCGTGAAATTGACATTTTGCTGCTTTCTAAGAGAAATCAACATCCTTGCCGTCGCGCGTTAACATGAGTCAATGTTTTAACCACTTTTGACCTGAAATCAACAACTTTGAGCTTATATAAGTTGCGTGAAATTGACATTTTGCTGGTTTCTAAGTAAAATCAAAGTCCTTGCGGTCGCGGTGGGCCGATCCTTTGTTATAATAAACCGAGGCGAGACTTCGACTTATAACAAAGGCTTGGCTTGGCTATTATAACAAAGGGCCGGCTCTGTTTATCATAACAAAGGCCCGGCTTCGTTTATTTGAAGACCTCAGCGGGAAAAGGGCGCTAGGTATTTTAATCAAAAGTGAACTTTGTCGAAAACGCTCCAAATTTCGCATGCACTTTTGTTTAGGTATGTTTAACAATGTCCTGTAGTTTTTCCGCTAAGCTTCGCTTCGTTTTCGAGATATTGCGTATGCAGAAAAACCACTCGGTTTTCCCAGCGGCGTCTTTATAAATGAAGCAAAAACCAGCGACAAAAATACAGGACCACGTTTTTCTATTACATTGAAGACCACATGCAAAAATTCAAGCCCTTTCGCGAAAAATTTTTTTTTTCACCCAAATCGTCACTTAGCATGGTTTTGCACTCACCCCTTCAATTATATGACCCTGCAATCTACTTAAATCCTGCAAATTCTCGGCTGTTCTTCAAAGCCATTTTGTGCTCAAGTTCATTTACGTGTACATGTATAAATGGTGTATAAACTGGTGACCTTATTAAGACTTATGATTTTAATCAAATGAAAAAAAAAATCTATATCACAAGAGTCTTTGTATTTGCCTCCATCAGGTGGAGATTTGTCCAATTTTCTGTGCTTCCCACCCAAAGATACCTAAAGAGGTTTGATTGGCCATTTGGCCAAATCACCCAGGGTAGCTGAGGGTGGCCCCCTGGGGGGTAACCCGAAAACACTGACCCCCGGTCCGTGGACCCCCACTACGGACCGGGTCCATGGACTACCCATGGACTACCCATGGACCGGTCCACGGACTACCCCTACAGACCCCTCTACAGACCACCCCCCAAAATAGAATAAATATAAGAAAAAAAATATTTCACTGATGGGTTGTCTAATAGATAACTCATATCGGCGATATTTTGAGTGTTACACTGTGCAAATGAAATTAACATGCTCCCCCCCCCTAAAAAAAATGCCAAAAAGCTCTTTACAGCATAAGGAGATGCTGATGGCAAAAAGAAGGAAGGTTTTTGACTTTCATTTGTGGCTCAATCAGGCTATGGGAGGTGTGTTTTTAGGTTTAAATAGGCAGTTTAAGCTTATTTGTATCTGTAATTCCACTAAGCAAATTATGAAGCCTGGAACAACTTGACGAATCTATGCGAGAATGGGCTGAACAAAATGGCAGAGGGGAAAGAGCACAAATTTTGAGGCTTCCCAGAGGCTTCCCGGAAGTGTCCTGGAGGCTTCCCAGTCTTTCATATACTGTATGGCCACGGTAAAGGAAATGGCAATGTGTAATGATATAACTTGCCCCAGAGCCTGAACCCAAGATTGTTACATTTGCACACTGTAACATTGGAAATTTTGCCGACACAAGTAATCTATTAGACAACCCTTAAGTGAAATATTTGTTTCTTATTTTCATTCTATTTTAGGAGGTGGTCTGTAGAGGGGGTCCATAGGGGTAGTCCGTGGACCGGTCCATAGGTAGTCCGCAGACCTGGTCCGTAGTGGGGGTCCGCGGACCGGGGGTCAGTGTTTTCGGGTTACCCCCCCTAGGGAAGGCTGCTTATTGACATGATTTTCAATAGATGGTTTTCACTGTCACGCAACGAAAAAATAAATCGAACACTATTCAGTGGATAAAGTCGAGAAATTTTAATATTATAGGAGACAGGTAAAGGAGACACTTCTCCAATTTTTGGGTCTCTGCGCTTTCCCAAACTTCAGATATTCGTCGAAATGTTTTGCGCAAATGTACAGAGCCCAGTATGGAGCCGCCATGTTGGTGGAGCTCTGTGCTCCACCAACATGGCGACCAGAAAATAGTGCAAACATCTGGAACTTACTTTGGCTATCTAGGTGACTGATTATCTGAACTGAACCAACAAACATTTACACAAGCACTTTTCCTAACACTTTAACTCCTAAAAAGACTAAAATTCACTAGATAAGTGTACATTTCTCCACAAACGCGATCGGAATGGTATGTCACGCACCGACATAACTCTGAACTTCAAACGGCACTGGTTTTTTAACCAAGCACACTATTGAGCTGAAAAGTTGTAAACAGATTTAAGTTTAGATCCCCTTATGCCTTGTGAGGATAAAAATTTTCGTGGCTCTTTAGTTTTGGATTTTGATATTTGATGACGTCACGTGAAAACGATCTATTGACCTAAGATTTACAAACTGGTCACTGTTCCTGGAGTCAAACTGATAAAGTGGACTAGTTTTTCACCTCTTTTACATTAGTCTCATTTATCTAAAAATTTTGACGACAGCTTTTGTTCTCCCACGGCCCGATTTCCTGTTGTTTTAAACTGATCAATTTTTCAACATCTTGATTTTCATCTCCTTGTGGTGATTTTAAAGCAAACCCTTCCCCGCATTAGGAATCTAAATTCACCAAAGAAAAGATGCCAGAGCATTCAAATACATCGCAAAGGTCTCACGCAAGCTGGAAGCAAAATATGCCGTGAAACTCGAGAACGTTGGTCGATACTCAGTTTAATCGAACGCTCGTTCCTGACATAATCATTTATTGACACTCCTCACACAAGGACGAGAGACCTTCAGCAACAATAAAATCACTGTGTTATTCCTGAGTTTTCTTCATACTTAAACATTTCAGGGTAAACAAGCTCATTCTGACTTAAGATCCCACAAACAAAACCAAATCGACGAAGGACTTCCAAAAGCCCGCCATTTTGTGGCAGCACATACACTCCTCTACGTAGACCCAGACACCGTACGAGCAAACAACAGTTGCTAGCTCCATTACTCCATTAAAAACACAACAAGGAGGTTCATACTGTACCTTCATTCCAATACAACGATAATTCACATCAAAACTTCCGTTCGTATTCTTACAGAACCCTTCAAATGCAATACAAGTCACTCAGATTTTTGATCGAGCATCAACAGTTTGAAACTGGAACTAGTAAGGTTAACTCAAAACAACCGGGGGTGGGGTAGGGTACCTTTTGTTTGTTTGTATTTTTGTTAGTCTTTTGAGCTCTTTCGTTTCGTTGACTCGTAATTGTTTCTCATTCTGCACCTGTGTTTACATCTAGTAAATCCTTGGTTGGTTCGTCTATCTTACCCTCTTCCAGGCATTCAGTTAGTGACATTGGTCCGGCTGCAGCACAAAAATTGGATCAACTCTCCCTATAATTTGTTTTCTTGCAGTTGTTTTTGTTTTTTTTAACAAACAGTACCTTCCCTACATCAAAGCTATTGATCAACAATATGCTTATGCACTACTGGTAATATTATGCGGCAGAAGCCCTTCTAGCTTTGTCTTTAAAAGTAACCCATGTGCTTGATGACTTAATTAAATGAAAGCTACGATGCAGTGTTTTTATGTACTACCATTAAATTAATGCATTATGCACAGACACCATGTTAACAGAGCCTCCTGAAAGCACAGTGTGTTATTCTTCTCAAGTGGCTTTAACAGTTAACAGCTTATTAAAGTTTATTTTAAACTTTGAAACTCTAGACATATACACTCTAACCCTGGCATGAGCTCTAAAATGAAGCTGTTGAGCGGTAAAAATGTGGTGTCACTTCTTCTCAACATCATGAAAGATGTCAGGAATTTGCAAAGTCTATCAGTTTTAAACACATTGTAGGAATTATTGTGAGTGAGGAAAAAAGTGATCAAAGGTCAACAAAGAGTTTATGCAAATAACAAAAGGGGAACATAAGATTTGTTTAATGTATAAAGAGTATTCCCTAACACTTGTGTACCATTACAATATCATAGCAGGCACAGTTATATACAGTACGAACACAACATATTGTGTAAAAGGACATTTTAATGCTCCTGTTTTCTGCTGTCTTGTTGACGCCATCTGTGGCTGTTTGAACATGTTTACAAAAGCTTCCAAGATCTCCAAAAAGAGCAAGAATAGAATATGTTTGACTACTATTATTCAAGATAAGCAACTCAACTCTTATTGACATGTTAAGATAAAAAGAGATAAAAGAATGCATGGCCTTGATCTAGGGATTTCATTGATGTTTTCAGCAGGAGGGAAATTGGTTTCACAGGCAGTAAAACTATTTGAACTCAACTTCTTTATAACAAAAACTGTCTGCTAGATGGTCAAACCAGGCAGTTAAAATCATCCTAACTGCCCCTCAATTTTCCCACTACCCATCTCTTAATGAAACCACTGTTAATCAGACTAGAGAGAGCAAAAAGGTATAAGAGAAAACAATGGCCTGTTTAACACATATACAAAACATCACAAGAAGTGTCCATGTTAAAAAGCAATAAAATGCTACATGACGTTTACCACAAAGAGAAATGTGGTATAAACTTGCTGTCCGAAGAAAATGTGATTTATGTATATATATTTATATTGTACAATGTGTTCGATTTTGTCCTGTAGTCATAAAAGTATCACAATACAATAGAGAAGGTCAAGCCGTCACTTCTTCTTCTTGATGGTCTCCGTTGGTGGTTTTCTGCTTTTTCAAAAATTCTTCACCCTCCTGAAAAACAAATTGAAATAAGTGAGGACAAAATTATTGACAACAAAGCTTTCTAAAAAACCTTCTGACTTCAAATTCTAATTCTTCAATATTAATTTTATTATTGTTAAGTAGCATTAACAAAAGCATTATTTGTAACCACACTGCTTTCGATGTGGCTGGGTCTTTCACTGACATTGCAGTGTGCGAGACCATGACTGAAAAGGTGTTTGGAAAGTCTGTCAATAGTGGAATATTTTAAAACAAATGCCATCCTTCAAGTAATATTACATAGTTGCCACTGGCATTACTTATCAAAATTCCCTGACTTTCCTCTGATTTTTTTTATATACATGTATCTCATCATGAACTGAATGATTTAATCCACATTTGACAGTGGTGACAAGATGACACCAAAATGTCATATTAAAGTGTTTATTTCTCTTTTAAAATGTTTTTCCCTGTTAAAAATACAATTTCAGTGACCAAATAAATATAAAATGTCATATCTAGTAGCGGCTTCTGGCGTGAACTTACAACCTTCCTTTCCACTTGTTCAATAAGACTCACAAGTTTTCCATAAATTTTCCTTCTTCATAATGTAAAAATATCATTCTGATCACAGTGATCCCAAATGTTTCTTCAAGCCTTCAACGGTGTTAAATCAGTCGTGTTAAATTATTTCAATTTTCCCTGACTTTTCTTCATATATAATGTCAATTATCCCTGACTCAGAATAAAATTCGCTGGCTTTTCCCTGACCTTGAAGAATTTTTTTTTTCTCTGACCATTTCCTGACCTGTGACAAGCCTATAATATTGTACATTTAAAAACTGTATTGATTTGAAAACTTCATGATTCGGAATTACAACAAAATTAGATTTTCAATCTATCGGTACACTAAAAAACTGAAATTTTGAGCATCAATAGGATAATATTGTTTCTGAGTAAACAATTCAAAACTATAATTTGATTTTGATGTGAACTGGTGGCCAAATAAACCAGCCCACAGAAATTATTCTATGCAAGTATAAAAATCTTCCCATTCATTTATTCAATACATAATAGATGATATAACTGTTCAAGGGTTGATTTTTAATTGTTAGTCACTAGTGAAAAATTTCAAATAGATTGTCAGGAGTTTATGTCATTTAGTGCCGCAAAAATTATAAGGAACATGCAAATCTTAAATGTTGAATCACATAAGACACATATTAACTAAAGCTGTAGAAATGTGTACTTTCTGAAGAACACATTTAGACTTTGCCCTGTTGAAAAATAGTGCATTTCAATGATCCCGGTGTTATTCAATAACAAATTTTGAACCGGAAGACGGAGTTTTGTCATCGCTCAAGCCAAGGTGAAATCGGGTTCCGCTTTAGTTTAGGAGTGAAAAGCGTGGCGTCTAGCTGCGAATTCAATAGCTGTTTGTCTCGGGAACAAGTAGATCCACATTGTCATAAAACAATGAGCTTTCCTTACATAAACAATTGAAAAAACCGCGATAAAGCAAGCATGACATGCCAAAATGGCGTGACAGACAGCAATGTACATTTCAGGCTTGTCGATATCATTTTCGCTGCACAATGTTGAACTTCGGGTGGAAATCACTGGAAAAGTACCACTTGCAAACAGTGCGTGTGGCGATTTTGCAAAAAGAACCATTTTATCTGTAAGCGGAAATTATTAACATAATTTAAATTTCCATGTGACAATGACAAACAAAAGTAACACAGAAATTTAATAAGAACTTTTTCTACAGACCAACAGTGGTCTCTAAAATCGAAGTCTAACTATGAGCAATTTTTTGTTTTCAAAACAACTCGTGCTGCAGTTTTCCTTACTTCGATAGTTTCTTGCATGGTTCCCTTTCGCTTCAGGTCAGGTTTTTCGTCTTCCGTGTCACCGTTTTGTTTATCTTCCACGCTTTCTTCAATAGCCGCTTTCACAGCTTCGGTTTCTCCACGTGTTCCACCGTCCACAGTGTGGCCAGCGTCCTCCAAAAACTTTTCGCCCTCCTAAGAGAGGAATGCACCGTTTGATCAGCGAAAACACTTTTCAAACAAGCCAAACATAAACCCGAAGAAAATTGTCGATGATCTCACCGCAGCGGTCGCAACCATCGTGCCATCTCGTTTGACAACTGGTGTCTCTTCGCCGTTCTCTTCGCAGCTACCATTTTCCGCTTCTTCTTCTTCTTCTTCGTCGTCGTCTTCGCCGCTTTCGTCTTGTTCGGCGTCTTCGTCCACTTCTTTCATGGCGGCGGTCTCTGATCGTGTTTTACCGCGTTCTTCATCTCCAAGGAGATCGCTTCCCTCCTAAAAATGTACAACATATGGTACAAGACGCCTTGACTTCTGAATTTTAAATCTTCGACAGAAAGCGAAACTAAACAACTTTCGAACTGTGGCTCTTACCTGAGCGGTTGCTGCCATGGTCGAAGTTCTTTTTAGTTTGCTCGCAGCATCTTCCTCTTCGCTTTCCTCGAGTTCTCTTTGCTGCGCCCTTGTTTTTGCATCTTCGTGTACTTTCCCTTGCTCTTCAAGAAATTGTGCTCCTTCCTGAGGCAAAAAAAAGAGGAATAATCATTCAATCGCGTTGCAGGGAACCTTCGCATTAAAGATTTTTCGGTGTTCGCGCGCTTTCGATCTTTCTCGCACCTTGGCAGTCACAGTCATGGTTGAATCCCTTTTGAGCTCTGGGGCTTCTTCGGCCATTTCACGAAAGTCAACTGTCGAGAAGTTACGGAAAGAAAGAATAAAGAACCACCTCCAGCACCGACCAAGCTGACAGCAGAAAGAGACAGAAACGGAAAGGTGCCGCATAAATAAACTTCAAAGCGCGGAAACGCAATGAGCGCTTCGCATTGGCTGGGTGGTTGTCAAAGGCACAATGCCAACAAACGTGATTGGTTCATCCTCATTTGAAGTCGATCCATTCATTTATCTAAAATTGGCTTTTTAGCGTTCTCATATTTCCTGTCACAAAAAATAAGCTTTCAATGAAACACGAAACACTGCTTGTCTGAAGGAAACATGACATTTTAATCAACTTTTTGCTCGGTCTTCGTGGAAAATAAGTAAAAGATGATGAGCAGGGGTGGGTAAACGCTGCTATTGAATCTTCAAAGACTTTGATATCAGCATATTTGGAGTTGGGTATTTCTATGCCAAGCACCTGTGCTTGTTTTGTATTAAACAAAGACAGGCCGTTTCGGGTTTTAATAAATGGAAAAATAGAGCCAAAGTCTTGTGTTGTACGCAATAACAGTAATGAATGCAGCCATCTGGCAAGTAACAATGCCGTCATCTGATTGGCGGAAAGGTAAAACAATAACACACGTGTTGTGAATCGAGCAGCAATGACGTCAAACGTGACCCTTGAAATATTAAAAAACAACATAGGGCCTGGGAATTAAAGAAAAACTCAGGAAAGCAAAAGATACAGAAATGAAATGAAATCAGGGGGCAAAGTATTGCATGAAATACAAAGAAAACAAAAGAACAGAGAAAAAAAATGACATTAACAAGTATCATTTAAACTGTTTGTAACCGTTTTATCCACATCTACTGAGCTTCAGTGCAGCCCCTGAAGAAGGTTAGTCTTGTCTAACCGAAATATTGAGCATTAAATTTACCCTTTTCAGCCGTTCGGTCAGCCTTTCAATTGGTTTTATGCTTTATTTTACACTGCTGATCCTGATCTAAACCAAGATCCGGCTTCACTCGGCTGCTGTTTGTAGAAGTGGTCCTTGCATTACAGTTTAACCAACATTAACAAGAACACAACAAAGGAGATAGAAACAAAAAGGAAAAGAGAAAAATGACACCAATCTGTACGTGATTAAGTGTAGATTTATATCGCGATTTTCTGCCGCTATAAATAAATATATGCGGGTCTTGTAAAGTAGTAGCCAAATCGTCTCGCTCTTCAAATCAGCCTCGTTTGCAGGGTCCTAGCCCTTCGCCTGAGAACGAGGTTGGGACGCTAGCCTTGTCCACAGGACTTTCCCCTTAAAAATTGGGAGGGGAAGCCCTGGGAATGAGGTTAGTTGTGACACGTGCCGGGAACGCGTGTTCCGCGTAAGACGAACTTTGTTACCATCCAGGTGCTGTTTTTAAAAGTATCACTGAGTGAGCTCCGTGATTTCTGATCATGAATCCACCGCAAAATAGCGGAGAGTGTTTGAGAAGAAATATTCCACACACTAAAGGGCAGTGTGGGACTGGCATGGAGCACATTCCATGACATTCGAAACAGCTACAGATCTCGTGTGTAGGCTTCAACGGCTAAAATGCATCCCTCTCGTTTCCAGACACTTTGGCGGACGTCGAACTTCACATGAGGCGAACAAGACGAACCAACAGTCTGAGCGAATTATGTCCATGATAAATTCATCATTTGACTCAACTGAGTTAGATAGACCAAGACGTTCTATCCGAATGTTTCAGACGGATAGAAGTAACGTTTGACCCAACGGTCGAGGTTTACCCGTTTGGATCAACCTAACTTGGAATCCTGCATAGGAAAAAAGATGGCGACCGGTACATTTTCGTAGCGCACGAAATCCTTGACAACGCTTATAAAAACGTAACGTAAAGTTCTGATTTCTTCAAACCTAGCATACTTTATGAAGCAAAAGCAGAAGGAAAGCCATTTTTTTTTTGCAATATTGCAAAAATATGGCTTTCCTTCTGCCTTTATGGGCTGTATAAGGCTCGCATGGTATTGTAGTAAAATGTACAGACGCCATCCTTTTTTCTTATGGAGGATTTACATTACTTGCAAAAAATCTCGGACGATTTTAATTTCGGACACAGAGAGTGTCCGATAAAAAAAGCGTCCGAAATCATTTACAGTATAACATAACATTTTTAAGTAGCTCCAAAAACCTTAGTTTAATTTATGGAGCGAACTCTGAATTGAGACAGTGCTCGAGATACGTAACGTCTTGATAGAATTTGGGTTATTCTCTCCTCGGTATATCTGCAATACCTTGAGGGTGCAGTAAGACCGTGACTATCATTTTCACAGATGTTGTTTCAGCTTTATTCTTGTTTTGTTATGTTGGCGCAAATTTACTCTAGGTCATCATTCCAACTCCGCCATGGACGGTCCTAAGCCCGGCTGAGAAAGGAGGAAGGCTGGGCGTAGGGTTAGCATCCCTACCCCGTAAAAGCTATGCTGCTACAGAAACACCAATGATGAATCCACAAAGTCCACAAGTTCCGGGAGAAGAAGGGCTTTCCTCGCGAACGTGCATGACGAGTTGCAGGGAAAACCGAAAGGAACGTGCAACGCTGACTACCCTTCTGTCGACCAGAAAAACCTTAAACATCGGAACTTGGAACATCAGAACAATGTTTGAGTCAGGGAAGACAGCCCAGGTAGCTAGAGAAATGCACAATTACAACCTTGTGGTGCTGGGACTTTGTGAGACCAGGTGGGAGCAGTCAGGACAACTGCGACTGACAACAGGAAAGATGGTGTTGTATTCTGGACATGAAGAGAGTAATGCTCCCCATACGGAGGGTGTAGCACTTCTGCTGACGAAAGAGGCACAAAAAGCCCTGATTGGGTGGGAAGCAAGAGGACCAAGGTTCATCACAGCATCCTTTAGAACAGCGAGGAAGAACATTAAGATGAATGTAGTGCAGTGGTATGCCCCAACAAATGACAAGAGCGATCAGGTGAAGGATGGGTTCTACAATCAGCTGCACGACATCCTCAGCAGGGTAAGAAACCAAGATATCAATATTCTGATGGGCGACTTTAATGCCAAGATTGGATCGTACAACACAGGGTACGATGAAGTAATGGGAAGACAGGGGCTCGGTAAGATGAATGAAAATGGTGAGCGCTTTGCAGATGCATGTGCTTTAAACAACATGGTGATTGGAGGCAGTGTGTTTCCGCACAAGAGGATACACAAAGCAACATGGGTGTCCCCGGACCTTATAACAGAGAACCAGATCGACCACATCTGTATTGCAAAGAAGTTCAGAAGATCGCTAGAAGACGTCCGGGTCAAGAGAGGAGCAGATGCTGCATCGGATCATCATCTGGTAGTTGCCAAACTAAGCTTAAGCTGAGAAGGAATGGAACAGGACAAGAAAGAAGAAGAGCACGATATAATGTGGATTTCCTGAGGGATGTAAGTATGGCAGAGAGATTCAGAGTGACACTGTCCAATAGATACCAAATCCTACAGGAGTTACATGAGGACGATGAGGGTTTGGACATTAATTCGCAATGGAAGGATATAAAGGAGGCAGTTAACTATGCTTGCGAAGAATTGGTGGGCCGAAGGAAACCTGAACAGAAGGAATGGCTTTCGGCAGAGACACACCAGAAGATACAGGAAAGGAAAACTAAGAAGGCGGCAATTAACAACTGCCGAACTAGGGCAGCAAAGAAAGAAGCGCAGAAACAATACGCTAAAGTGAACAGTGAAGTAAGGAGAAATATCAGAACAGATAAGAGGAACTTTTTGGATAGAATGGCCCAGGAAGCAGAGGAGGCGGCAGCAAGTGGGAACATGAAACAGCTTTATGACATAACCAAGAAGCTTGCAGGAAAGTTTGGACGAACAGAACGTCCGGTCAAAGATAAGAACGGAAGTGTCTTGATGGGTGCGGATAAGCAGCTAAGTAGATGGGCAGAACACTTTGAGGAGCTTCTTAACAGACCAGCTCCAGCAAATACACTAGACATCCCCACCGCAGAGGAAGACCTGTCAATTGATTGTGGTAAGCCCACCAGGGAAGAAATCAGGAAGGCCATCAAACAACTGAAGAATGGCAAGGCAGCAGGCACAGATGAGATTCCAGCGGAAGCACTCAAGGTAGATCCAGAGATGCTTGCTGAGATGCTCTATGGATTGTTTGAGAAAATCTGGGAAGAAGAAGAGATCTCCTCAGAATGGAAGGAAGGACTCCTGATCAAGATCCCCAAGAAAGGAGACCTTGGCCTGTGTTCAAATTATAGAGGGATCACACTCCTGTCTGTGCCAGGGAAAGTACTGAACAGAGTTATCTTGGAAAGGTTGAAAGGGCCGGTAGATCTCAGCCTCCGGGTTCAGCAAGCCGGCTTCAGGCCAGGCAGGTCATGTACCGACCAGATCACAACACTGCGAATTATAGTGGAACAATCAATTGAATGGAACTCCCACCTTTACGTAAATTTTGTCGACTACGAGAAGGCTTTCGATAGCGTAGACAGGGAGACATTATGGAAGCTGCTCCGACATTATGGTGTACCCATGAAGTTCGTCAATCTGATTCGGAACTCTTATGAGGGTTTGTCTTGCAGAGTGGTTCACGAGGATCAACTGACAGAGAAGTTTGAGGTTAAGACCGGGGTGAGGTAGGGATGCCTGCTGTCACCCTTTCTGTTTATCTTGGCTATAGATTGGATCATGAGAGCTGTCACAAACCAGAAAAGAAACGGGATCCAGTGGACCTTGTGGTCGCAGTTGGACGACCTGGACTTTGCGGACGATCTAGCGCTTCTGTCACACAATCATCAGCAGATGCAGGCAAAAAACATCGGACCTGCATCGCACCTCAATGCAAGTAGGACTGACGCTCAATAAATAGAGGACAAAGATCATGAGGATCAATGCAGGCACTGATGAGCCAGTCAAAATTGAAGGGGAGGAACTGGAGGAAGTTGAGTCTTTTACCTATTTAGGTAGTGTAATGGACAAAAGTCGGGGAACAGACGCAGATGTGAAAACTAGGATCGGCAAGGCACGATCAGCATTTAACATGCTAAAAAAGGGTCTGGGGCTCCAGAGAAATCGGTACATCCACCAAGGTACGTTTGTTTAACTAAAACGTTAAGTCGGTATTGTTGTATGGAGCAGAAACATGGCGGACAACCAAAGCATCGATGAAGAAGATCCAGACCTTTATTAATCAGTGCTTACGTAGAATCCTAAGAATCCATTAGCCAGAGACTATCAGCAATGAGAACCTATGGGCAAGGACGCAGCAAACTCCAGTGGAAGAGGACATCCGACGAAGGAGATGGAGCTGGCTTGGCCATACGCTACGCAAACCACCTAGTAGCATTGGCCGTCAAGCCCTGAACTGGAACCCCCAAGGTCAAAGAAAGAGAGGGAGACCACGGAACACCTGGCGGCGGGAGCTTGAAAAGGACATTAAAAGGACTGGACACACATGGAAACAACTTGAAAGGATAGCTCAGGACAGAGGAGAGTGGAGAGTTGTTATTGGTGGCCTATGCTCCGGGAGGAGTAAAGGGCCAAAGTAAGTAAGTATCATTAGTTCCGCTTCTCCGTATGGAGAGTGGGGCCAGAAAGTTTACTTCTCCAAAACTGTCAGCCGCCGCCAGCTCTGTGTCTACCCAAGAACAGCAACCTATCGCCATTCCCTTTTTCTCTACTCACCTATACGCCAGGTTTTTCTGCGTCTTCCTCTCTTGCGCTTTCATTCCGGTGCCCAAGATGTCAGTGCAACTCAGGCCGGGAGGAAACTGTTATCCATTCACAGCACGTGTCCAATCCATGTCCACCTACTTCTCTTTACTTGTTCGCTGATAGTTTCCATGTTAGCTCTCTTGCGCACCTCTTCATTTGACACTCGCATAGGCCAATAAATTTTTAAAAGCCTACGCAGGCATTTGTGCTGGAAAACATACAGCAACACAGCTATTACACTGGACTTGAATATCCTTCTCTTAGTACTCTTTACTTTAGTTGATTTCAACAAAGTGTCCGAAATTTTTGTCCCAATTGAAATAAAAATTGTCCGAAAATTGAACGTCCGAAATAAATTAAACGTCCGAAATTTTTTGCAAATCATGTAGGTCGTCCCATGCGAAGTAGTTGTTTTGGCGGTACACTAACATCGCGGTGGATATTTAAGGTGGGATGGCACCCTAATTAACATATGACGATGTTGATAAAAAGTCAATTTTCTAAACGTATAAGATTTAAAACCATCATCACCTGTGAAAAAAGCATTTTGAAACGGTCTGGCGGAATTTGCCTCAAGATAAGTGTGCAATTCAAGGAATGAACGCGCTGGTAGAATTATTTTTTGTTGTTCGCGTTATTTATAGCCAAACATGTTCGGCTACTGCTATAGAGTAATCTTAACATATGTGACTGTGCTATGACAGCTTGATAGTTGCCATTACTTGTGAAAAAGCGTCCCAGTTGAATCATCATCACAGGCTCTTTCATGTCTCCATAGAAAAGAATGTTCCCTACTGAACTGAGGTACGTTTTCACATACTAAAACAACCCTACCCCTCCCAGAGATGTAACCCTCAACCCCCAACCCCCCCCCCCCCCCGTCAATACTTGCTGGCTTGTTTAAATGCATAAGAAACTGAGCGAATTTTTCTCAAATGTCTACTATTTGGACCGACTGACCTCACAGCAATATGTTTACTTGAAAGGTATACAAGAGGATTATCCGAAGCCTTGGGATAAGGTATTTTAAGACCAATAGTGTCGTGATGAAATCGACCAAAAAAACCCAGGGTATAAAGGAGTACCTTTATCGGTCTGATTGTCTATGAAAGACAGGAGAGTAGCTAGCCATTATTTTTTTCACTATAATTCCGAGAAGCAATGCAAAAATTGAGAGTACCAACTTTTCTCGATATTGCAGCATATGAACAGGTGGTTATACTAGTATTACCGCTGACTGAGTCAATAATCTTATGCTTAGCTTTCAACTGCGATCCCTTTTCTTTGTGGGATTTTATAGCAATGAAGTGTGTCATATTCATGAACGTGACTGTATGAACAATAGCCTCCATTTGGCGCGAAAATATGCTCGGATATTTGTCCGCGGACATTATCTGTTCCATGAAACACTTCCCCGAGAGCTAAGCTCGAGGAAAACTGTGAGCTTTGAGGAACAGAAATTGTCCAAGGACAAATATAATATCCCAGCATATTTTCGCGTCAAATGGAAGCTATTGTGTCTATCATCCTTCAAATAGTTTTCGCAACACGCGCGCAGTTTTGAAAATTGGGAAATATCACTCGGATATTCCCTAGTTTTAGTGTAGCGCCAAGTTGGCTATAATTATCTCTTATCCAACAAGAGCGAGTGGAAAAACGCCCATGAAATGAGAAAGAAAACTAAAATAAAATAAATATAAAAAGCCCCCAAAACTCAGGCAGAGCTTACCATATTTGTATAGCATGGTATAATGGCTCATAACTTATGATGGCTAAGCCAATGAAAACTCTCGAATTGAATTATATCCAATGATAAGGTTAATACTGATTATCGGCCACTCAAGGAAATATAAGCCTTCATTTTTCCCTTGTTAGCGCAGAAATCTTTGATGACTCTCTTGGAGTCAAAAGGCAATAGGCTAACGATAATAGCCAGCGCGGCCTTTCTAGCTTCCGTTCCCATTGGCCACCGGTCGGAGATAGAGTGAGCCTTAAGCACAAAATCTGAACAAATCAGATCGTTCGAAATTTGCGCCAGGCACCACGGCGCTTACTCCACAAAACTGAGCGCGGCTCTATATGTTAAACCCATCAAACTGTGCAGGGTAACAAACCGATATGTAAATTTGTAACTCTTCTTGTAACTGTCCTATGCACTCTGAAGAAAGGAAAGTTGTATAACGCCCAACACGTTCTTGGAGAAGAGAGAGAGAGAGACAGAGGCGGGAGGTGGGAATGAGTGGACTCGGAATTCTTTCGATGTCTATTCTGATCAAGTGAAAGAAAATGCAAATACCTCTATCCCTGTAGGTTGCTTAATTTGCTTTTTTTTTTCTTAATTATTCCTCAACCGCAAAACAAAAATTGGTAGTAAACCAGCTGCTTGACCATATAGTTAATTAATCTGTCTTTCGTAATTGTTAATGATTCATACTTTTTTAATGTTGGCGCGATCCAAGAAATAAAGAGAGTTTAAGCTGTTCGTAATTTGTTAAGAAACACAGATTCGTAACTTTGCAACGATGACAAGTTCCGTCGAAAGTGATACCGGGTTAAGGAATAGGTCATTTCTGAGTTGCGATTTGCCTCTGTTTATAAACGGGTGTTTGAGTGAAAACATTCATAAATATGCAAATGTTTTCCTCCTAGAGATTCATTTTCATACAAATCAAAATAATTTTCATATGAATGGTTTTGCTGGAAGACTCGTTCTCATGATCAGAACCGTTTACAGCGTACGGTTAATTAACCTACACCTTGTGGTCGGTTGTAGATCAATATGGCAACAGCAAACTTTACTGGAGACGAACACCAGAAATCAATTCAACAATTATGTAATTCGTCATGGTCAACTCCTGGTTTTCACGGCCACTTCACATTTCTCTCAGGTGTAAACGCTTTCCTGTCCGTCACTGCGTTTCTTGGAAATACTCTGGTCTTGATTGCTCTTCCCAAGGAGTCTTCACTTCATCCGCCGTCCAAACTCTTGCTTCGCAGCCTTGCAACAACTGATCTCTGTGTTGGTCTTATTTCAGAGCCTCTCACCGTTATCTATTGGATGTCTATAGCGAATGAAAATTGGAATATTTGTCGCCACGTAGTTATAGGTTTTATAACAAGTTATATTTTGTGTGGAACGTCAGTCGGAACTCTCACTGCAATAAGCGTGGACAGACTTCTCGCCCTGTTGTTGGGACTAAGATACAGACAAGTTGTAACTTTAAAGCGAACCTACATGATCGTTATTACCTTATGGGTTTCTCCCGCTCTCTTTTCAGCAATGTGGTTTTGGAATCCCTTCATAACCTTTTGGTATGGCATCATAGGTATACCAATGTGTCTTATAATCTCAATCTTCTCTTACACAAAGATTTTCCTCACCCTTCGTCATCATCAAAATCAAGTACAAGACCACGTTCAACAACCGAACCAAACGAATCAACTGAACATAGCACGATACAAAAAGGCGGTGTCCACTGCAATATGGCTGCAACTGACGCTGGTCGCTTGTTATCTACCCTATGGTGTAGCGTCGGCTTTTATCACGAATGGTGGAAAATCTTCATCTGTTTCGTACGCATGGATTTACACATCCACTTTGGTCTTCTCAAACTCATCAATAAACCCCATTCTTTACTGTTGGAAGCTAGAAGAAGTCAGACAAACAGTGAAGGACACAATCAGACAGGTGCTTTGTCGTTGTTTTTCGAGTTAGATCCTGTAGACCGACAAAAGTTGAAAACTACTGAGGTTTAACGGTTAAGATTTCGAAGTCTTATATTAAAACTGGTTCGTACTCATTTTAATTAATATATCGATGTTAGATGTTTCTGTCGAAGTAAAACGGGAGTCAGAGAAAATCTTATCATTGTTGTGAATAAACAAGTTGTTTCAAATGACGACTTATCATTTTACAGCTGCTTTAACTATAGAGATGAAAAACGACAAATTGCAATTCTTCTCTTGTGGACTACATTACACAGAATTAAAACACGGCTTAATTAAAACAAGCAGTCAGCCGGGAGTTCTTATAAGATGGTTGAGCAATTCTGGCACAAAATGAATCAGTACTTTACTAGTGCATGAGTCAGGAAAAAAGTAGAACTTATAGTATTAATAGTGTGCTCTTGACTTTTACAGTAACCACCTCAAGTTCAGTGTAATCTGGTGTTCATTCCATGTTTCGTCGTCAGCTTTGTTCTAAAATTTCAACGAATCTTTACAATAGTTAACAATTATCGGATAAGGTAAAGCAAAATATCGTGATTTGTCAGGGTGGGGAGCAGATCAATGAGCTATTTCCGAGTTGCTTGTTTTATCTCTGTTTCAAAACGAGTCTTGGCACCCAACCGTTCATACTGAAATGAGTTTTTCTTGCACGTTCATTGTCTTGCAAATCAAACTCATTCCATATCAAAGGTTTTGCACCAGGACTAGTACTCGTTTTGAAGTAGAGGTAAAAAGCAACTCGGAGATGGCTTGATGCATATGTTTGCCGGAGCCGAAGGCTTAGGCAAATAACTGACCTGCGAGACACTCACAAATCACGTTATTTTAATTTGCGACAACCCAATTCAATAATTGTTTGAGCACTCGATCACTCAGTTTTGTTTTCATATTTAAATGACTCTCTGGCAGCTCAGGGAAACGATCTGCCATTTTTCCCACAAGAGCGTGGCTACAATTACGCGTGAGCAGAATACTATTTGCAGCAAAACACATTTAGACGGTACTACGCACAAGCAGACCATTATTTGTAAGCAGTTATTTGCAGGTCAAGTTATGTGCTCTCGGCCAATGAGAAACAAGGAAAAAGCATCGAATGAAAAATATGATTTATTATTCAGTTTTTCTTTTCTTCAACGGAAAAACAACAAGTAGTAAACCAGCTGCTTTGGTGTATAGCTAGTTGATATGTCTTTACAAATTGTCAATCATGATGTTAGCGTTTGATGAGTTATCATCCCCTACGGTATAAAGAACGTTTAGACTGGCTTCAGTTATTAATCAAAATGCGGCTTCGTGATTTTGCAACGATAAGCAGTTTTGATAGTGGTCGTTGACGGATTTTGATCAAAACTGAAAAAGGCGGTAAAGCTACAAATAGCTATCCAGTGGATATGAAAGCACCGAACTGTAAATTTGATGAACAGCAGAAAACATTTGAGCAACAAGTATGTAATTCGGCAGGTTTAACTGCTGGACTACGCGTCCACTTGACATTTCTTTCACGAGTAAACTCTTTCCTGTCCATAACTGCATTTCTTGGGAATTAATGCTCTGAATCTAGTTGCTCTTCACAAGGAGTCTTCACTTCATCCGCCGTTCATGCAAACTCTTGCTCCGTAGCCTTTCAACAACTGATCTCTGTGTTGGTCATATTTCAGAGCCTCTGACCGCTATTTCCTGGATGTATCAAGTGAATGAATAATGGCATACCTGACGCAATAGTGCCGCAGTTTATAACAAGTTATATCTCAGTTGTGTGGAGTGCTGACTGTGAAAAGCATCCCCATATATCCTGATGGTTTAGCACCATAAGCATACCGCTGTCCCTAGTAAGCTCGATTTTCCTCAACCTCCGTCATCATTAAAATCGAGTACAAGACCGTGTTCAACAACCGAACCAAACAAATCAACTGAACATAGCGGGGTACAAAAAGGCAGTGACCACTGCAATGTGGCTGCAACTGACGTCGGTCGCTTGTCAGTATCTACCCTATGGTGTGACGTCCGTTTTGGTGACTAATAATGCAGATTTTTCATCTGCTACGTTTGCTTGGACTTTTACAGGCACGTTATTTCTCACAAACTCTTCAATAACCCGATCTTTATTGTGCTAGAAGAAGTCAGACAAGCAGTGAAGGACACAATGAGACATGTGCTTCGTCTTTGTTTTTCGGGTTAGATCGTGTAGACCTGAACGACAAAGCTGAAACCATGGTTAATGATGTTTAAAGTGATTTTAGAAGTTTTTGAAAGGTTAAATTGAAACTTGTGCTTACTCGTTTTAAGATATTGGTATTATATATGTTTCTGTCTCAGTGAAACGGGTTTCAGAGAAAATTTTATCATTGTTGTAAATAATTAAACAAGTTGTTTCAAATAATGACTTATCGTTTTACGCCGAAACAATGAAGAGATGGAAGACAAAAAAAAATTCTATTCTTCTTCGTGTGGACTACATTACACAGTATTAAAGCTAGCGATAACAGCCGTGTCAGCCTTTCGAATTAGCTAGGGATAGTAAAGGTTTGAACGATCGAGATGAACTTCGTACAAAAATAACCTATTTGACTCGGTGCAATGCACTTCACAATCTCAAGCCTAGAGTATTCCCGGCTTTGGCAGCGGTTGGGTCGGCAGGCGGGAAGACTTAACCGCTGACCCAGGCGGGAAGACTCTGGGCTCGAGATTACGCGCTTCAAAGATAGCCTTCTACCGAAGCTTCCTCCCATTGGCCAGCTGTCGGGAATAGAGCGAGTTTTATGCACAAATCTGCACAAATAATTTTGTTTGAACTTATTTCAAATAGGCGCCAGGCACCCCGGCTCTGAGCTCTGTCTAGTTGTTAAACCCATCAAACTGGCAAGGGAGGCAAACAAGCCGACCTGTAAATTTGTTACTCTCCTTGTTATAGCAAATGCCCTAGCCCGAGGAAAGGAATGCTATAAAAATGGCCGACACATTCTCGGAAGAGAGGGAGGGGGAGGGGATGAGTGGGCTCCAAATTGACAAAGCCATTATTTCAATGTCTATTCCGATCAAATAAAATAAAACGCAATTACCTCTATACCTGCAGTTTTTGTTAATTTGTTCTTTTTAAATTATCCATAAGCCGCAAGACAAAAATGAGTAGTAAACCAGCTGCCTGACTATATGGCTTATTAATTTGCCTTTCCAAACTGTCTATGATTCATATATTTTAATGTTCCAAGAAATAAACAGAGTTTAGGCTGTTCGCAATGATGACACTGAGTTCCGTCGTAAGAGATACTGAGTTAAGGAATAGGTCATTTCTGAGTTGCGATTTGCCTCTGCTTCAAAACGAGTCTTTGAACGAAACAATTGATATATATGAAATGTGTTCCGTTTACAGGCCATTTTCATGCAAATCAAACTAATTTTCATATGAATGGTTTTGCACGAAGACTTTTTTTAGAACCGAGTACAGCGTTCGGTTAATTTACCTTCACCTTGTAGTCGGTTGTAGATCAATATGGCATTAGCAAACTTCACTGGAGATGAACAGCAGAAATCAATTGAACAACAACTTTGTAATTCGTCAGGGTCAACTCCTGGTTTTCACGGCCACTTGACATTTCTCTCGGGTGTAAACGCTTTCCTGTCCGTCACTGCGTTTCTTGGAAATACTCTGGTCTTGATTGCTCTTCACAAGGAGTCTTCACTTCATCCGCCGTCCAAACTCTTGCTTCGCAGCCTTGCAACAACTGATCTCTGTGTTGGTCTTATTTCAGAGCCTCTCACCGTCATTTATTGGATGTCTATTACACTGTATTACACACTATTACACTGTATTAAAACACGGTTTAATTAAAACAAGCAGTCAGCCGGGAGTTCTGATAAGATGGGTGAGCAATTCTGACACAAAATGAATACTTTGCTAGTGCATGAGTCAGGAAAAAAAGTAGAACTTATAGGATTAATAGTGTGCTCTTGATTATTACAGTAACCACTTCAAGTTCAGTGTAATCTGGTGTTCATTTCATGTTTCGTCGTCAGCTTCGTTCTAAATTTTCAACGAATCTTTACAATACTTAACAACTGTTGGATAGATTTTGACCATAACATTAAGCGGGTATAGGGCCAGTTGTTTATATTATTATTTTTTCCGTAATCGATAATTTTTTACAGGATGGGGGGATTGGCCCCATGCCCAACCCGCAACCTGGAGGGCCTGGGTTTTCTGTCAGGGTGTCCTTCCCTTAGCCACAATATCCCGTTATTTGAGAGGCGCCGGATACCCGCCTTTTGCCGTTGTCGCTCAGCTGCAGTACAACTGCATTACCGGGGTTATGACGAGGACATGCGACTGCCAACTTGGTGGCAGAGCCTATGACCTGGTGGGCATTTCCTGGCATTTGCGAAGTACACCTGGTGGCCCCAGGGCACTCCACCAGGACCCTTTACCACCCTTCAACCCCAAAATTATTGGATAAGGTAGAGCAAAATATCGTAATTTGTCAGGGTGGGGAGCAGATCAATGAGCTATTTCCGAGTTGCTTGTTTTATCTCTGTTTCAAAACGAGTCTTGGCACCCAACCGTTCATACTGAAATGAGTCTTTCTTGCACGTCCATTGTCTTGCAAATCAAACTCATTCTATATCAAAGGTTTGGCACCAGGACTTGTTTTGAAACAGAGGTAAAACGCAACTCGGAGATGGCTTAATATTTGCCGGAGCTGACGGCTTAGGCAAATAACTGACCTGCGAGACGCTCACAAATCACGTTATTTTAATTTGCGACAACCGAGTTCAATAGTTATTTGAGCACTCGATCACTCAGTTTTGTTTTCATATTTAAATGACTCTCTGGCAGCTCAGGGAAACGATCTGCCATTTTTCCCACAAGAGCATGGCTACAATTACGCGTGAGCAGAATATTATTTGCAGCAAAACACATTTAGACGGTACTACGCATGAGCAGACCATTATTTGTAAGCAGTTATTTGCAGGTCAAGTGATGTGCTCTCGGCCAATGAGAAACAAGAAAAAAGCATCGAATGAAAAATATGATTTATTATTCAGTTTTTTTCCTTCAACGGAAAAACAACAAGTAGTAAACCAGCTGCTCTGGTATATAGCTAGTTGATTTGCCTTTACAAATTGTCAATCATGATGTTAGCGTTTGATGAGTTATCATCCCCTACCGTGACGATATAAAGAGCGTTTAGACTGGCTTCAGTTATTAATAAAAATGCGGCTTCTTGATTTTGCAACGATAAGGACTATCGTTGATGAATTTTGATCAAAACTGACAAAGGCGGTAAAGCTACAAATAGCTATCCAGTCGATATTACAGCAGCAAACTGTAATTTTGATGAACAGCAGAAAACATTTGAGCAACAAGTATGTAATTCTGCAGGTTTAACTGCTGGACCACGCGTCCTCTTGACATTTCTTTTAGGAGTAAACTCTTTCCTGGCCATAACTGCATTTCTTGGAAAGTAATGCTCTGAACCTAGTTGCTCTTCACAAGGAGTCTTCACTTCATCCGCCGTCCATGCAAACTCTTGCTCCGTAGCCTTGCAACAACTGATCTCTGTGTTGGTCATATTTCAGAGCCTCTCACCGCTATTTTTTGGAAGTATCAAGTGAATGAATAATGGCATATTTGACGCGATAGTGCTTCAGTTTATAACAAGTTATATCTCAGTTGTGTGGAGTGCTGACTGTAAAAAGCATCCCCATATACCCTTATCTCAACTTATTCCTGGCTAAGAGATATCGCTTACTTTCTTTTTCGTTCTGCAGTCAGTTAATTTTCGGCCAGTAAATAAAACCGATTGTTTCTTTCATAGCCTGTCATCACGCTCTTCGCGGGGAATGGAATAGCGAAAGGAAAAAAGGGAAGTTCTCCATTTTTGGAAAACAAAAACCAGTCAATCATCAGACAGTAAACCAGCCGCTTGGCGCGCTAAGAAGAGGGGCATTGGGGCGTACTAAGAACCGGAAAACCGCTCACCGAAAACAGAAAAGCCGCCATTAAAAATTCTTTTCAAAATCGAAAACCACCAAACAAAATGATCAAACGTGCAGATTCCCAACCTTTAATCCGCAAAGCTTGATCACGGCAGCGAAAGACGCGTACTTTTTCCTCTTTAAGGGACTAAGCATTTTCATTTGAAATCATTGCCGGCTGTTAACCCATCGACCGGTAGATCTTTCCGAAAAAACAGCAATGAAATAATAGAAATCCCTACTTCCAGGCAAAAACCTCATTTGAACATGCAAACTAACATTGCCTTTTACTTCGAGGTGTACTGATGGGCCACTTGGCAGACTTTACCTTACCTTAGAGAAGTTCCAGTCTCCAAATCAAAAATTTGAAATTTGGTTACAATGAATGCAGGTCTCATTTGAAACAACAGTTATCAAGAAGTGTTCTCTTGTTAAGTTATTCTAATTTGCGTCATCTATACGGCACACTACGTGAACTTACAAGGATTGACCGAGTGAAATAAAGATGCCTAGAAAACAGTTAAGTTAATAACCAAAACCGAAAAACTGATTCTTTATTACCAAAACCCAAAACCCGAATGCTGTAAAAGGGAATTAATTAAAAAAAAAACCGCTTCTGAAACTTATTGAACCGAGAACCGGACATCTTAAGTCGCACAACCGAAAACCCGATCTAAGCTGAAAAGAACCGAAACCATAAAACCGAAGACCTAACGCCCTCGTTAACTTTTCTTTCCAAACTGTCATTGAATCATGTATTGACGTGTTTGAGGAAATAGCAATCGCTATAAAAGGAGTTTAGAATTTTCGTTAGTTATTGACGTAAGAATTCACCTCGTGACTTTACTACATTGAGAAGTTTCGCCATTAATACTGAGTTAACCTGAATTTGGTGAAAACCGATTAGTCCAGTTTGAGTCTACGTTAAAACACGAACAGCCACCTTGTAGATCATTATGGCAATAGCAAACTTTACTGGAGATGGACAGCAGGAAACACTTACACAACTGGTTTGTTTTGCAAGTTTAGTTGCTGGATTTAACACCCAGTTAACATTTATTTCATTTATTAACTCTTTTCTGTCCGTTACTGCATTTCTTGGGAATGCTCTGATCGTAATTGCTCTTCACAAGGAGTGTTCACTTCATCCGCCGTCCAAACTCTTGCTTCGTAGCCTTGCAACAACTGATCTCTGTGTTGGTCTTTTTTCAGAGCCCCTCTTTATTATCTATTGAATGTCCGTGGTGAATGAAAATTGGAATATTTTTCGCTATGTATCACACACAAGTTTTATAGCAGGCTATCTTTGGTGTGGTTACAACTCTGACTGCAATAAGCGTGGACAGACTTCTCGCCCTGTTGTTGGGACTGAGATACAGACAAGTTGTAACTTTAAAGCGAACCTACGTGATCGTGATTACCTTATGGCTTTTGTCCACTGCCTTTTCAGTAGTGTGCTTTTGGAATCACCGTATAACCATATGGTATAGCATGATAGGTGTATTACTTTGATTGTATCCTCTTACACAAAAATTTTCTTCACCCTCCGTCATCATCAAAATCAAGTACAAGGCCATGTTGAACAACCGAACCAAACAAATCAACTGAACATAGCGCGATACAAAAAGGCAGTGTCCACTGCATTATGGCTGCAACTGGCGCTGGTGGTGGACTGTCTTCTTCTGCTTATCACGCTCGTATTCATTCAACTTCTTTAGTTTTCTTAAACTCGTCATTAAACCCGATTCTTTACTGTTGGAAGATAACAGAAGTTAGACAAGTAGTGAAGAGCACAATTAGAGTAGACGGTCCCCACTGAAAAGTTCATGAATTGTCTCTAACATTAGTTCGCTTTACCCATATAGGAAAGAAAAGAGAAACCACGAATGGATTTTCTCATGGTTATCATGGCTAGCGGTATTGCTCGTGGGCGCGTACGCACGACGGCGACGGCGACGGAGTCGCAAAACATGGCGGCCATTCTCCAGCCAAGCTAAAAGGTTACCAGGGACATGCAGCCTTGATTTATAGCCTCCTTCTTTGATATTGGACATCCATATTATGGTCAATTGACCCCTGTCAAAACAAGGTATCCGCTGACCGGTATCACGTGACCATATCACGGGCTCAAGTTTTGAACTCATCGAGGAAACGTTTTTTTTTAAGTTGAACGCTGACCAAGAGCTGCTTTTCTATTGGATCGCGGGCTCGTGTTAGGTTAACTTGTAGTAAACGGGGTCGGGTTGTTCGGAATCCGGTTAACGCTAACTCAGGATTAAAAGTTAACAGAAGTATAAGTATTTATTGTATACAAATGTTTTGTTTTGTGTATTTTGAGATTATTCAAACTCAAAAGCGAAGGCTAAACAATATACAGAAGTTACGAAACTAAAATCAAAATTCTCGCTTAACCTGGGATATCTTAACTGGGCTTTGAACAACCCAACCCAGGAGCTCCACTTTTAGGCTTGCCTAAATCTATATATGAGCGGAGCTCCGGCGGCCCCAAGGGCCGCCAAGCGGAGCCCCATTATCATACAGGAAAGAAAAGGGAAACCATGAATGGATTTTCTTATGGTTATCATGGCTGGCGGTATTGCTCGTGGGCGCGTACGCACGAGGGCGACGACGCCGACGGAGTCGCGCAACATGGCGGCCATACTCCAGCTAAAAGGTTGACAGAAACATTTATAGCCTCCTTCTTTGATACTGGACATCCGTGTTATGGTCAATTGACACCTGTCAAAACAAGGTATCCGCTGACCGGCATCACGTGACCATATCGCTGGCTCAAGTTTAGAGCTCATCGAGGTCACGTGTTTTTTTAAAGTTGACCGCTGACCAAGTGCCGGGGTTTTTAATTAGATCTCGGGTTCATGTCAGATTAACTTATTGTAAACGGGGCGGGGTTGTTCGGAAGCCGGTTAACGCTAACCCAGGATTAAAGTTAACAGAAGTATAAATAGTTATTTTAAACAAATGCTTTTCACTGCTTTTGTTTTGTGTATTTTGAGATTATTCAAACTCAAAACTGAAGGCCAAACAATATCAAGAAAACCTCACTGCAAAGTTACAAAATTCAAATCAAAGTTCTCGCTTAACCTGGGTTGTCTTAATCGGGCTTTGAACAACCCGGCCCAGGAGCTCCGCTTTTGGGCTTGGCTAAATCTATATATTTTTTTTATCATATGACCCATACAGCCTCGCGCGCAATATCCTTGGAAAACCATAAGAGAAGAGGTCCCGTATGAGGGCCGTACGCGTCTCTCCGACGCGTACGGCCCTACTAGAAATGAGTACGGCAAAATCGATGCGAGTTAATGACAAAAACAATTTTGTTGTTGTAAAATTTTGTTCTTTTCAAAATGAGTGATGAAAGTGAATATTCTGAGAGCGAATTTTACAATCCAGACGAATTGTCCGATGCAGAACTACTTCAGTCGCCAACCCACTACGAAAGCAAAGAAAGAAATTCAACACTTGTCACGAATGAAGAAGTTCACAACTTTCTCAGAAGCCAACCACAAGCAAACAGACGGTCAAGAAAATGATTTTCCCGGATGAACTGTCCGATAATTAACCTTTGGAATAAGCAAATAGTCTTGAGGCGAAAGTTCTTTCAGTGGAGAGCATCAAAGAATTCATCGTGGGTCAAAAGCAAGAAAACTACGTGAAGAAAAAAAAGTACGATATAAATGCTTTCTTCGAGTTTCCACAGTTTCTGGGAGAAGTTGGTTAAACCAGAGACATTACAAACATACCTTGTGCACAGTAGGATAAATTACTGTGCAGTTTCTACATCAGTGTTGTTTGAAGAGACAAAACTGAGTACGAACACAAGTTCACTACCGTACAGTTTAACCAGATAATAAAACTCTCTTGTGTTTAATAGTGTAATTTCCTCCACACAGCTAAGCCAGCAAAATCAGTAAACCCAGGCACTGTTTGCGGAGCCAACATCAGTGTGATTAATATTCAGTTGCTGGTTCTCCCTTGTTCAAGAGAATCCAAGAGGTCGAAAAAAAGCTTGAAACGACGCCGACATTTTCTTTAGTCTTTAGATGAAGAAGATTTGTGAACAATTTCAGTGAAGCGTAAAGCGAACTTTTGTGACTCGCTAAGTTTTTGATGGTTTTGACATATTTTCGACAGCTTTATGTCAACTTTCTGTTGACTTTTTAGCATGAATTTTACTATTGTGGACTTCATTGAAAAACAAAAATTAGAAACTGAGTCGTGCTTTTCGATGAATTGCAAGTTTCTTGTTCGAAGCGAAGAAATAAATGACGAGTTTTTATTGTAAAATCTTTTCTGTAGTTGTTCCGCGCGCGGTCATCTGAGGTTATGTAATCGCGTCCTATTTAGGTTCAAACATGATTTTCAAAATTTTCAACACTTAGTGGTCATATGACAAAATGCTTATTGACTGAGTAAGGTCGGGCCGAACGGGAAAGTATTTGGCTCAAGGTCAGGACGTACGGACTTTGAGTTAAATATTTTCCTGTTCGGCGCTCCCACTCAGTCAATAAGTACATATTATTATATAGAAACTCGTAAAATTAATACGAGACCACATCTGGGACTTGGGTGGCGTATTTTCCATATCCTCACAAGTGACGATGTCGATGATTTCACTGATATCAAGTTTGTCTCTTAAATTGTACTTAAATTCGTTGGTGTATCATCGAAACACCTTCGGGTGTTATTCGAAAGTCTTCCGCAATCTTCGGCAATCTTCTGAAATCTTCGGTAATCTTCGGAGCTTTTTCGGAAAATGTTCGGCAATGTTCGTGTGACCCTCGGACAAGCTTTGGAAAATCTTCGGAAATCTTCGGAAAGTGGTCAGAAATCTTCGGAAAATCGTCAAAAATGCGGTCATCAGCATGTCTACACAATAAAAAGAACATTTCACGTTAGCTCGAAGATATGAATTTTATGTTTTCGTTGCAAGAATTATTGTTCTTGCCACTCGAACATAAAATTTATATCTTCTCGCCACCATGTAATATCCTCTATAAATGTCACTCAAACTGAAAACTATGTCCCCTATTAAATGAGAGTCTCCCAGGCCTAGCTGGCAACATGCATACGTCAACATGGTCATTTCTTTCAGGGGAACAAGAGACATTTTTGATCTTCATCGATACAGGGAGCGTTTCTGTGGAGATTTTGGGGAACAACCTATAAATGGAGACCAGGAGAGAAAATGCAGAATTATAAAGGCTCCTAGGGAAAATGTAGCCTCCCTCCCTGAAACGATCTCATAAATAGTGAACTGAGCTTGAGAATATTCACGGTCTACATGAATGGAACTGTTAGAAAAAGTGAATCTTTTACTTGCCCTAGACTACAGGGCAGCTTCTACCCTTTTAGCAAAGTTATTACCAAATATACCTTTCCCCAGGGAAGTTAGAGTTATTGTGGTGTTATGACATGCACCCCGCCTGGTTAGCTCAGTTGGCAGAGCGCTAGACTGTCCCTGGAAGGCCCACTAAATAATAAACTCGAAAGTATTTACTTCCTTAATGCATGGAACTGCTACAAAGTTTAGTTAAAACTTTCATTACCGCCTGCCACAGAGTTGCTTCCTCCATTACATCTAAGTTATCACCAAATATAATATGGCGTTTTCCAGGGAGATTGGAGTTAACCGGGCGATCTGACATGCACCATCGAGTTCTCCCGCACTCTGCCCTCTGCACAGGATCCAGACGTTTGTGGACAGGCGCAGGGACAGTTCAGCAATTGAGAAAATTAAAACCTTCAGTGATGTTACTTTAACAATTCTGCTTACATCTCCGTACTGTTAAAAACCTGAGACAATTGACCGTTTTCCTGGGGTTGAAAATCGGAAATCACATGGGACTATTCCGATATTATTTTTCGTAATCTTGAATATGAAATTACACATGTCGTTTCGCTCGTTTGACGCTCGAAAACAAAACCAGTCATTCTTAGGAGTCTAACAGTAGAGCACCTGCTTGGCAAGTTATAAGTTGCCTTTCCAAACTGTCAATGATCCATGTAAATTAAATTTGGCTTGATCTTACGTCTAAACACAAATAGCCATCTATCAGATCAGCATGGCAAAAGTAGACTTTACTGAAGATGGACAGCAGAAAACGTTCGAAGACTTTGCTTGTTCGCCAGATTTAACTGCTGGACAGCACGGCCAGTTGACATTTACATCAGTTTATAACTCTTTTCTGTCCGTCACTGCATTTCTTGGGAACGCTCTGATCTTAATTGCTCTTCACAAGGAGTCTTCACTTCATCCGCCGTCCAAACTCTTGCTTCGTAGCCTTGCAGCAACTGATCTCTGTGTTGGACTTATTTCGGAGCCTCTCGCTGTTGTCTATGCGATATCTGTAGTCAATGAACAGTGGAATATTTGTCCTCACCTAACAGTAGCAAGTTTTATAACAATTTATATCTTGTGTGGAGTGTCGGTCGAAACTATGACTGCAATAAGCGTGGACAGACTTCTCGCCCTGTTGCTGGGACTTAGATACAGACAAGTTGTAACTTTAAAGCGAACCTACGCGATAGTTTTTACCTTATGGGTTTCTCCCGCTCTCTTTTCAGCAATGTACTTTTGGAATCCCCTTATAACCATGTGGTATAGTATCATAGGTATATTTCTGTGTCTTATAATCTCCATTTTCTCTTACACAAAGATTTTCTTCACCCTCCGTCATCATCAAAATCAAGTACAAGGCCATGTTCAACAACCGAACCAATCAAATCAACTGAACATAGCGCGATACAAAAAGGCAGTATCCACTGCAATATGGCTGCAACTGACGCTGGTCGCTTGTTATCTACCCTTTAGTATAGCAGAGGCATTGAAGGCTAATAGTGGACTATCTTCATCTGTTTATCACCGTTGGATCTACACAGGTTCTTTAGTTTTCTTAAACTCTTCATTAAACCCGATTCTTTACTGTTGGAAGCTAGAAGAAGTTAGACGAGCAGTGAAGGACACAATCAGACAGGTGTTTTGCCATATTTTGTGAGTTAGGTCTCGTAGACCAATGCCATGAAAATGGTGGATGAAGTTCAAGACTTAGATTATTAAAAAGTTCTCGTAAACATTGCCTTAATTCAAAAGTGGTGCTTCGGTACTCATTTTAATATATCAGTATGAACTGTTTCTTTTGCAATAAGATAGCCATCGAGAAAGTTTTCATCATCGTTGTAAATAATTGTTTTAAATGACGACTTATAATAATCACCTCGAGTTCAGCCATACTCTGGTGTTTGAATAATTCATCTTAAGAGTGCCTGCCTGTAAAAATCACACAAATTCTTAATTTCGCGGAAAGGGTCGAAAATTCGATTTCGCTCATTTTCCTATGGTAGATAGGCTAGGGCATGACAAAAACTACTGGATAGTTTTTTTGGCAAAACATCCTTTTGTTTCAAAGAAATATGCAAATTACTGATAATTTCGAAATGTTATAACCTTATTAGCTGTAAAAGGCAGGTCCAAAAGCCGATCTGACGTGTTTCTGTCACCATTCGTCGCATGTAAAGCAGAAGTTTGCCTTTGTTTACGCAACGTCCGATGTACATCACTAACGGTCAACTTATTTAATGGTCGAATACCATGAATCTATAACCCTCTTTCGACACACACGATCACCACTGCATCTAAGTCAAAAACGACTAAGTGATTTGTAGATAGTTGCTTGCTTTGCACTACACCAAAATATTACGTTTGATCATCCTATGATCTATTGCTGCTTGAATCCTTCCTTGCAGCGGTTCCTTGTTTGTTGGTCACGCAATGCTGTTGTCCCATTTTAGGGGGTAGTGGTATGACAATTTCTATCTCAATACGTAAGGCTCCGTAAGACTGAGAACCACAGGAAGCACACATTCGTGTTGAGTAGGAAGAGATTAAATTAAGAAATGAATAGAATGAATAGTTTACCATTGCCCCTGTTGTTATCTTTTACTCGACCACCGCTACCTAAATGCCCTGCGTATTACTGTAACGCTAAACCCATACCTAGGTGTTTTGGCGCTGTGCAATTATTTTTGGTTTACATGTAATACAGTGGGCTACCATCGGGGAAATGGGTGGTGACCGCTTAATGGAGCTAGCCGCTTAAATAGAAGTTGGTGTACCTTGATTATTTAATTTTTCACTATCGGGTTATAAATTTCTTGGTGAACATGGAGTCAATTCAAGACAATCATGATAGACGTGTGTTTGAATTATCACTCGTCATGCACCTTCAATTTCAGACTCTTATTTGCCATCGCCCTTTCCAAAACAAAGTTTTTAAATTTTGGGTGGCCGCTTAATAGGGGTAAAGACAATAATGAAACCCTTATCGCAACGACCAAATGGTGACCGCGGAGGTAACCGGTCAGTAGGTGTCTTATTTACAATATTTTCTGACAATAATTTTGGACTGTATTGACAACAGTCCTGTATTTTCTGTTACAAACATACAAATACCACGCCACTAAGGAAACAAAATACGCCAAATAAAATGGCATGGCCAGGGCTATTTACTCGTGTAATTACTAAATAAAGTCTTTTTTTTTCACGAATTAGACACGTTGTGATTTCCTATTTTTATTTCAGCTAGTTCTTGCTTCATTAATCTATAATTTGTTTATGGCGATTTTTTTAATATTCTGGTGATTACAGGCACTAGCTTTATCAACTGCTGTCTGAAACACCAGAACGTACAACAAACGTGATTTGGACCGAGGCCACGTACACTATAGAATACGATTATATAAATATGCACATACTATTATGTATATGAACAAACAGATGAACAATGATTAAATTGTTCCACTTATCCTGAGAGTGCTCTATACAAAATAGATCAAAATGTGCAGCATATGCCGTGAGAGCATTGCGTGACGAACAAATAACGGCTGTAAGATTGTGCTGCGCCGACACGCTTATCAGCAATGGTCAGCAATCAGTCAAACGTAATATTTTGGCGCAGCGCAAAGCAAGCAACTATCTACAAATGACTAAGCCGTTTTTTACTTAGATGCAGTGATGTTCATATGCGCAGAAAGATGGTCACAAATTCATGGCATTCGACCAATAATAGGTTGAGAGTAGGTGATGTACATCGGACGTTAACCTTGTGTAAACAAAAGCAAACTTCTGCTTTATGAGCGACGAATGGTGAGAGATGTAGTAACATGAGGCCCTAACTGACCGCTGACCGGCGGTAGCGGGAGAGAATTGGGCTAGCTGTAGGAATCGACCGTATTAAAGCATATTGCGTTAATGTCTGTTGTCTTGGTACCTTTCCGGACACAACAAGAGATCGTCTAGAAACACGTCAAATCGGCTTTGGACCTGCCTTTTACAACAAATAAGGTTAGAACATTTCGAAATTATCAGCTCTGTGTCTATTTCAACTTAACATAGGTCAAGTCATGTGGCGCATGCTACAATATACGTCTAACCCGTAAATTGAAATTTGACGACGGATGGTCAAATATTTGCATTTTTAACGTACTTTGATAAGCTCTCGCGTCGTTCACAATCATTTGCCCAAAGAAATTTTTACAGGAATCTGTAGACCATCCTTCTGCGATTCAACCACCAGAAGCTTAATCCATTTGAAGGTTTCGCACATGGTGAAAATTAATTATATTCACGAAGTACTTTTAAGTGAATGAAATACATGTCTTCGAAATTTAGTTATTTTGCGCCTAAAAGGCAACGCAACATTCCCTAAAATCAACCCAGTACACATTTAAACATTGCACAAAATATTTGTTTTAAAGACGGAAGAATGATGTGGTTTTGCATGCGAGGCTCTCAAACTTGTTTAATAAAATGGTGCGTCAAATGACGATTTTAACGGAATTTGGTAATTTGCCTATTTCTTTGAAATAAAAGGATATTTTGCCAAAAACTATCCAGTAGTTTTTGTTATGCCCTAGCCTATCTACCATAAGAATATGAACGAAATCGAATTTTCGACCCTTGCCGCGAAATTACGAATTTGCCTGATTTTTACTGGCAGGCACTCTTAATATGAATTGAAGCGTTTATTTATTGAACGAAAATCGACTTCCAGACTTAACATAAGGTCTTGATGGATTATACCATAGATGAGATAACTGTGTAGTAAAAAAATGTCGATAAAGTTGTTGTAATGGAAAACAAAAAATATTTAATGACAAATTTAATCAGCACTTTCAGGAAAAACGGAAAAAAGGATAGGACTTCTTTTGTTAGCAAGGTTCATATTTCTAAATACACTATTTTTTTTAAAAAAACCTCTAATTTTGGGGTTGAGGCTAAAAGCTCTCACATTATTTTTGCGATCTGAGGCTGCCGAAAACGTTGTTAAGATGTTCTTATATTTACATGGTACACTCTGTATCACCTGATGATTTTGATGACTGATGTGGAAGTTATTTTGGAACAGATATAAATAAGAACTGCTGATTGTTACAAACCGAGATGAGTGTCATGTAATAAGAAAACTATTGTTGCTATACAAAACATGCCCTTGAGCCAATGCCTGTAAAAATCAAGCAAAACTGAAATTTCGTGGCCAAAGCCGAAAATTTTTTTTCCCTGATATCTTTCCCATCAGTAGCTATTGGTAGGCAACTAAGCGTGATGTAGTTTGTTTTCAGAAAGGCTGCTTCAATTTAGAGGAAATCGATAAAATTTATTTTTGCTGTCGGCAACTTCAAAATAGCCAAAATTTGAGACGAAATTGGCCGTTCTCAAAACTTCGCTTGTATACAAGAGGAAGGAAAGCGAGCTAAAATATTTTCCGGTGCACTGGTTCATATAGGGTTTTACTTCTAGTTTGGTGGTAAATATTCAACTTAGCAGTAATCTGGACGACAAACAGCAATGTTTTAGCACTGCTTTATTCTTAACCGACGAAAATTTACATTTTAGCTGACAGTCGCGATTAAAATTTTAGGCATGCGCTACACCTTGGCTTATCCTGAGACTCAAGCCATAAGGTCTGGAAGCATTGCACTAAGACATGTGTAAAAACTGACATGGGTAATTCAGTTAGTACTTCACAAGAACTCTCCGAAGTTGAACAAAATTTGGTTGAAATATGAGACCTAAGTGACGGTTTGTTGGTGTTTACGGCGACGGCTTGCCGCTACTGTCGAAAACTTAACTCGCACGAGCTTGTTAGTAGATTTACAATACAAAATTACCATAATGTCTTACCCTTTTCTGGCTGACTTTAAATTTGCTCCAGGCAATTTGTTTCTTGGTTATCCGTGTCAATTCTTCTTCCCAATGCTCAACGAACTCGAGGCAGCGAATCCTCTAACTTCATCCGTGGACTTAAATTGAGCATTTTATCGGAAATATTAGATTCGATCAATCCTTTTTTTTATCCAACTTTTACATCTTGTACACTTTCAAAGTTGAAGCTTTCAAAAGGCTCAAAATAATTTACAGCTAAACGTTCCAGTATCCAAAGGCACATTTGTCTTTGATTGCTGTAGTGTTGCGTGACAGAACAAAACTATTTCACCTGGAGGGTGTAGAGAAGCAACGACGCGAAAAAGGACCTGTTTCCGTTGTTTTAGATTTCACTTTAAGTAAACAGTTGTAATTCTCGTACATCCTTTTCTTCAAAATTCGACTGTTCATCAAGTCTTAAATGAAGGTTTTTTTTTCTAATACAGTGTTCTAGTCTGCGACTCCACATATGTTCGCAATACCATTTTGCTTGAATTAAAAAAGAGAACAAAACTGGGGGTCTTACAGAATAGAAAACTTGTCACAAAATTTAAAGCAAACAATCGAAAACAATCTCTTGTGTTGAGTTTTCTATGAGACTTTTGTGGTAAAGCGCTGTACTCTTTACTACAATTCCGCCGATGTTTAATGGTTGACCTTCATAAAGGCAAGTCTTTCAGACCGGCACATGTTCTGACATATCACAGCTATCGTTTTAACAAAAAGCGATTTAAACTTTTCCCTGAAAGGTGCATTTTTTGCCAAAGGTGATCAGCCTCTCGATGTAAGGAGCTTTCCTCTTCACTTTGATGCCGGTTATCAGGATATCAAAGTGCTCACAGATATTCTGAAGCATCTGCATTGAAAATTTTGGCAGCCTTGAATCCGCCAGAAGTTCACAAATGTTATAATTGTTATAGCAGATGGAATGACTGAGTGCAACTTCTTAAAGGATTTCACTTCTCAGCTCGCTGAAGGCTTCCTCATCCTCTACGTTCTAGTTTTCTTTCAATATCACTCTCCGTCATTTCGTCATTTTTAAGTGTGCGCTTCGAGGCTATCCTTGAGAAGAAACTTGAAACTTGCTGGCCCGTCAGAAATTCAGAACTTGTAAAAAGGCTGTTCCATTGCTGTTCCTGGCAGTGATCATGGACTTGGCTACAGACGTTGCATCCGCTTTCTGGCCAGTACTCTCTCCAATACGAAATTTACTGGTCAAGTAATCTTTTTGCTTTTCTGTAAACTTGTTCTTCGAACATGAATAGACTTCAGGGCCCATCCCATCGGTAAACACGGCTGACTTTTGAGGTTTAGACGCTTTCTAGCTTGTATCTACGGTATACCACAGAACTGCTCCTGTAGGCTGTCTGCGTAGCCGAGCACAGCTGTCAAGAAGTGTGTCATTCTCTAAAGCACGATCGTGTTTTCCAAGATCCAGACGGTGCTGTAAGGAGGAAAATCTTCGAAACGTTTTCACACATCCTTCCGCCGGACAGCAAAAAAATAGAAACAGTCGAGGTATCACCTACAGGCTCTTCTTCAGTATCTGAACATCTCTGAGACCTGGCACCTGTGCGAGGCTGAGGCCTGGACTCCACTTTAATGAAGTGTGCATTTGGCTTTCTCTTGGCTGTATCTCTATCACATTTCACAAGATCTGGAAACTGCACCACCTGCGGAGTAGTCAGCTCTGAAAGTCGTATGCATTTACCAGGTCCTATTCCATGTGCCCTCCAGACCGTCAGGCTTCCGTCGTTGTATTCAATATTGAAAATCAAACTCACGCCTGCCTATAAAAGACAGATTTCAGTTAAGGCAAGAGTGACCTTAGCTTTCCAATGACATCCTTCATAACTGAAAGCACCGCGCAGCTGTCTTGTGACGTCACGTGACACATTGCCATCAGACATCTTCTCAAGAGCGTCAAATATATCAGCCAGAACCAACACAAGCAACTCACAACGATCGCAGGTGTCTAGATGATCCTGTGGACTGGTCATCTGATAATCCTTCTCCTTTGGATCACTCAGGGCATATGCTCTGCAATGGTCTGGTATGTTGGATTGCTTCGATACCTGCACCTGCAAAGGCAATATCAGTTAATCATAAATAATCACCTTTTATTTGCCCAGGTCAACACATGAAGTAAAATATGCTTCATTAACGAGAAGTGCATTGGTCACGTGATTCTAATCACGTGACCAATGACGTAACAACTTCAAGGTCACATAGAGTGTTTCTTCATAAAACACTGACCAGCACGCTAGTCTAAGTTTCTGTACGTTCCAACAAAGAAAAGATATATTCCCCATTCCCATCCCCTCAGGCAAATAGCTCCCCTATTTGAGAGACTGCAGAAGTCACCTGGCCGTTTCTAAATGCTCTATAACAGCACCCTTTCAATTATGTAAAATGCTTTCCAATTTCTCAGTGCTTGTCCTCGTGATGAGATAAAATGCACTTTTAGACATAGTCAGGTGACTGATGACGTCATCACACCACGTTGAGGATGACACTTTATTTCAATAGGGTGCATAATTGCAGTCGAGACTGCAGCCTCCCTTATGACCCTATAAATGGCCCTATATAGCCCTATATGAAAACTAAGTTTATTACATGGCAAGTGGGAATCTGTTTGTCATGATCTCTATACATGCATATCATAAAGTACTTTCAATTTTACCTTAAAATCGACCTCTAGATAACGCTTTGCAGACTTCAGGCGTTCCTTTTGTTCCCTTGCCCAAGTCATTCCCATAAATTCATCGCCCAATCTGGTTACTACGTCTGCGAGATCGTCGAAGGCTTGACTACCTGCAGAACTTATATAATCGAGACCTTGGAGAGACTTTCGTACAGAGGCGGAAAAAAGAGTCAGGATTCTTAAGAGTGTTCTTCGGCTCAGTGGAGTGGAGCCACATTCCTGTGGGTAAGTCAAATAATGCGTGACTATAGACTCTGGTATTGTCATGCGAATAACATTTGGCCCCGTGATGATCTCTTAAGTTGACAGTTTTACTGATTTCTCCCCGAAAGGAAAGTCCTGGCTTGAGACGTAAAGTCTTTAAAATCACTTCTCTAACATTTTGCATGCAACTTTATAACTAGATGCTGCTATGTTATGAAAAAGCATAAGGAACCATCTGAGAAGCAAAGTCTAAAAAAAACACTAACATTTTGGATGCAAACTTTAGAACTAGATGCTGCTATGTTACCAAAAAGCTGTAAGGATGAATTAATGAATTGCTATTTTGCATATTCAACATCAGTATTTGTTTCAATGACAGGAACCCTCTTAGCATTACCCTTTGCCTCTAGAGGGGTCTCACACAAAAGAGATGTAGTGCATCTGATTTAACCTGTAGACACTGTGTATGTAAACCCCATATCAAATTCAAAACTTATAGAGCTGGTTATCAAACTACACCAATGACTTTCAAATAAAATGAATCGTAAAATTTTCCTAGATGATTTAGTGCAAGCGTATAAATCATTATTATTATCATCACATTTTGAAAGCTACATGTACAAGTCAAAGCAGACTTTGTTTCTTGTTAATTTAATTTGTTTCTCAGTTTGTGGACAGAAAACGCTAAAAAAATTGTCTTCATGTTACCATATTGAATCGCAGTAAAATTTTACAGAACATTTTTAAAACAGGATTAAAGAATCATGTAGTGATCGTACAAAAATCACTCTCAGGGGAAAAATATTTCAAAATAAAAATTTGTAGACATGGACTATAAACTAGCTACTGTCCAAAATTTGAGGCTACACAACTTGTGTGCAGCACTCATCAGATAAAATTGCCAAATGCGAATTTACATTATAACACTGATTTGAAATACGCATGCGACCATTGGAAATATGATAGCTACATTAAGCGAACACTTTTACAAAACAAAGGAAAGTTGGAAATTACAAATAAACTCTGTTACTATTGAAATACAAGAGAAGCTTTAAAATTTAAAATTTAACATTTTTCAGGAGGAATTTCTTTGCATGTCTACATGAAGTTATCAGCTCATTCTGTTTGTTCAGAGAAACTAACTCAGGTTTGCAAATAATAAAGTACTTCTCCCAGAGGCGTGGGTACATCGATTTGAAGCGGGGTTACATGGGGCAGCTTCCTAGTGACTTTGACAATAGATCAAAGTTCAGAGTCACTTGAAAGATTTTAAAGCAAGCTATCCCATATAACCCCACTTCAAATCGATGTACCCTATGCCTCTAAGAAGTACCTTTGTAAACCTGAGTTAGCCTCTCTGAACAAACAGAATGACCTGATAACTTCATGTAGACATGCAAACAAATTCTTCCTAAAAAATGCTAAATTTCAACTTTTAAAGCTTCTGTTGTCACACAATAGTAACAGCGTTTATCTACAATTGCCAACTTTCGGTTGTTTTGTGAAAGCATTCACTTATTGTAGCTATCATATTTCCAACGGTTGCATGTGTATTTCAAATCAGTGTAATAATGTAAATTCGCATTTGGCAATTTTATCTGATGAGTGCTGCACACAAGTTGTTTAGTACAAAACTAAATAGTAATAAAATGCCAAGTCAAACCTACAGCTGCTCAGTTGGTCATCTGTTATAATCACGCTCTAGTTTACTATTGAGCAACTCTGAAAACAGATCTGCTAATCACCTTGTTTATATATAAAATATATATAGAGACTGACGAGTGAAATGCCAAAATTTACTTGTCAATATAATTTTTCGATAGCTCTTACAAAAATAAATCTATAAAGTCTCCATGGCCCCCTAAATAGTCATAAATACATGCATGTATCTTGTAAGCCAGGGTTCTACTTCACAGTTTTTCATCTTTATTCTTCAAGTAAGGATGCCAGGGATTATACATGAGGCACTACCAATTTTACTTCATCCTATGAATAAAATACAATTACTATAAGCATAAAAGGTTTGTTAAATTTATGTGTAAATCCGTATTGGAAAACCTCAAATCAAGCTTGCTGTACTAAGGAAAATATCATAATAAATCAATCGGTAAATTTTACACAGCAGTTTGATTAATAGGTTAATCCACCACCATTAATTCCCATTGCTGTCCTTTTTGAAACTAAGGTTACATTAACTTCCAATGTATAGCTTCTGATTGTTAAAGAAACATTTACAACCAGAGGTAATTCCATACATCTTAAGCAAACTTTACAACTGAACTTTATCCTGGAAACTTCAGCTTAACTTAATCGTACGTACAAGACAACACAGGAAGACAACAATTAATGGCTTACCTGCTGTTGTTGACTCGTACCTCCGTATGTATCGATGTTTTCACCAGCTGTGTGCCGCCAAAAACTGCTTGAAATCGTGCACAGAGAAGAAGTAAAGGTAAACTGAATTCTGTCCGCCAAAGTAGAGTTTTTCAATAGTGAAAAAGGACCAAGAAATCGATGGAAGCTTCGACATTTCACACCTTTCAAAAAGGACGCCAAAAAATGGAGCGAGAACCGAGACAACCTGGTATCTAATGTGGAAAACCGCTGATCCGTGTTTGTGCCAGGTCGGGCACTCGGAATGCTGATGTAGGTCGTTATGCATTTCGTTACAAGTCGTTTCGTTTCTCATTTAAAGTCAATTTCATTTCAAAAGTAACCTCGAGGGAAAAATCCAATTAAAGTGATACGTTTTGTGATTTCTTGTTCAAACGTAATGCAATGATATTGTAATGCAATGATAAGATATGATGACAGGGATTCGACTGAGGCAGCTACTGGGCCGTTACAGTTAGAACACACCTTTAGCAGTTTCCTTGCCCTGCCGGCTCCGGCGTTAAACTCATCCCACAGAAGAAATGTCTTTGTCTGAAGGTCTCGCGACTTGCACCGCTGAATACACCAAAACTTCTCCGAAACGAGCTTGATTCCTCTTACTAACCAAACTTTACGCAGCTTTACGTGTCTCTATTAAATCTCCGTAAAGCAGTCTGGTTAACTTTACGGAACTTTACGTATCCCGTAATGTCACGTAAATTTGCGATTTCGTGCTGTTCACCACATAACCACTTCAGACGACTGACAGGTCACACAAAGAGAAATCGCTTTGTAGTGATTACCCCCAAAACGCCGGTCAAAACCGAATGAGGGGAATTCGATGTCACAACAAAGTGTGCAAAATTTTTGACAAAACACATACGCTGCGCCCACAACATGAAACAAAAAAGTACAATTGTTCTGGTCAACGAGCGAATACACGGTCGTGCTCCTGCAATATGCCCATATTCGATAAGAATATTCCAGGTCTACATCACAGTTGAACACGCCATGAATACTCTAGAATTCTATAGCTTTGGCGTCAAGATCACGTATTCAACGATAAAAGTATACACACGCAGATCGCACATACTTTGAATTCATAGTCTAAACTTTGCTTCCAGGAGAATGCTATGAACCCGAACTGTTACCTTCTTTCATAAAATTCTTTTTGTAAAGGGTTCGCCATCATACTTTAGGAGTACGACAGATGTGTGGTATACTTTAACGAAAATCCACGAACGATTACGAAGGGAGCATATTTCACTATATTCGATACGAATATTCCAGGTGTACGTCACGTATTGTGTGCGCCTTAAATACTCCAGGATTCTATTGCGTCACAATCACAAATTCGAGTCTAGAATACTCTGGAATACTTTGGTTTTCACGCAGTGACTTGAAGGCATTGGATTATTCCTCAGTTACTGTGGTGGCAGGTAACCGCGCCATAACTTTACTACATTGAGAAGTTTCGCTATTGATTCTAGATAAACTACAAATACCTATTTTGCAGATCGGTATGGCAGCAGCAAACTTCACTGGAAATGGACAGCAGAAAACGCTCGAAGACTTATTTTGTTCGCCCGATTTAACTGCTGGACTACACGGCCAGTTGATATTTATTTTAGTTTTTAACTCTTTTCTGTCCGTTACTGCATTTCTTGGGAATGCTCTGATCCTAAATGCTCTTTACAAGGAGTCTTCGCTTCATCCGCCCTCCAAACTCTTACTTCGTTCCCTTGCAACAACTGATCTCTGCGTCGGTCTCATTGCAGAGCCTCTGGCTATTACCTATTGGATGTCTGTGGTGAATGAACATTGGAATACTTGCCCTCACCTTGCAGCGGCAAGTTTTATAATAGGTTATAATCTGTGTGGAGTGTCGGTCGGAACAATGACTGCAATAAGCGTGGACAGACTTCTCGCCCTGTTGTTGGGGCTGAGATACAGACAAGTTGTAACTTTAAATCGAACCTACGTGATCGTTTTTACCTTATGGCTTTTGCCCGCAGTCTTTTCAGCAATGTACTTGTGGAATCCCCTCACAACCTTATGGTATGGCATCGTCAATATACCACTGTGTCTTATAATCTCTATTTCTTCTTACACAAAGATTTTCCTCTCCCTCCGTTATCATCAAAATCAAATACGAGACCGAGTTCAACAACCGAACCAAACAAATCAACTTAACATAGCGCGATACAAAATGGCAGTGTCCAGTGCAATATGGCTGCAACTGACGCTGGTCGCTTGTTATCTTCCCTATAGCATAGTGGAGGCTTTGCGGGCCAAGAGTGGACTATCTGAATCTCTTTATCTTGCTTGGATTTATACGGCCACGTTAGTTTTCTTAAACTCGTCATTAAACCCGATTCTTTTCTGTTGGAAGCTAAATGAAGTCAGAAAAGCGGTGAAGGACACAATTAGACAAGTGCTTTGCCTTCGTTTTTCGAGTTAGCTCTTGTAGTCCAATATGATGAAAAGTTAATGATGTTTTAAGACTGGGATTTAAAAGTTCTCGTGAGCATTACCTGAAATTAAAAGCGATGCTTACTCATTTTGATATACCAGTATTAAATGTTTCTCTAGCAATTAGATGGCCATCATTGCTGTAAATAAAAAAAAATTGTTTCATACTGTAAGTTTGCAACTGCGAATAGAGATGAAAAACAGTAAACTGCCATTTTTTACCGCGTGGACTACATCACACAAAATACAGTCAGAGTTAAACAGTTGGTGTTTTTTGATGGTTTTTTGGTTCATAAAACAGGGAGAAAGCACGGAGTTCTTATGAGTGAGTTATTCCGACAAGAAATGTCGTGTACGACGTAAAAGATTATGCAGTTAATTTTTACATAACCGCCTCGAGTTTAGCCCTATTCTGGTGTTTCCATGATTCGTCTTTAGTTCCAAAACCTACGGAATATTCACAAAATAAATTATTATAGATTTATCGAATAAAACAAGGGTGCTGTGGAATACGTAATGAACACTCACGCGGGCATTAATCGAAAATTATGACTTAAGTCTTACTTTAATTGAGGCTTCAATAAATTTCATTTTTTAGACCATGCAAAATGCTTGAAATTTTGTTTTATAGATGGCACATATTTCTGCAGCTGCGAGTGCAAAATGAGTTCACTACTAGAATACAGAAATTAAAATCGACAGGTGGGATGTGTTTTTATGAGAAGCAGTATTTTATAATGAACATAAAATTTCGAAGCTACACTCTATTCAGTGATTGAACTTATGCCTGTTTAGAATTTGAGAATTGAATTGAGGTGAGCGTCATTCTTGTTAAACTTTTCAAACCGTTCCATTAAGAACAATTGTTTGTGTTGCAAACATCTTTCTTTCGAGACAGCTCTTCCGTCTTTAATATGAATTGAAGCGTTTATTTATTGAAAGAAGATCGACTTCCAGACTTAACATGCGTTTTCATCTTAGCGGACTATACCATAGATGAGATAAATGTGTCGTAAAAAAATGTCGATAAAGTTGTTGGAATAGAAGACAAAAATTATTCAGCGGCAAATTTAATCACTTTCAGGAAAAACGGGAAAAGGTTAGGACTTCCTTTGTTAGCAAGGCTCATATTTCTTGGCTAAATATTTATTTATCGTGGGAAATTAATATTAAATATAGCGTGGGGATAAAATAACTTTTAATTAGGTACATTATGGAGAAAACTGAAGTTATCAGTAAGGTTTAAGGTGGCTCCGTATAGCTTTACGATTACATGCGCGCATAGGACGAAAGCTCAAGTAATCTGCGCGCGCTCAAGGGAAAACGTCAGTGTTTTTCGATTTTTATGACGTCATGAGCCGTCTGAACAACCTTGACTTTTTACCAATTCAAAATTTCAGGCAATTTCATTTCCATGATGTGGCAAAGTAAGAAAAATTTCACCGAAGGAAAGTATACATATAAGGAGTTTAGGCCAAAATGAGGGATATGTCTGCCTGTCATTGAATGAAATGTTGCTATAGTGTCGGCCTTAATCCAAAAATCGACAACCAAAAACTAAGCCTTATTTTGACGGTACCCATACTGGTAAATCTCTACAGGGAAAACTTTAAGAGAAATTAACTAAGTTTTCCTTTCTAACATGCGCTCTATAGGGAGGGTGTTCGTAAATACTCTAGGGAGCTACCTTAAAGATGTGCGAGTGATGAATGAAAAAGAGTCATTTATTTTACAAAAACACCTTTGTATAGTTGTTCAACACGGTTACGTTTCGCAAACCATGCAGCCACTTTCATCCGTGTCATTGGTATAAACGGCGGATGCCGTAAATCATCAGCTGTTTAAATTAGGGATAGTGGGCGATCGAGAGATCGAGGTGAGCCATCTTCGACTGAGTAGAATCGAGCCATTTGACGTTCGAAATTAAGTGCAAAACTTAAGGGTCTCGAATAGGACAAACACTCGCGAATACATTACAATAACCAGTAGATTAAACTTACGCTTGTCCTAAAACAGAATGTGCACGTACTCTTTGCTTACTTTATCTGTCTGTTAGGACTTGGCCGCGTTGTTCAAAGCCCGATTACGGCAGGACTTAAACTAACATAGGCCCTTTGCAGCTAAGCCATCACATGACCTACTTTTCATAAAATTATGGGTTATAACTTAACAAATGCCAGAAATGAAAAAAGAATGTCGAAAATATCAAAATGGTCAAGTTTGAGGCCACCATCATTAAGGAATGAGATTTTATGACAGTCTGAATATTTAAAAGAATAAGAAGATTTGTATGGAAAAAGTTGTTGGAGAGCAAGGTCTTGCTCTCCAGCAACATTTTCCTTACAAATCCTTTAAATTTTCCGAAAAATCAAGCTGTCATATAAACTTACTCTTTAATGCCAGGGGCGTCAAACTTGGCCATTTTGGTATTTTCGATGCGCTCTTTCCATTTCTGGCATTCTTCAAGTCATAACCCATAATATGAAAATTTTCTCGAAAAAATTTGGTCACGTGACCCCAGCTGCAAAGGGCCTATTCTGAAAGAAATTCGAAGTTTTGTTTTTCACGGAACTCGAATCTTAAGGTATTGAAGTTTTATTTTGACAAGTACTGTTACTGTAAGTTTAAAACTCGTTTTCTCAAAACGAGTTATTTTCGCCTTCTAGAAAAGATACCTCAAGAAGGATTTATTCAATTGAGCTAAATTTTTCAGGATTTGTTGTTCTGAGTACGCTCTGTGGGATAAGCATAGAACTTTTCCATCCAGTGCTTTCTGTGGAAGTTATGTGTTGAAACGTATGATAGATCTTCTGTATCAGATTTAACTGGTCATCATTTCACGTGTTTTTAACTTTTCAAAAATCTCTATGCTTATCCTAGCAAGCTATTTGTCTTCTTTTGTAAAATATAAAAATTATTCCTTTTGATCAGTTCTTGTAGGAGTTATCTTTTCTCAAGTAAGCCCTGGCATTTCCCAGCAGGTGGCAAATTTAATCAGCCGGTGTCAGGTCACAATACAGTTATAGGGTACAAAACTATTTTTTTCATTATCTTTGGTCTTTGAGCTTTTTCAAAATGTATACATTGCCATGGATTGGAGTTAACTCTTAGCTACGAGAAAATGTTTGAAACATGGTGTGTTTCTAGGTTAAGTCCCACCTTAAGCTGACCCAGGATAAGCGAGAATTTCCATTTGAGTTCTTTAACTTCGCGGTGAGATTTTGTTTGTATTGTTTTGGCCTTTAGAAAAATTTATACTTCGGTTAAATTTTAATCCTGGGTTAGCGTTAACCGGTTTCAGAACAACCCGGCCCAGGTTCAGAACAACCCGGCCCAGCAAGTTAACCTGATGTGAGGCTGCGATCCAATCGAAAACCAGCACTCGGTCAGCGGTCAACTTTCAAAAAACACTGAGCTCTAAACTTGAGCCCGCGATACTATCGCGTGATACTGATCATACTGGTCAGCGGATACCTTGTTTTGACAGGTGTCAATTGACCATAACATGGATGTCCAATATCGAAGAGGGACGCTATAAACCAAGGCTGTATATCTCTGTCAACCTATTAGCTGGAGTATGGCCGCCATCCTGCGCATCCCTACCATCGACAGGTCTCAAAACCCGCTGAGCATGCGCACTCAGTTCCCGCCTTCAAATGTTTCAAAATGGCGGACGACGAATAAGATTTCGCCACGTAATTCAGCCTTTCATCAGGCTGCTCATACATTTATTCAAACTTCCATAATCGGTTGAATTTCGCCTTCGACGTTTCTAGTTAGATCGGCGGTTATTTTCTACAGAATATTTACCCTTACCTGGTTCCCCCTTGTGTTAACGTTCGCTACTGGTGGAAGAGAAACTGGACTCTGATTTTCTCGTTTGTTAAGACAGCCCAGTGTTTGTTAAGCTTGAGATTTGGACTACGTTATCGTTGTTTCTTCCGCAAGGAAATATCAAAAATGACTTTTTTTTCGTTTCCATGGTTTTGAGAAAACACTTCCCACAGGCATTATATGGTTGTAAACCGAAAGGAGCAGCTCAGTGGAGCTCTTTAACGATGAATAATGGCTGGATTAATGGCAATCTGACGGCAAGGCCTCGTCCGAGCGGATGCAAAAAGTGACTCTGTGAGTAGAGACAAGTTGTTTTCTCATTAGGCGTTCCTTTCGTGTTAAATACCATCAAGATTGTAATTCCCATCATTTAATCAATGCTCTATTGTAGTGTATTGCACGCCTCTCTTTGTTCATGTGAAATAAAATAGGATTTGTTTAGAATATCAAGATGGAGTTGTAGTCTTTCTTCTCAGCGTCACGGTTAGCTGTCGAATTTTTCCCGCCATTTCAAGGTGCATCCGCTTTGAAAAATTTAGCTTACCTAACTCAAAACAAGCAACTGGATTTCTTTTAGATCTTGTTGTACTTTTTGTGGAAATCAATAATATGCGCCAAGGGACAACGGGCCCTTCGAGGCGGTAAAGAAAAGGATTACTCGATCAGATCGCTGTTAATGAAATGAATTAGAGGAGGGTATTTTTCTGTTCTTTCGGCCAAATGAAAATTCACGGAAAAGTATTAAACGAGACAACTTGTTGCTTTCCGCAAAGTTCCGCTGGTGATACCTGTTGAGGGAGGCTGACTAAAGTACCCCTAACATCTCATTACAGTGTTCGAGAGCCTGGACCACAGCCATTTAGCTTTCTTTAAACCCGAGCATTTGTAACAAACACTAAAGCTTAAGTTAATTCAAGCAGACGCACAGGAGCGAATAGTTTGCAGCAAACATTATATTTCGCCGAAATAGGTAGGTACATAAGCTTATATTCAAACTTACTTCTCAGAATTAAAAATAATCGTACACCGTAGTAGGATGCAAGGTTGGTAGCATAAGCACTTCACTGGCTTCTAATCAGGGCATTGTAATGGTTTCTTTTGTTTTTCAAGCAATAAAGAAAAATTATCTTGCACCATACAATACCTGCGTTTACTTTACGGAGCATCCCTAAAAAGGGCTTTCCAGCATCAGTACCAAAAGTTTAACATACAGAAAATGCTTTACTAGTTGACACAACTCAACCTAAAAGACTCAACTTATTGATTTTTAATAAAAACAGAGAGCCAGATTTATAAAGCACTCCTGGGTCAATGTGTGATCCAAGTATTGTTGGAATATAAAACCCAAAAAACAATATTTAGGATTTAAAGTGAAAAAAAAAAATTACTTCATGAATCTGAATGTCAGAAAAAAATGTATCATTCAATGAAAATGTCTGTAAGAAAATAAAAGAATGAAAAAATACCAATCATTATCAAATCTGGTTTCCCCACAGGTATACAGGTATAGCATCAAAATAATTACATTAGACCTTTTAAATCATTCAGCAGAATGGTAACTTAAATGTCGCCAGATTACAACATGAAAGCATACACAATGTAGTTGAGGAGCTTGAACAAGTCAGTGCAAAGTTACCGGAGAAAACAAAGTAACTAAAACCCTATTTTGACTGGCAAGTTGTGCATCACCAGTCTCTGCCCCAACCATTCCATTCAAGTGAAAAAAAAAATTGTGACCAAACATGTAAATTTAATTTCTTATTTGAAATTGAAAACACACAAATAAGTCAGTTTTTGCAAAATCCAAAAGAAGCTGCAGTTTGAGAATGGGATCATTATAAACCTTTCCCCCTAGAGTCAACCATCACTCTGTAGTCAAGGCTCATTACAAATTTTAACTATATTTGAGCATGCATCAGAGCTAATAAACAACAAAAGGGTTGAAGTGCTAACCCATGTTTAATGAAGGTATAAAGATAATATTATCCTTGACTGTACTCAACTGTTAATACAGGTAGAAATTAAAGGAGCTCAGTCATGGTATTTTGAGTAATTTTGGCCACATACAAAATTACTTTTAAATGGTAGGAAACCTGAAAATAACAGTTGAATAAGATAGAAAAACACCAAAGAGATAATGATAAACCATAAAGGAACAAGGATGGCTAAGGATGGAGAAGATTAACATGGATTACAAACAACGAATTTGAAAAATTGAGGCTAAATTTTTCAGTATGTGCAAACCGTGACTGAGCTCCTTTAAAATGTTGTGAACGTTTGTAGCAGAACCAGAATTTGGCAAACATGTTCAGCAGTTTCACAGAGTACTGACCAAGCACTATACACAAGGGTGGTAAACACCTCTATGATCTGACTGAAATGGAAACTTTCTGTGATCAGCATTCTGCTGGACTGTTTGGTCAGTGGCAAAATACATGTATCTACAGTAGTTCAGAGACAACATGTTTACTTAGCATTTTACCAGGGATATCTGGCATAACATCTTTTTGTGTTTGTGTTCGTGCTAGAGGAACTCTCCAATCCAGAGGGCAAATGGCTCAAATCTCAAAATGAAAGGAGCCAGTCACAGTTCACTGATGTGTACATGGTTCTTGGGTTCAGCTGCAACCCACAGCCACTACTTAACTATTAAAAGACCTTGGTTGACAGACAAGAAGACAGAAGTACAAAAACAACATTTGTTTAATAGGGGAGGCAATAAATGTGAGATCACATGTTGCTAATAATCATCAACTGGAATTAAATTAGTTAGTCTGAGCCAGCAATTTTTTGGTATTTCCACTTTGTGCCCAACTTAGAAAACAGAAAAATTTGTTGTGGATCATAACAAAATTATTGTCCAATCAATGATCGTAGACAGAAGATGAGTCTACTTTGCATTAATACAAGGAGGTAATACCAATAAGAGTTATGATAGAAGTTTCAGTGTTACTGTATACTCCGAGAGCAGAAATGTACAGTGTTTCACCCAAAATTTGCAGAATAGAAAGTTCACGCTCTTCATCAAGGAAGACATTTTTTTGCATGCCAAGCACTATCTGGTCCACAAGTTCCGTAGCAAGTACCACTTGGCATATGTGCACTGCAGTTGTGGATGTACAAAGTCACAACAACATGGAAGTAGTTGATTTGGGAGATGATATCACTAAGAGTCACCGCAATGTTCACGTGACCATGGAGGGTGGCACAGTCCGCCCTTGTCAAGGGGCTATTGACATTCAACATCTCCTTGGTGTTGTATCCGTTGAAAGAGGAAATTATCATTGCCAAAACTTCCTTCAACATCTCCCTCTGCAATTCAAAGAGTTCAACTGGTCAAATGCTGAAAAAAGTTTTAAGGAATGAAAGTAATCTAAGTTTGTATAAAATGCAGTGTGCTTTAAGAATTTAGCATGACACAAGACATGAAATGGTTTGTGCTGCTAAGGTATGGCACATAATTTTCAGAACCACCTTGAAGTTTTCACAGGGAAAAAGATTGAAATCCTTCACTCTAATTTTAGAAGGTAGCTAATTTTGTAACTGTGTAGGAAAATGAAATTTTCAAAAGAGGAGGCTTTAGAAGCAATAAATTGCCTCAAAACTGTAACAGAATCATTCAACCTGTGGTAAATTGTTGAAATTAACTCAAGAAAAACTTCAAAAAAAATTGTCAAAATAATTATGGTTAATAATCTCCTGGTTTTTTCCGTTTTCGAATTCCTAAGTAATGAAGACATTGCATGGTCAGGTGCTATGGCCACTGGTATGGAATTTTATTGAAAGGTGGAAACATCACAAACATGTATTGTGAAGTGGACATGATATAATGAACTATTATTTTTGAAAGTTGTACAATGTAAGTTATTAATGACCTTCTTAACTGTATGTATACAGAATTCTGCTTACCAATTTCTTATTCTTGACTTTTACTGTATGAGCTGAGGTGTACGCCAATGACAGCTCAGCATGAAGAAAACAAAAACAGTGGAGATGAAGACGACGACGAACCAGAAGAAAGCTCAAATAGAGAATCAGAGAATCGAGAGGATGACAAGTTCGATGATCGATTACAGGAAAAAGGTTGATGACATCAATGCGAGCAAAATTTGCGGAGCGCTTCTGAATTTACATACCCTGGTCCCAGAGATTTTTCTTGATTTTTCTCCGCACGAGAGAGCTACGAGAGAGCCGCGAAGTGGTGAAAACACGAATCGCGAAGCGGCGAGAAAGAAAAACGAGGTTTTTCTTTCTCGCCACTTCGCGACTCGTGTTCGCCGCTTCGCGAAAAGTAAAATCAAGAAAAACCTCTGGGACCAGGGTAGAATTTACAAGGAAACGAATCCACAAGAGATCCTTCCATTATACACAAATCCCAAACAGAAACCAGTGCAAGGATGTAGCAGAATTTCGCGCCGAATTTGCTGTGCTCCTCCAAGCGCAGGCTAACATCGTCGTTGTTGGTAAACATCAAGTGCAATCCATTGATTTTATGCTCATCCTCGACAACCCAGTCTTTCTTCATAAATAACCATTAATAAAACTGCAAGTATGCTGACAAACTGGCCAAGCAAAAAGCACCAACTTGTGGTGAAAAGAGCACAATCAAACGTAGTTCACACAAACTACCGTTCAATGGCCACTCGATCGCGCTTCCAATCCCCGCAGTAAGTCAGCGGTCAAGGTTCTGCGCACGCGTTCTTAAAAAAAGTCCCCAGCCAATCAGCGGTTTTTGAGACCTGTCCCTACCATCGCCTTCGTGCGAACGCGCCCACGAGCAATACCGCTAGCCCTGATAAACATGAGAAAATCAATTCATGGGTTTCCTTTTCTTTCCTATATGTGTGTGGGGCTCCGCTTAGGGGTCCTTCGGGCCACCGGAGCTCCGCTATAAATTTGCGGGATAAGATATCAGCGAATATTCGTTTAATTATACACTCCATGGAACTGCATGAGGATATTTAAAAGCTGTAGAATCTCACTTTTATGTTAGAGATACACCGTCTTTTCCCCAACGTTGACATACCTCTCTAGAGAGATCAACAATATAATCATTTTGAGGCTTGTTTACTCTAGGGAAGAGACAAGACAACCTAATCAAACAAGCCAAACCAGTTTAGCATACTGTATGCACATTTTAGTATTTGGTGTCTAGTGCTTTGGCACGTACGTAGACACCTAGAACTTCGAAAAATACTTTATATACGGCAAAATACGTCATACAGGTGAGGCTACAGTCAGGTTCACATTTCGTGACTAATAACATGAATGGAAAAGAAAGCGTAACACAGGAATATGTAACTAAATCGATTTATGGTCGTGAGCAGTCGAGAACGAAAAGACTAATTCTATTCAAGAAAAAAGAGCGACGAACAGTCGGGACAAATTAAATTCGAGAACGAAAAGACAACGACGAATCGACAAATCCCTGTGATTTCGACTATCTGCGTCGTTAAACCCAAGGGTTCGTGGATGGTGAATTTAGACAATTTAGTGAGTGAAGCTTTTCTTTTGTAGCCTTTATGACGAATTTCCTTTAAGCTAGTTTCTCAATATGCCACAATTTTCGAAGTACGGGTCAGTCTGGCCGAGTGAAAGGCTTAACAAGATGTTTTTCATTGTTCGATCGGTAAGGTGGTCGCCAGGGAAATGTCAACGACGCTTTCATGAATACGTTAAATGAATAACTTTAACGTTTTGAGTCTCTTTTGGGGAGAATTGAGCCCTGTTTGGGGACCAGAGCATCTTAGTTTCAGTTACACAATATTGAACTGTTCCAGTTAGCTCGTCTTCGTCACACTGCATGAAATGGCATGTATAAGGAGGTATAATGAACCCGTATACATAATGTGTACGGAGAGGTATAATGATGTATACTGAAGTATATGTATAAGGTCTGTATAATGATCAGTATACGTCTGTATCCTTATACGAATGTATACTGTCTTGTGGAGATTTCCTTATACCTAGTGTAAGGGAACATTATACGAGTTGACAAAGTAAATTCAACTTGATTGTTCTTTTGCATCATAAATGAAGGAAATGAAGGAAATGAAGGCTCCGGTTGCTGAAAATAATGAGTGCTTCTTACCGAAGAACTTACTTGTAAAGGAAGCCTTAAGTCAGATAAACAGCTATAAAAGCAGGTATTATTAGGCGTCTTTGCGCTTCTTTCCGGATTTCTTACAGGTATCATTAAGGCATCTTAACGCCTCTTAAGCATTCTGTAAATATATCAATAACGCAGCTTAACGCCGGCTTCTTTATACATTGCGTAAAGATATCCATAACGTATCTGTACGCTCCTTTACGCATTGCCCAAAGTTATCAATAAGCTGCGTGCGTGAAATGAGTAATTTCGTGGGATTTACGTGGACGTGAAATTCCACTCTTTTTTGTTTGTCACTTACTTAAACCTTATTCTCTACGTCATAGAACTAAAGCTGACTTATTTGTTTTTCCTTTGACAGAAATGACAACGAAGCATGTGATGACGAAGATCATGAAAGTGATCAGAGTGTAGATGATGCAGATTTAAATTTTGATGAAGTTTACTAAATTCTACTGCTTTAACTTATTTCGACGTGTACCCGAAACCTCATTGGAAGACATTTTACTTTATGTGTAAAATAGTTGTTTTGTTGCTTATCACAATTACAGTTCTAACTCCATGTAGACTAAGACTTAAAGAAGCATGAAATAGCTTCGACCACACTCAGGAGATTATGAAGATAGTAATCAAGTAGATTTTTATTTGCAAATGTTAAATAAACAGCAGAGAGGAACACAAGTAAATGGTGTTTGTTTACGATCAGTTTCTAAGCTAAGATTTGAAAATGAATACCCATAAAACCTGTCACTAGAAATCCCGAAAACAAATTTCATTGTAGCTAAAAACCAGGGGTCATTGTCCATAAGATATACGAAATCAGTACACATCCCGTCCATGCCACTTTCAGTATACCCCTTGATTCGCCCAGTATACGTACTGTATACTGACATTTGACCTGACATAGAAGGAATCCTGCCGCAACTGTAAAATTCCGTATACACACCTGCCACAGACCTGCCAGTATACCTCCTGTTTCACACAGTATACATGATGTATACTGACATGTATAGTGACATATAAGGAATCATGCCACAAGTGTATAAGATCCTGGTATTTTTCTTGGCCAACCCTGAAATATACTGATCATTATACGGACCTTATACATCCTGCCGCATCCTTATACTTGTCTTATACCAATAGATATACTGACTGTGTACGACCTGAGGAAGGCTCCTTATACAGACGATTTTATGCAGTGTCAATTCATTCCGAAACTATTGACTGACGACATTTGATATAGTTGCAATGATAATGCTAGCTTCGAGCTGTCTCATTTTTCGTTTCTCCAAGTAAGCCTGTGACCTAGCCCACGACATGCCGTTATCTGTACTGGCCAGTCAATTATAATACAAATGATGCATATATTTCCTTGAAAGATATTTAGCAGTTTCTGTTTAATAAAAGTGTTGTGTTCCACATTCCTAGTTTGTAATTAATGTTCGTTGTTTATGTCCTCTCTTACAATTGCACACATCCCCACAATGAGAATCAATTCATCTCAAACGTAACACTAAGGCCTTTGAAAACAAAGCACTCTCTCACCAGTAGCCCTAAAGAAGACGTTGTTGATTACTGCAACAATTTTGGATGCATAGAAACAACCAGCTAGCACTGGACACATGTATGCAAATGCATACCTATTTCTGATAGAAGTTATAAGTAAATATGAGTATATGGCGCCAATTTGCTTGAAAATGATGAGAACATTTCAGAGGTGAGTGTATGGACACAAATTAGGATCGAGCATTAAGTTATCTCTGATTGAAACTGACCAATAAATGAAATTTTCAAAAAAAAAATATAATTAAGGTTGACAAATTACGAGCCAACTGTCGCCATCGCTAGGATAACCTATAAATTTAAATATCATACTTCAGAACACTGCTGCTTAACTCTTCCCAGGAAAACGCATAATTTTATCTTTTCGCTTGGTTTTTCTACATTTTGAGGAGTAGGGCTAAAGCAAATATGACATCACAAGCCTCTTGCACACAGGAAGCGCGATTCATTTGGATTGCCAGTGAATGTAAATTGAGATCAAAACAGATGTTTAATTCTGTGTTTTCTCTGCATCATTCATTTGCGTGCAAAGTTTTTAAAGAGGACTTGTTTTACAGCCAAAGTGACAACAAAGGAAGGAAGCCAGTCATTTCATTTTAAATGACAAAGAAACAGTAAAGCTGGAAACATTTGTCTTCGATAACATAAACAGCAACTTGTACTCAGTGCTTTAAAGTGTTTGAAGAATCAAAAGAACTTGTGCAAAGTTTTCATTTTCTGAGACAACGTAATGATTAATTTTAAGACGATTTTGTCGGAATTTCAACTGTTGCATGTCCAGTCCTTTTACATTAACTTTTGCAAATTAGTTTCAGAAAAAAATGTGATGTCTCCTCTAGTCCTGTCTCTGTGAATCACTTGAATATTATATTAAATGTCACTCAAACTAAAAATCATGTCCTCTATCAAATGAGAGTCTTTCACGCATAGCCATAGGCGTACGGGCACCTTGGGACTTAAGGGGACGGTGACTTTCTTGCCCGAAAATTTACACAATGCGCGAATGTGAGGGTGTTGAAATCATGATGCAAACGGACTCAAATTACATGAAAAACAAAAATTTTCACAATTCCCACATCTAATGAAACTGCTATAATTCCAAAAACAGTTATATTTAAAGCTTACATAATCAATCAGTCATACTCTATCAACAGTCTCGATCTGAGAAAAATCTAAAATTTATTAAAAGAAAAAACATTTTAAAGAAGCAACTGAATAGAAACTTTCTTTACGAGTTTTGGAGATCACGCCAACAGCATTATTTTGTAATGCTTTCGCTGAAGAGTAGTTGCCCGAACCATTAGCGTTTTGCCCGAAAAATTACATAATTTCCGTGGCTGGGGGGGGGGGGGAGTTGCAGCTCCCCTCGCCCCCCCCCCCAGCTCGTACGCCTATGCGCATAGCTGGCAACATGTCATCATGGTCATTATTTTCTTTCAGGGGAACAGGGAAACAAGGGACATTTGTGGACTAGTTTCAGGGACACCATTTATTTTCATTACAGATTACCTGCTTTAGATTTTCATCAATAAAGGGAACGTTTCTGTGGAGATTTTGGGCAACATCCTGTGACTGAGGAACAGGAGAGAAAATGCAAAATTATTAAGGCATCAAGGGAAAATGTCAGACCCCCTCCCTGAGAGGCTCTCTTAAATAACAAATTTCACAACCTACATGAACGGAACTGCTAAGAAAAGTACATCTTCTCTTTTCCTTGGCCTAAAGAGCAGCTTCTACCATTCTAAAATATCAAAGTTATTAAAACAGTTGAAAAACTCTTTTGTTTCAAAGATTTAACTGCTCGACTACAGTGATACTTAAACTTTCAGTGATACTAAAATGAATTCTGCTTAAACCAGTAGCTAAAACTAAAAATATTCGAATTGTGAAAGGATCGGCAACAAAAGACTTCCCTGAGGTGGAAAATCAGAAATCCCATTGGAATATTTCGATAGCACTTTTTATAAGAATGTGTAGCTTACACATGTCGTTTTTGTGGTTACTGGAAGAAGCCGTACTGATGTCATCGGGTCCGTTAGTAAATAAGTGAGTTTTCGGATCTCACGAAGCGAGACCGAAAATACCTCGAGATGTGCTCAAGTTCTTTTGATCGATTTTCGCCTTTAAAACTACTTTTACTGTTTAAAATTGGTTCCGTTTAATTTGAGATCTCTACTGGAGTGAAAAAAGAAAGAAAGAAAGAAAGAAAGAAAGAAAGAAAGAAAAAGCAAATTTACAAGCAGAAACATAGCGTTATGGAGCATTACGAATGACTACGATCTCTCACCGGTGACCCGCACGAAGGACATTGCAGACTCGTTTTCCCACGCTCTTCGACATGACGTGACATTAAATAATCAATATGTTGGTGAGTGGCCGCAATGCTTTCTCAGTTTTCCATCTTTCTTTCTCATATAACCAGGCACAGCTTTCACCGAATGTGCCAGAGTATTTTTCTTGAAGAATCTTGCAGGATTTTGAGCGGTTTCCGAAAGGTTTCGATTGGAAATGCGATTGTTACGTGCCTTGAAAGCATCCATCAAGCAAATAAATACACATTCTCAAATTGATGTTTATTTCACTTTCTCATACTACCCACCCGGAATTAGATGTAAATGTTTGTTTCAATATAAATACTTGTTTCAATTACAAATGGAAATTGAACTATGCACCTAAGTCAGAATTCCACGACAGGATTATGAAACGCTCCTGGCAAAAAGGGCATATACTAAAACCCGAAACAATGAAACGAAACCACCGAAAAGAGTAAAATAATAAGTAAATAAATGAAAAAGTTAAAAAAAAAAAAACAGCCTTGATCTCTGGCACGTTACTATGGCAGCCGGATCTCATACCCAGATCCATATGTGTGACATCGTTACATCTCAAACCTGAAAGATGCATGAGCGCAAGGTTGTCGACGACGACCACGAAGACATTGAGAAAAAGGTGAGTATTTTTCACATTTTGAATGGCGTTCTAGCTAAAACAAGAAATGTAATTCAAAGAATGGTTTCCTTGTCGTATCGTGGATTCTTAAGCGGTAGCGAATCCACAACGCCGAGCCCAGGATGTACGGAAACACAATCTCAAGACTATCCGTGAGGAGCTGAGCGCCTAATAAGAAATTACTTTGAGAACTGCAGGAGTCACGAAGGCCTGACGTTAATATGATTAAAGCCTGTCAAGTCGCCCTCGTTTTTCTTTAGAGGTATATATTAAAGAAAGTTCTGGTTCGCACGAAGAATGCTGCAAAGTCATTCTCGAAAAGACCATTCGATTCGCCACCGTCTAAGAATTTACGATACGACCAGAAAACCTTTCTTTGAAATTAGATTTCTTGTTTTAACTAGAATACCATTCAGAATGTGAAAATACCCACCTTTTTCTCGATGTCTTCCTGCTCGACACGCTTGCGCTCATCCACCTTTCAGGTTTGTGATGTCACGATGTCACACATGTGGCTTAAGAGCAGGATCTGGGTACGAGATCCGGCTGCCATAGTAACGTGTTAGAGATCAAGGCTTTTTTAAACTTTTTTTTATTTATTTACTTACTATTTTACTCGTTTCGGTCGTTTCGCTTCAGGGGTTTCGTTTCGGTCGTTTCGGTCATTTCGGTGGTTTCGTTTCGGTGGTTTCGTTTCGTTGTTTCGGCCGGTAAATGCCGGCAAAAAGCCATCTGAACTAAGTCGATAAGATCTCTTCATATGGAAATTCTGGATTCTTTATTATTAAAATACAGACAGGTCAGGAATGTTTGCTTCATATAAGCTTATATAAAGATCATTTCAGCGTCGTCAGTTCACCATCGTTTAAGCTTAATAGATTTCTACCATCTCCAAAGGATGTCATTGGTTTTGTGAAAAGCTCTTATGTAGCTCGAGTAATTGACGTCGCCGTCCTATGCGAAAGAGCATTTTGTCTTTGGCGACACGACAGGACTAGCGAAAGTTTCCCGCGTCCACTGCCATTCCCGTCCTGGCCTTCCCATCCTCGCATCGGACATACGTGTCAAACATTTAAATTTCAAAACAAATATTTTGCAATAAAACTAAAACTCCACAACTTTGTTTTTTGGTACCATTGTGGTTATTCATTATCCAGTAGCCACATGTCCTCTCAGAGGACTTTTGTTCTTCTTTGACGGTCCAAAACATAAACCAATCAGCCTTCAGGTTACGACAGTTAACAAGCTGCTTGGCTAGTTAGGTTGTCTTTCCAAACTGTCACTGATCCATATATTGACAAGTTGGAGGAAATAAATAAAAAACGGCGTTTGGATTGATCCTCAGTTACTGTGGTGGCAGGTAACTGCGCCGTAACTTTACTACATTGAGAAGTTTCGCTACTGATTACAGTTAAACTAGAAATAGCTATTTTGCATATCGGTATGGCAGCACTAAACTTCACTGGAGATGGACGGCAGAAAACGTTCAAAGACTTGTCTTCTTCGGTCGGTTTAACTGCTGGACTTCACGGCCAGTTGACATTTCTTTCAGTTTTAAACTCTTTCCTGTCCGTTACTGCATTTCTTGGGAATGCTCTGATCCTAATTGCTCTTCACAAGGAGTCTTCACTTCATTTGCCGTCCAAACTCTTGCTTCGTTGCCTTGCAACAACAGATCTCTGTGTTGGTCTATTTGCAGAGCCTCTGGCTGTTACTTATTGGATGTCTTTAGCAAACAAAAATTGGAATATTTGTCGTTACGCATTAGGTACAAGTTTAATATCAGGTTATATTTTGTGTGGAGTGTCGATAGGAACTCTGACTGCAATAAGCGTGGACAGACTTCTCGCCCTGTTGTTGGGACTGAGATACAGACAAGTTGTAACTTTAAATCGAACCTACGTGATCGTTTTCGCCTTGTGGCTTTCGCCAGCAGTCTTTTCAACAACGTACTTTTGGAATCCCCGTATAACCTTTTGGTGTGGCATCATCTCTATACCACTGTGTCTTATGATCTCTATTTTCTCTTACACAAAGATTTTCCTCACCCTCCGTCATCATCAAAATCAAGTCCAAGGCCATGTTGAACAACCGAACCAAACAGATCAACTGAACATAGCGCGATACAAAAAGGCAGTGTCCAGTGCAATATGGCTGCAACTGACGCTGGTCGCTTGTTATCTTCCCTTTAGTATATTGACTGCTTTGCGGGCTAAGAGTGGAGTATATACATCTCTTCATCTTGCTTGGATTTATACGGTCACTTTAGTTTACTTAAACTCTTCATTAAACCCGATTCTTTACTGTTGGAAGCTAGATGAAGTCAGACAAGCGGTGAAGGACACAATCAGACAAGTGCTTTGCCTTTGTTTTTCGAGTTAGCTCTTGTAGACCAATATGGTGAAAAGTTAATGATGTTTCAAGACTGGAATTTTAAAAGTTCTCTTGAGCATTGTCTGAAATTAAAAGTTGTGCTTACTCGTTTTAATATATCAGTATGAAATGTTTCTATAGCAATTAGATAGCCAAGGAGAAAGTTTTCATCATTGCCGTAGATAAAAAAAATGTTTTAAGCTGTAAGTAACTGTAAGTTTGCAACTGCGAATAGAGATGAAAAACAATAAACTGCCATTTTTTTACCGCGTGGACTATATCACACAAAATACAGTCATAAAGTTAGACAGGTGGTGTTTTTTGATGTTTTTTTTTTCGTTCATAACACAGGCAGAAAGCGCAGCGTTCTTATGAGATGGGTAAGTTATTCTGACACGAAACGTCGTGTACGACGTAAAACAAAAATTATGCACTACAGTTAACTTTTGCAAGACAAATGCTTTGCCTTTGTTTTTCGAGTTAGTTCTTGTAGACCAATATGGTGAAAAGTTAATGATGCTTTAAGACTGGGATTTTAAAATGTTCTTGTGAGCATTGTCTGAAATTAAAAGGGGTGCTTACTCATTTTAATACATCAGTACGAAATGTTCCTCTAGATATTAGATAGCCAAGGAGAAGTTTTCATTATTGCTGTAAATATTGTTTCATTGTAAGTTTGCAACTGAGGATAGAGATTAAAAATAATAAACTGCCATTTTTTACCGCGTGGTCTACACCACACAAAATACAGTCGTAAAGTTTGACAGTTGGTGTTTTTGTTTCGCGGAGTTCTTATGAGATGGATGAGTTATCTGACATGAAATGTCGTCGTGCACGACGTAAAAGAAAAACCATGCAGTTAACTTTTACAACGACCTTCTCGAGTTCAGCCGCACTCTGGTGTTGCCATGATTCGTCTTTAGTTCTAAAACCTAAGGAATATTCACAAAACAGTTTATTATAGATTTATCGAATAAAACAAGGATACTGTGGGATACGTAATGAACACTCAGGCGGGCATTTTTCGAAAATTACGACTTAAGTCTTCATTGAGTCTTAAGATAAATTTCATTTTTTTAAACATGCAAAAGTTTTGAAATTTTGTTTTATGGATGGCGCATATTTCTGCAGCTGCAAGTGCAAAATGAGTTCACTACTAGAATACAGAGATTTTCCACAGGAGGCATGTGCTTTTATGTGAAGCAGCATTTTATAATGAACATAAAATTTGGAAGCTACACTCTACTGAGTGATAGAACATATGTCGGTTTAGAATTTTAAAATTGAATTGAGGTGAGCGGCATTCTTCTTAAACTTTAATTTAAAACCGTGCTATTAAAAACAATGGTTTGTGTTGCAAACGTTTTTCTTTCGAGACAACTCATCCGTCTTTAATATAAATTGAAGCGTTTATTTATTGAACGAAGATCGACTTCCAGACTTAACATACATTCTTGGCGGATTATACCATAGATGAGATAAATGTGTCGTAAAAATAATGTCGATAAAGTTGTTGGAATGGGAAACAAAAAATATTTAGCGTCAAATTTAACCACTTTCAGGACAAACGAAAAAAAGGTTAAGACTTACTTTGTTAGCAAGGCTCATAATTCTTGGCATAAATGTTTATGTGGCGTTGGAAGTTAATTCTAAATATAGCGTGAGGAAAAAATTATGATTTAAGTCTTCACTGAGTCTTAAGATAAGTTTCATTTTGTGGAACAGCCAAAATTTTGGAAATTTTGTTTTATGGATGGCGCAAATTTCTGCAGCTGCAGGTGCCAAATGAGTTCACCACTACAATACAGAAATTAAAATCGACGGGTGGCATGTGTTTTTATGAGAAGCAATATTTTATAATGAACATAAAATGTTAATTTGGCGTGGGAAGTTAATTCGAAATATACCGTGAAGAAAAAATGACTTTTAATTAGCTACATTATGGAGAAAACTGAAGTTATCAGTAAGGTTTAAAAATGTCAAAGTGATGAATAAAAAAAGAGTCGTTTATTTTACACAAACATTTTTTGGATAGTTCTCCAATACGGTTGAGTTTCACCGGTCAAAGCAGCCACTTTTATCCGTGTCATTGGTATGAACGGTGGATGCCGACAATCATCAGCTGTTTAAGGTGGCCGAATACAGTTTTCGCGCGCTCTTTTGCTGATGCAATTCAGCGCGCGCACAAGGATTGCAAAAAACAAACATGCCGTCAACAGAGTGATCATTTTATTTACTCAACACCCGCACTATCTGCGCTATTTTTCTCTATTATTGAACGCAGTATATTGATGGCTTTAGTCTTTTATTACAAAGATATGTTAGAAAAGGTAACGACGCAAAAAACCCAGCAATTCTCAGCTTTTTCTTTGTTACCGAAAGAACCCAGTTAAATGCAGCGCATGCGCAGTTGCTCGAAAAATTGAGACCGATTGCTTTTGCAGAAACATGCCGATTTCTAACGATCCAGTCGTTAGAATTTCAAGAAATTTGGCAAAACAGTAGTTCAGAAACCACGTGAATGATTTATCGCAAAAAATTTGAATTTTGACTTAGGGAATTTTTAATAATACAGAACATGCAGTGAAAACGGTTAACGGCGAATTTCGAAAATCGCCTATGTCAAAATTTTATTAGAACAGTGTTGACAGAAGGGATTTAATGTCAATTCGTAGTGGGCAAATGATGAAAAAAATCTAACGACTGAATTTTTTTTTTATAAACAAAAACCATTTTTTAAGCCTTGTTTTTAACCAGCCCCGTTGCCATGGCAACAGCACACACCTTAGCCAAAATGCGATAATAAACCCTTCTGTGGTTAACCTTGACGGGCGCCAAAGCATAAATAGCTTAAAAGTAATGGTGAATTAGGCATAGGCTCTTAAAAACTGTGTTCGGCCACCTTAAATTAGGGACGGTGGACGATCGAAAGATCGAGGTGAGCCATCTTTGACTGAGTAGAATCGACCCATTTGAAATTAAATGCAAAAAAGAATCATGAATTGGATATACACTCGCGAATACATTACAATAACCAGTAGATTTAACATACTCTTGTTCTAAAACATGGTATACACATGCCCTTTGATTACTTTATCTGCCTGTTAGGACTGGCTTAATATATAGATGTAGCCAAGCCTAACAGCAGAGCTCCTGGACCGGGTTGTTCAAAGCCCGATTAAGCTAACCCAGGATAAGCGAGAATTTCCATTTGAATTCTTTAACTTTGCGGTGAGATTTCGGCCTTCTGTTTTGCGGGTCCAAATAATCTCAAGAAAAATCTATACTTCGGTTAACGTTTAGTCCTAGGTTAGCGTTAACTGGGTTCCGATCAACCCGGCCCTGATAACAGCAAGTTAACCTGTCATGAGCCTGCGATCCTATCGAAAACAAGGACTCGGCCAGCGATCGACTTCCAAAAACCACGTGATCTCGATGACCGTTTAAGTAAGCCCGCGATATGATCACGTGATACTGAAAAGCTTTTATGTAGCTAGAGTAATCGACGTCGCCGTCCCATAAGAAAAAGCATTTTCTCTTTGGCGATGGGACTAACAAAAGTTTCCCGCGTCCACTGCCGTTCCCGTCCTGGCCTTCGGACATATGTGTCAAGCATTTAAATTTCAAGACAAATATTTTGCATTAAAACTAAAGCTCCGCAACTTTTTTTTTTGTACCATTGTGGTTTTTCACTATTAAGTAACCATATGTCCTCTCAGAGGACTTTTGTTCTTCTTTGACGTTCCAAAACATAAACCAGTCAGCCTTCAGATTATGATAGTTAATTAGCTGCTTGGCTAGTTAAGTTGTATTTCCAAACTGTCAATGATCCATATATTAACAAGTGGGAGAAAATAAATAAAAAAGACGTTTGGATTGTTCCTCAGTTACCGTGGTGGCAGGTAAGTGCGCCGTAACTTTGCTACATTGAGAAGTTTCGCTACTGATTACAGTTAAACTAGAAATAGTTATTTTGCAGATCGGTATGGCAGCACTAAACTTCACTGGAGATGGACGGCAGAAAACTTTCGAAGACTTATTTTGTTCGCCCGATTTATCTGCTGCACTACACGGCCAGTTGACATTTTTTTCAGTTTTAAACTCTTTCCTGTCCGTCACTGCATTTCTTGGGAATGCTCTAATCCTAATTGCTCTTCACAAGGAGTCTTCACTTCATCCGCCGTCCAAACTCTTGCTTCGTTGCCTTGCAACAACAGATCTCTGTGTTGGTCTATTTGCAGAGCCTCTGGCTGTTACCTATTGGATATCTGTGGTGAATGAACATTGGAATATTTGTCCTCACCTTACAGCGGCAAGTTTTATAATAGCTTATATTTTGTGTGGAGTGTCGGTCGGAACTCTCGCTGCAATAAGCGTAGACAGACTTCTTGCCCTGTTGTTGGGACTGAGATACAGACAAGTTGTAACTTTAAATCGAACCTACGTGATCGTTTTTAACTTATGGGTTTTGCCCGCTGTCCTTTCAGCGATGTACTTTTGGAATCCCCTTATGACCATTTGGTATGGCATCATCTATATACCACTGTGTCTTATAATCTCTATTCTCTCTTACACAAAGATTTTCCTCACCCTCCGTCATCATTAAAATCAAGTACAAGACCATGTTCATCAACCGAACCAAACAAATCAACTTAACACAGCGCGATACAAAAAGGCAGTGTCCAGTGCAATATGGCTGCAACTGACCCTTGTCGCTTGTTATCTTCCCTATTGTATAGCGGAAGCTTTGTGGGCTAAGAGTGGACTACCTGTATCTCTTTATCCTGCTACCAATTATACAGGCACTTTAGTTTACTTAAACTCTTCATTAAACCCGATTCTTTACTGTTGGAAACTAGATGAAGTCAGACAAGCGGTGAAGGACACAATCAGACAAGTGCTTTGCCTTTGGTTTCCAAGTTAGCTCTTGTACACCAATATGGTGAAAAGTTGATGATGTTTTAAGACTGGGATTTTAAAAGTTCTCGTGAGCATTGTCTGAAATTAAAAGGGGTGCTTACTCATTTTAATATATCAGTATGAAATGTTTCTCCAGCAATTAGATAGCCAAGGAGAACTTTTCATTATTGCTGTAAATATTGTTTCATATTGTAAGTTTGCAACTGAGGATAGAGATGAAAAATAATAAACTGCTATGTTTTACCGCTTCGTCTACACCACACAAAATACAGTTATAAAGTTAAACAGTTGGTGTTTTTTTTTTTGTTTTTGTTTTTTTTCGCGGAGTTCTTATGAGATGGGTGAGTTATTCCAACATGAAATGTCGTCGTGCAGTCTCGAGTTCAGCCCCACTCTGGTGTTGCCATGATTCGTCTTTAGTTCTTAAACCTAAGGAATATTCACAAAATAATTTATTATAGATTTATCGAATAAAACAAGGATACTGTGGGATACGGAATGAACACTCGGGCGATTATTATTCGAAAATTATGACTTAAGTCTTCATTGAGACTTAAGATAAATTTCAGTTTTTGAACATGCAAAATTTTTGAAATTTTGTTTTATAGATGGCGCATATTTCTGCAGCTGTAAATGCAAAATGAGTTCACTACTAGCATACAGAAATTTTCGACAGGAGGCATGTGCTTTTATGTGAAGCAGCATTCTATGATGAACATAAAATTTGGAAGCTACACTCTATTGAGTGATAGAACATATGTCGGTTTAGAATTTGAAAATTGAATTGAGGTGAGCGGCATCCTTCTTAAACTTTAATTTCAAACCGTGCTATTAAAAACAATGGTTTGTGTTGCAAACGTCTTTCTTTCGAGACAGCTCTTTCCTGTTTAATATGAATTAAAGCGTTTATTTATTGAAAGAAGATCGACTTCGAGAATTAAAATAAGTTCTTAGCGGATTATACCATAGATGAGATAAATGTGTTGTAAAAAAATGGCGATAAAATTGGAATGGAAAACAGATCCCGACATATTAAGCGACAGATTTAATCACTTTCAGGAAAAACGGGAAAAGGTTAGGACTTCCTTTGTTAGCAAGGCTCATATTTCTTGGCATAAATGTTTACAATTTTGGCGCGGGAAGTTGAATCTAAATATAGCGTGAGGAAATTATGGTCAAAACTGAAGTTATCAGTAAATTTAAAGATGTGCGAGTGACGAATAAAAAAAGTCGTTTATTTTACAAAAACATTTTTGGATAGTTGTCCAGCACGGTTAAGTTTTGCCGGTCAAAGCGACCACTTTCATCCGTGTCATTGGTATAAACGGCTGATGCCGTGAGTCATCAGCTGTTTAAATAAGGGATGGTGGGCGATCGAAAGATCGAGGTGAGCCACCTTCGACTAAGTGGAATCGAGTTATTTGAGGCTCGAAATTAACGGGTCGCGAATAGGATAAACAGTCGCGAATACAATACAATAGACCGGTGTATAAATTTGCGGGATAAGAGAGGTCTAACAATATTTGGTGTATTGTTTTGTTCTTTCTCGCCTCGTGTTCATGGAACATTATATCAGCTCAAAAACAACGACAACAACAGCAACAGCAATAACATGTTCATGTAGCGAGGTATATATATTGTGTATCAGCTCCTTGTTTCTTTTCGCGTGTAAATTTTTCTGGGTTGCATACTTTGGCTCGCGCGCTTCTTCACCAGTTCTAGAGAAATAAAGCTGCATCTGGAGTATATATGATGTTTTATTTTTTACCGCGTAGATATTTTGGTTGTCATTTTTTTTCTCGGTTGTTTTCTTACCAGTTTGAGGGTCTGTATGATCAGTTGGTATCAGCACAAGCGTGTTATTTCGACCCGCCGCTCACGTTTATCCGGCATAGACAATCGAACGTTCGGAAATCGAACTCAATCGAACTATGTGTGAATTCGATTTCCGAAACAGTTAAACTTAATCGAAGCCAGTCGAACCCAATTCATTAGGATGAGTTCGATTAAGTTCGGCAACCGATCTCAATCGAACACAATTCAATTGACAGCGTTCGATCGTGTTCGGTGAGTAATAATATACATTAAAAAATTACTCGATTCTGATTGGCTGAGAGCAGTGCAGTTTAAGTGTAACACCAGTGCAAAAAGTGTAACACCGGTGCAAAAAGTGTAACAACAGTGCAAACTACACATCGTAATTCTGGATTATGATTGGCTGAAAGACAATAGGAAATTTTCCAAGCCAATGGTATTACGTAAAATGATGAGGGAAATTTTGTGCGGAAACTTTGAAAAAAGTTTTCTCGAATGAGAAAAAATGGCTTCAAGAAAGGTCTTCCAGCACTTTCTCCACGCAAATTTTTTCATGTCTATATTATCAATAAGTCATCATACGGTTTTTCTCGTTCAATGTGGAATTAATTTGCACTTGTGAGTTTTTCAAAAAGCTGAAATTGCACTCGCCGAAGCGGCTCGTGCAGTTTCAGCTTTTTTGAAAAACTCACTCGTGCAAATAAATTCCAAATTGAACTCGAAATCGTATGATTACCTATACTAAATTCTCCAGAACAAACCGTGTTACGAAGCTCCCATCAACAAATGGTAAGCGAGGAAGTGTATTCTGAATCATTCGTTAGAGAAGACGATGAAATAAAACACATTCCTCCGTGCCCTCTTGGATCGCGTCCATGTTAACTGATTTGGTCATGTGATCAATAATAGTTAACAATTATTCACCGAAGTGGAGGTGAATAGTGGTGGATATTTACCGAGCCGCGAAGCGTCGAGGTAAAAATCCATCACTTTCACCGACAATGAGGCGAATGATTGTTTTAGTATATACCACACAAGCTGAATAATTAGCGGACCAAAACGTTATTTTATGTGTGACAAGCGGTCGGAAATTTTAAAATCTTTCGCGCCGACTGCTCGGAGGTGAATAGTACTTGCTAATCACCTCCGAGGTAACCAATCACAGCGCGCGAAAAGCACTATTCACTTGTGTGGTATATACTAAGTGATAATATAGATCGAGGCATGCAGGGATTACGGGATACATGTGTACCTAACTAATCCTTCTCGGAGTAGAAGCATAGCTAATATCTGATATCTTAAGCTTATTTAGCGAGCAAATTATTCGCCTTTCGCATGATCTCACTTGGAAGGGTAGAGCATTAATTTAATTTCAATTTAAATAAGTTGGATTTTATACCATGAATTCCACTTCGCCTTTGGAGTAAAAGCTATACGAGGTGGTTTACGAGTCGAAACCCTCTGCCCGAAGAAAACATTGCTCTGAGCCCTGAGGAGGACAGTTGAATCTGCAGCATCACTCAGAACGAACCTTCATTTAAGAGAACAACGAGAACAGGAGACGATGATCATCGTCTCATCGTCTCGTGTCAAGAAGTATTAGTTGAGACTTGCAGCTATGCGGGGTTCTACTTCCATTGTGTTTCGGGCCAGGGAAGGTGAGGAGGGGAAGTCCTCCTTGGTAATATCACTCAGTGATTAGGTATCATCCAAAAGAAACTACGAAATCGAAACTCCGCTCACCCCCTTTGAAAATAACATCCATCGCAGACGGAACGTTGCTTCAGTCTTTACGTGTTCTGTCTTTATCAGTAACTGCCGTAGGCGACTTCTCTCCTGGCAAACAATAAGCGCTAAAAACCTGAACGTCAGTCAGTCTTTGAAGATAAATGGTGAATTGAAGGTCAAAATCAATTGAGGATAGACGACGTTTAAACTGAAATTACAAATGGATAAATAAAACGAAATGTATAACACTGCATGAAAAGCGGCGAAAAAAATCGAGCAAATAAATCTGGACTAGCACTTGTTATGGCGCTGTAGAAATACTCAGTGCAACAGTTACCCTGAAAAATGTGCGTTCCTTGAACCAGCGGTGAAAAAACGACCGAGAAGGAAATATGAATTAAGTTCGAAATAAAAATGCAAATAAACGGCTAACGCGTACGAAACATTCCTCAGGGAGGGTAATTTACTGACAACTAGGTGTTATAAGATCCAACCATTCGATCCATTATTATAGACCAACGGATTGATGAACGCATTTATCAACAAAAATAACTGCTTTTGAGTATCATGCCACAGAAGAAGGTAAGTTTAAAGTGGGCAATGGGAGTTACCATATTGTAGGTTTTAGTTTAAGTAATTAGTGGTATTAGTATCCTGAGCATGTGAGACGAAGTTGCCTGGAGTGGCAATGTCCAGTCAGTGTTCTAAGACAGAGTGCATCGTGAATGAGTGGACTGGAGTTAAGGGTGCATTTGCTAACACAAAGTTGCACCTCGCAGCACTTTGGCGGGTTGAAACCCAGGACCTCCAGATTAGAGACCCGTTTCTCCGTCGACTAAGCTACGAGTGTAGATGGTAGCAGGCCCTGGGTAATCACAGTGGAAATTCAATTCTACTTGGTATTACGTGGTTTAGTGACTATATTTTAACAAACAAATCTGTCGATTCGAGACTTTCAGGAAAAACATCTAAAATTTAAAATTGTGCGATTTCAAAATGGATCTAATAAAGTGGCAATTGAACTTCGTGTCGTGCAATTTTGGTCTGAAATCATAATTGTGATTTCAAATCGAACTCGCGCTGCGCGCTCCTTCGATTATCACGCGTATGATTTCAGACCAAATTGCACTCCGCTCAGTTCAATTACCATTATATATGCACGCTAAGCATGAACCAATTCTTTATGATGTAATACACCTAATCTCAAAATTGATGAGTTATTTTTTATCACAACTTTGCCTTCTTGAAGAAATCAAAACAATAAAAAAGAACAACAAGAAATGTGAAGATTGTGAAATGAAATAATTATAAAAAAAAATCTTACTTCGAACAAGTACGGAAACTTAAGCTAAAATTAATAACCAAAATTTGCGTAAAATCCCATTGAAAAAAGCACGGTTGTTAAAAAAACGTCACGTCATGTGATCATGTGACCAAACAGTTGACACGCCGAAAGGTTCCGTAACAGTTCTTAAGAAAAGTCCCAAAGTTTGACCACAATGACGTGAATTGCTGTTTTATTTAAAAAGAGATTGAAACGTGTGAGGGTACTTCGTACACCCTTGTAGCCTAAATATGGTCAAGTTTAACTGAAACAGACCTGAAAAGGAGATTTTTTAAGATAATTAAACTTAGCAAACTGTCGTCATCGCTTTAATGAGCTGACAAAGTAAATGTCATCTTTCAAAAGACTCGGCTGCTTAACGTTTCCTGGGAAAACAGTTATTTTTCTTTTCGCTTGGTTTTACACATTTTCAAGTCTAAAATACTCACAAAACCAAGAACTGTAATTGAAGCCCACATCCACGCAATCAAAAGAAGAAATCATCGAGTATGAGTTGTTGGAACACAGAAAGCGTGTTTAACGTCTTCAAAATTCAATTTAACCGCGAGTAAATATCAATTAAGATTTTAGAAAGCAATTATTCATTTCTGTGTTTTCTTTGCATCATATTTTGGGCTTACATTCATTTGCAAAGTAAATAAAGGAGAGCTTTTTCGTCAGGTGAAGTGACAGGAAACGAAACCTGTCATCCATTTCATCTTAGTTAACAAACGAACAGCAAATTAAAGTTGTCTTCGACGAAATGAACAGTAGTAAGTAGTCCGCGCTTCGGAAGCTTTGGTGGAATTAAAGATACTTGTGGAGAGATTTTATTTTTAGGGAAAACGTAATGATTAACTCTGGCAAGGCGTTTTTGCCTCATGTAAGCCAATTAGGGCTTTCCTGAGAACATGTGAAAATGGTCATTTCTTTCGGGAACAAAGGACATTTCTGGATGATACCGAGGGAACAACTCCGTTTAAATTTGCAAGGGATCATTCTCACTCTATCTTTGCCGTGAACTACAACTTTTCTATGGGTAGTTTGGAGAACAGTCGAATTAGTTAATGGGGAAGCAAGGGAGAGGAAACAGGAAAAAACATGTAGTCCCCGTCCCTTTTAAATATTATTCACTTAAAAATATTTACCTCCTACATGCGTGACACTGCTGGAAAGGTTATATAAATCATTCATGATTGGTACAGAGAAGATTCTCCATTTTATCAAAGTTATTACGAAATATAGACCCTTTTCATATATGGCTACCAATTTAATTCTTTTGTTTTCATTTAAATTAGCCTCACTAAACTCGTTTGGGTGTAAAAATTCTTTTGAATTATCAACTCAAAAACGAGGTTAGTCAGGCTAATTTTAATACTTACAAAAGAATTTATAATTGGTAGCCATTTATGAAAAGGGTCTATAGCTTGACGTTTTCCAGCGAAATTGGAATCAACAAAGCGAACTAAGATGGACTGTCCAGTTCTCCCGCCGTGGAGTGGGGCATGGACAGTTCAACAACTGTAAAAAACCTTCAGTGAAAAAATATTCGCATTGTGAAAGAACCTGCAACAAAACACTTCCTTGGGGTGGGAAATCAGAAATCCCATGAGAATATTTCGCTAGCACTTTTTCATAAGAATGTGTGGCTTACACATATCGAGTTTCTTCTTTGACGTTGCAAAACATAAACCAGTCAGCCTTCAGGTTATGACAGTTCACCAGCTGCTTGGCTAGTTAAGTTGTCTTTCCAACCTGTCAATGATCCATATAGTGACAAGTTGGAGGAAATAAATAAAACAGGCGTTTAGATAGTTCCTCAGTTACTGTGGTGGCAGATAACTGCGCCGTAACTTTACTAAATTGAGAAGTTTCGCCATTAATTCCAGATAAACTTCAAATAGCTATTTTGCAAACTTCACTGGAGATGGACAACGGAAAACTTTCGAAGAATTATTTTGTTCGCCCGATTTAACTACTGGACTGCACGGCCATTTGACATTTCTTTCAGTTTTAAACTCTTTCTTGTCCGTTACTGCATTTCTTGGGAATGCTCTGATCCTAATTGCTCTTCACAAGGAGTCTTCGCTTCATCCGCCCTCCAAACTCTTGCTTCGTTGCCTTGCAACAACTGATCTCTGTGTTGGTCTTACTGCAGAGCCTCTGGTTGTTACCTGTTGGATGTCTGTGGTGAATGAACATTGGAATATTTGTCCTCACCTTATAGCGGCAAATTTTATAATGGCTTATATTTTGTGTGGAGTGTCAGTCGGAACTCTGACTGCAATAAGCGTGGACAGACTTCTCGCCCTGTTGTTGGGACTGAGATACAGACAAGTTGTAACTTTAAATCGGGCCTACGTGATCGTTTTTACCTTATGGATTTTGCCCGCTGTCCTTTCAGCAATGTACTTTAGGAATCCCCTTATAACCATTTGGTATGGCATCATCTATATACCACTGTGTCTTATAATCTCTATTTTTTCTTACACAAAGATTTTCTTCACCCTCCGTAATCATCAAAATCAAGTTCAAGGCCATGTTCAACAACCGAACCAAACAAATCAACTGCACATAGCGCGATATAAAAAGGCAGTGTCCGTTGCAATATGGCTGCAACTGACGCTGGTCGCTTGCTATCTTCCCTATGGCATAGTGGAGGCTTTGTGGGCTAGGAGTGGAATACCTGCATCTCTTTATCTTGCTGGGGCTTATACAGCCACTTTAGGTTTCTTAAACTCGTCGTTAAACCCGATTCTTTACTGTTGGAAACTAGATGAAGTCAGACAAGCGGTGAAGGACACGATCAGACAAGTGCTTTGCCTTTGTTTTTCGAGTTAGCTGTTGTAGTGCAATATGGTGAAAAGTTAATGATGTTTTAAGACTGGGATTTTGAAAGTTCTCGTGAGCATTGTCTGAAATTAAAAGGGGTGCTTACTCGTTTTGATATATCAGTATGAAATGTTTCTCTAGCAATTAGATAAACAAGGAGAAAGTTTTCATCATTGCTGTAAATAAAAAAGTTGTTTCAAACTGTAAGTTTGCAACTGCGAATAGAGATGAAAAACAATAAACTGCCATTTTTTTACTGCGTGGACTACATCACACAAAATACAGTCATAAAATTAGACATTTGGTGCTTTTTGATGTTTTCTTTTTTATAACACAGGCAGAAAGTGTGGAGTTCTTATGAGATGGATGAGTTATTCCGACACGAAATGTCTTGTACGACGTAAGACAAAAATTATGTACTTAATTTTTAGAATGACCCGTCTCGAGTTCAGCCTGACTCTGGTGTTTCCATGATTCGTCTTTAGTTGTAAAACTTACGGAATATTCACAAAATAATTTATTATAGATTTAGCGAATAAGACAAGGATACTGTGGGATGCGTAATGAACACTCAGGCGGGCGTTATTTGAAAATTAAGACTTAAATTGAGGCTTAAGATAAATTTCATTTTTTGGAACATGCAAAATTGTGGAAATTTTGTTTTATGGATGGCGCATATTTCTGCAGCTGCAAGTGCAAAATGAGTTCACTACTAGCATACAGAAATTAAAATCGACAGATGGGATGTGCTTTTAGGTGAAGCAGTATTTTATAATGAACATAAAATTTGGAAGCTACACTGTATTCAGTGATAGAACATACATCTGCTTAGAATTTGAGAATTGAATTGAGGTGAGCGGCATTCTTGTTAAACTTTTCAAACCGTGCTATTAAAAACAATGGATTGTGTTGCAAACGTCTTTCTTTCGAGACAGCTTATCCGTCTTTAATATGAATTGAAGCGTTTATTTATTGAACGAAGATCGACTTCTAGACTTAACAAACGTTCTTGCACCCTGTAACCAAAGCCTTTTCTTACGGTACCTATCCTTTGTACCGAGAAAAGACTCTGCACGAATCGTGCCAAGTTCTTGTTGAGCATGCTCAGGGCGTTGCTAAGATACAGTTTCGAACCCAGGCCGGATCGCCCTTCATGTAAAATGTAAACAGAGCGCAAAAAAGAGTCGTCGTGTAGAACTTGGAGGTTTTGCCTCCTACCCTTGGTTCGCAAACTCTAGTTAAAATTGAAATAGAAGAGTTAAGGTAAAGAATGAGAAGGATTCTTGCTGCCTCTGTTGTGGGCTGAATGCCTAAATTTGTGCGGTGCTGAAAATAAGTACAACTTTATACTGCGGAGTCGCGATGGCCTTGCCAAGAAGATCGCAAAAAAGTCGTCCTTCTTAGACTTAGAATTGGAACAGTTTAGAAGCAAACACAACCGAAGCAATTCGGCAGGATAAAGTTGCAAAACCGAACTCTTATCAGCACTGGAGGACAATAGTCGAAAGGACATTTAAATACAAATTTCCTTGTAATCAAGCACAAACAAATCGTAATCGTTCTTCGTATGCGTGCGTGAGTAGTTTCGTGTGCTATTTGTTAATGTGTCTTTTATGTAATTTGTATTCACCTTCGCTGTAAATGTGTCACCTGAGCACCCTCCTGATCACCATTGCCGGATTAGCGAGCTATAGGCAATTATACTAATTAACGTAAAGTTAAATTAAAGACACCAGAAATAGAATGACAGCAATGTACAACCTGGAAGGGAGGTAGTTTGTTCTAAACACCCATATTATAAGTGAAACCGAAATCTTTGATTTGTACCCCTAAGAGACATTGCACCTCCTGGCAATGCTAAACAAATTTGTTAAATGTGTTCTGATAATCCTCTTGACTTAATATAAGCTGTCAAAAATGATACAAATTAATAGCATTATAATGAAAAGGGTTATCAAGATAAAACTTTCTGCAAAGTTTGCATGGCTCTGATCTCCCTTCTTGTAGGAAGTTTTATCTTGATCGTCCAAGCATAATTTTTTAACATTTCTTTTGACCAGGCTTCACGATCACACTGTTTACCACACACATCACAGCCCTTGTGCAGTATGGAAGGTTTTTGTATCTTCTCATTAAAAAACTGTTTCGAAAACTGTTTCCACATGCCCACATTTAACTTTGTTTATAACAAATGCCCTCATTGTGGGATCACAGTGATACAAGTGGTATGCATGGTAAAACAATATGGACAAAACATCAGAACCATCCCTTTCACCCCTTCCAACTGCTTGAAGGTAGGATTCCATGTTCTCTGGCACTCCAAAAATAACAACCCTTTCAGATGTTGGGTATGTTAACTCCCGTTCCCAGGGCACTAGCTATTATTACCAGGCAAGTATTTCCATTGTGAGACAGTAAATCAGTCCTGAAAAAAACATATTATCCTTGATGTCTTGAAGGGTCCTTGAGTGATACATAGTCCCTAATTTTACTTTTTCATGGAAGGAAGAGTTGAAAAGTGTCATAAATGTCACCACGTCACTACTTTTAATGACTAGCAGAAAACTGTGATTTTTTCAGCATGCGCATTGTTTACCATATCATTGATAAGCCAATTAAAGGTATCCTATGGTTCGCTCTTAAGGATGCATTCCTTTGGGGTGATCTGGATCAGGATCAGTGATCCAAGATCACTCAGATCATGGTATATCAAAGGAACTGATGAATCCACTCTGGTCATGGACTCATCAGCTCCTTGTTTGATGCACAATGATCTGAGTGATCTTGGATCCCTAATCCTAATCCAGATCACCCCAAAGGAACACACCCTTAGCTTTTTCAACAATATATTTGACATTTCTTTTGTCAGGTGATATCCTAATGGTTTTGACAGCTGTCATATTTAACATCTTATTAATTTTATTAATTTTTCCCCAACTTTGTGCTGGCTGTTGCAGTCAGGCAAACATTGGAACTTTCAGAATTGCTTTTACTGTAGGTTGCCAACTATGGAATAGGCAGCCTGGAAGGGAACTTGGCCATGACTACCAGTCCAACTTAACCAGTGTGGCATGAATGTCACCATGTAAATATCAATAAGTGATAATTAATCAGTAATAAATGTTGATTCATTGTAGCAAAGATTAAATAATGCCAAACTAATAATAAAAATGCTCAAAAGTATGCCTGAGTAACAATAAAAACAGCACAATATGCTTCCTAGTAAACTAGTTTATCTCTCAAACCAAAATGATATAATTAAATTATCAGGTATATACAATCATGATTCAATTTAATTCTTGGTTTTATTTAACGTTTTATTTCACTTATTTCAGGTTTGTGCATAGTTATCCTTCCCCGAAACAAAGGAAAATAACAATGAAAAACAGTAAAGATGAGTATTACTCATGATCTGTAAGAAGCTGAAAAAAGAATGACAACTCACCAAATAACCACAAAATGAGTTTCATCTAATTAAAACAACGCCAAAAATATTTTCTTCGCTTCGCCAGGGTCGTCCTGTTTAAATTCCTCGAGCTTCACACAATTCATGCCGAAAACTTGGTAAGTTTGGTTTTGGTCTTCGATCAGCGCAGTTAGTGGGCAGAGAAAATCAGAGTTCAGAGTGCTTTTGCAACTCTTTTGCGAACGGGAGCGAAGGTTAATGAGCTTATAAAATGAAAGATTTTCCGTGACCAGTGACCCTAAGTAAAGATACGAAAGTCCCAGATGTAAAACACTTGATAGAAGCTGACTAATGTTTGCGTGTAAGAAGAGCATCGTCAAGTATTTTCGCACAATCTCCTTTCGCCGGCCCTTTCGCCGCCATGTTTTTCTTGCATCCAGTGGGCTCAGTTTCGACCATCGGTTTCTCGTAAAAGTTGATGCTCGCACTCGAAAAACCAGTTTGACGACTGTAAACCGGAATGACTAGCCCAAGATTTGGGGATACGGCGACTTCAAAGGCTAAAGCAGATTTGTGCAGAGCCTCTTTTTTCGTCTCCTGTCCGCCCAAAAAAGCGATAAAAGAGGCTCTGCTCGCAGGGTGACGTTCTTGGCGGATTATACCATAGATGAGATAAATGTGTCGTAAAAATAATGTCGATAAAGTTGTTGGAATGGAAAACAAACAACTATTTAGCGTCAAATTTAATCACTTTCAGGAAAAACGGAAAAAATGTTAGGACTTCCTTGTTAGCAAGGCTCATATTTCTTGGTATAAATGTTGACGTTTATGTGGCGTCGGAAGTTAATTCTAAATATAGCGTGGGGAAAAATTATGACTTAAGTTTTCATTTTTTGGAACAGGCAAAATGTTTGAAATTTTGTTTTATAGATGGCCAAATTTCTGTAGGTGCAGGTGCAAAATGAGTTGCCTACCAGAATACAGAAATTAAAATCGACAGGTGGCATGTGTTTTTATGAGAAGCAGTATTTTAACATAAAATGTTTATTTGGCGTGGGAAGTTAATTCTAAATATAGCGTGAAGAAAAAATCACTTTTAATTAGCTACATTGTGAAGAAAACAGAGGTTCTCAATAAGGCTGAGAGATGTGCGAGTGATGAATAAAAAAAATCGTTTATTTTACACAAACATTTTTGGATAGTTGTCCAACACGGTTAAGTTTCGCCGGTCAAAGCAGCCACTTTCATCCGTGTCATTGGTATAAACGGCGAATGACGTGAATCATCAGCAGTTTAAATTAGCGATGATGGGCGACCGAAAGATCGAGGTGAGCCACCTTTGACTGAGTAGAATCGAGCCATCTGACGCTCGAAATTAAATGCAAAACTTAAGGGTCTCGAATAGGATTTTTACAATAACTGTCTAATTTCTCGCGTGCTGATTGGCTCATTTTTATCATCAATAACAGTACAGACGGATAAAATCTTGATTTACGCAAGCTTTCAAGTTTTATTTTCAGCTGTCAAATTGTCAACTTTTTAACCAATGAGATTTTATCGACTTTTTTAAGTAGCCAATCAAATAGCGAGAAAAGCTATTGACAATGCTCGCTTCATTTTGAATAAAATTCACTTATCTTTGTTTATGGCAAGCTTACGACGTCTTTTCCCCTCGTTTATTCCAGCATTTGACCATTTTGTGGTCTTGTTATTGTAAAAAACATATTGACGTCAGTTTTTTATGCGTCTGTCCTCTTAGAGATAATAAATTTCGTCATAACATTGTCAGAGTTTACTGCGGAACCACTTTGACAATGTTATGACGCAATTTATCATCAATAAGAGGACAGACGCATAAACACTGACGTCAATTTGTTAAATACACTCGCGAATACATTACAATAACCAGTAGATTAAACTTACGCTTGTTGTAAAACAGGGTATACACATGCTCTTTGATTACCTTATCTGCCTGTTAAGACTGGTTTAATATATAGATTTAGCCAAGCCTAAAAGCGGAGCTCCTGGGCCGGGTTGTTCAAAGCCCGATTAAGCTAACCCAGGATAAGCGAGAGTTTCCATTTGAGTTCTTTAACTTCGCGGTGAGATTTTGTTTTTGTTTTTTCCGCCTTCTGTTTTGGTTTAAATAATCTCAAGAAAAATTTCTTCTTCGGTTAACTTTTAATCCTGGGTTAGCGTTAACCGAGTTCCGAACAACTCGGCCCAGATAACAGCAAGTTAACCTGATGTGAGGCTGCGATCCAATCGAAAACCACCACGTTAAATGAATACCTTTAAGGTTTTGAGTCTCTTTTGGAGAGAACTGATCCCAGTTTGGGGACCAGAGTATGTTAGCTTCAGTTACACAATATTGAACTGTTTCAGGTAGCTTTTCTTCGTCAATTCAGTCAGATACTATTGACTGACGACATTTGATATAGTTGCAATGATAATGTTAGCTTCGAGCTGTCTCATTTTTCGTTTCTCCAAGTAAGCCTATGACTTAGCCCACGACATGCCGTTATCTGTACTGACCAGTCAATCATAACACAAATTATGCATATATTTCCTTAAAAGATATTTAGCAGTTTCTGGTTAATAAAAGTCTTGTGTTCCACGTTCCTAGTTTCTAATTAATGTTCGTTGCTTATGTACTCTCTTACAATTGCAATGCGTCAATATGTCACACATCCCCACCATGAGAATCAGTTCATCTCAAACGTAACACTAAGGCTTTTGAAAACAAAACAATCTCTCACAGTACCAGTAGCCCTAAAGAAGTCGTTGTTGATTACTGCAACAATTCAAGATGCGTAGAAACAACCAGCTAGCACTTCACACATGTATGCAAATGCATACCTATATTTGATAGAAGTTATAAGTAAATATGAGTATATGGCGCCAATTTGCTTGAAAATGATGAGAATATTTTAGAGGTGAGTGTATGTACAAAAATTAGGAAATATAAGGTTGACAAATTGCGAGCCTACGGCCGCCATCACTAGGATAACCTATAAGTTTAAATATCATACTTCAGAACACTGCTGCTTAAGGTGGCTCCATATATAATGGTAATTGAACTGAGTGGAGTGCAATTTGGTCTGAAATCATACGCGTGATTTCAAAATCGAACGTGCGCGTTGCGCGAGTTCGACTTGAAATCACAAGTATGATTTCAGACCAAAATTGCACGACATGAAGTTCAATTGCCACTTTATTAGATCCATTTTGAAATCGCGCAATTTTATCGCCTTAATTTTTAGACTTTTGGTGTATTGTTCCAGTAGCCGGTTTGTTAAAAAAAAAAAAGCGGAACCGGAAACGCCTTTACGTCTCATTTAGTATGCAAAACGATGTCATGTGACGAAAACTCATCCGAGCATGACAAAGAAACAAGCGGTTTTGAAGTCAGAACGAAAATAGTCTGCTTCAGGTATAAAAGTTCAATTCTCGTCGCTTGAATCAATGATGGAAGGTCTTTCTTTCTTCTGTGGTTGAGACTGAGACTTTTCATTGTCTTTGGAGAAGGAATTTGAAGGTGCATTCTGCGTAATTCTGCGATGGATTTCTTTTGAGTTGTGAAACTCCCTCGAGTGCACGATGCCCAGTGGATTGTACGTTTTTTTTCTTTCATACCGTTTAATGGCATGATTTTAAGGGAGTCCAGCTCGTTATCATCTCCGTTTCTTTTTGTGACCTCGGTGAAGGACTCAATACTCAGGACCTTGTCAAGTTCTTGCGGCGCCATTTGTTTCAAGATATTTCCAAGATGGCGGGACTAACACCAGCTTCGTAAGACGTTCATTCATTCACTGTTTTGTGGAGCGGGGTGTATTTTGACTATGTTTATTCACAGCGACAGAGTTGAGCTCTTTTGTTGCTTCGTTTGAAACTGCCAGAAACCTGGAAACATCTACCTTCTTGAGATGGCTCTGAATTTGTTGTTGTGTGGTTTTCGTTTGTTTATGTTTTACTGGACTCGGTATCATACGGATTTTGAGCAGATGTTGAAGAAAAATCGTCAAAATATTCATCAAAATGAACACTGAAAGTTGGAAACTTCCATTAAAGTAGGTGTTCAGCCTGAAGGAGCTGATAATCGTCATTTAGAAACTGTAATTAATTACATTCGTCAAGTTTTTTGGAAAAAAACCCCACAATAACAACAAAGTTTTGGCAATACTAGTTGCTAAATTCTCCACACAATGGCTTTTTGCCTTTCATTTTCCTGAAATTTTATTGTTTACTTTAAACTAATATTGAAATCTGATTTGTTGTTTTGTTTTACTGTCCCATTCTCAATGGCTGAGAAAAAGATGCGATTTAGAGCAAAAAATAGTGCGATTCGTGAATAAATCGCACCATTGAGAGCCAATCAGATTGCAAGGATAGCCAGTGATTTCAAAATGGATTTAATCAATAGGGTAATCATTGTTGCGCGCGCAAGTGTTATGTTTTGAATGCTGTTTTTGCATTCGCTTTCACACCTAGTCCTCTAAAACTTATCACATGTAATAAGCAATGATTAAATAGTGTTTTGCTATCATCTCTGTTAAAATTTTTGGGATTTAGTCTTAAATTATAAATGCCCAAACAAATTTGTTTTTTGCTGTTTTTGTGGCTTTATTTGTGATTTTCATGAATTTCCTTCGGTGAAATCTTCCAATATTTTTACAGCACATAGCTTCCAGCGGGATACGAATTTTAAACACGAAAAAAGTAGGGTTTTTAAAGACAGTTTTTTCCATATTTTCAAATTTATGTCCTTTACCGCTGCAAAAAGTCTAGTCCTATAGATTTCCCTGAAAAACGAACTCCGACTAAAGTTAAATCTTTGCTACCAATCTGCCAAATTTTACGGAATTTCACCGAAGGAAACGCGAGAAAATTCACTGTCAGTTTTGCTTTTTGTGCTCATGTTGTCGTAATAAAATATCGAAAAACACTGACGTTTTCCTCTGAGCGCGCGCAGATTACTTTCTCAGCCCTCGCGCGATGGTAAAACTATAGGGAGCCACCTTAACTCTTCCCAGGAAAACACATAATTTTATTTTTTTTTTGCTTGGTTTTTCTACATTTTCAGGCGTAGGACTAAAGCAAATATGAAATCACAAGCCTCTTGCACACAGGAAGCGCGATTCATTTGGATTGTCAGTGAATGTAAATTGAGATCAAAGCCGATGTGATGTGATGTCTTCTTCTAGTCCTGTCTCTGTGTTCTGTGTTTTCTTTGCATTATTCATTTGCATGCAAAGTTTTAAAGAGGACTTGTTGTTCAATCAAAGTGACAACAAAGGAAGGAAGCCAGTCATTTCATTTTAACTGACAAAGAAACAGTAAAGCTGGAAACATTTTGTCTTCCATAACATAAACAGCAGCTTGTACTCAGTGCTTTATAGTGTTGGCAGAATCAAAAGAACTTGTGCAAAGTTTTTATTTTCTGAGACAACGTAATGATTAATTTTAAGACGATTTTGTCGGAATTTCAACTGTTGCATGTCCAGTCCTTTTACATTAACTTTTGCAAATTAGTTTCAGAAAAAAATGTGATGTCTCTTCTAGTCCTGTCTCTGTGAATCACTTGAATATTATATTAAATGTCACTGAAACTGAAAATCATGTTCCCTATTAAATGAGAGTCTTCCACGCATAACCACAGGCGGACGGGCACCTTCGGACTTGGGGGGACGGTAACTTTCTTGCCCGAAAATTTACACAATGCGCGAGTGTGAGAGTGTTGAAATGATGATGCAAACGGACTCAAATTGCATGAAAAACAAAAATTTTCACAATTCCCACATCTAATGAAACTGCTATAATTCCAAAAAGAGTTTCTTTACGAGTTTTGGAGATCACGCCAACAGCATTATCTCGTAATGCTTTCGCTGAAGAGTAGTTGCCCGAACCATTAGCGTTTTGCCCGAAAAATTACATAATTTCCGTGGCTGGGGGGGACGTGACATTGAATAATCAATATGTTGGTGAGTGGCCGCAATGCTTTCTCAGTTTTCCATCTTTCTTTCTCATATAACCAGGCACAGCTTTCACCGATTGTGCCAAAGTATTTTTCTTGAAGAATCTTGCAGGATTTTGAGCGGTTTCCGAAAGGTTTTGATTGGAAATGCGATTGTTACGTGCCTTGAAAGCATCCATCGAGCAAATAAATACACATTCTCAAATTCATGTTTATTTCATTTTCTCATACTACCCACCCGGAATTAGATGAAAATGTTTGTTTCAATATAAATACTTGTTTCAATTACAAATGGAAATTGAACTATTCAGCTAAGTCAGAATTCCACGACAGGATTATGAAACGCTCCTGGCAAAAAGGGCATGTACTAAAACCCGAAACAACGAAACCACCGAAACGAGTAAAACAATCAGTAAATAAATGAAAAAGTTAAAAAAAAAACAAAAAAAAACCAGCCTTGATCTCTGACACGTTACTACGGCAGCCAGATCTCGTACCCTGATCCATATGTGTGACATCGTTACATCTCAAACCTGAAAGATGGATGAGCACAAGGGTGTCGACGACGACCACGAAGATATCCAGAAAAAGGTGAGTATTTTTCACATTTTGAATGGCATTCTAGCTAAAACAAGAAATGTAATTCAAAGAATGGTTTCCTTGTCGTATCGTGGATTCTTAAGCGGTGGCGAATCCACAACGCCGAGCCCAGGATGTACGGAAACACAATCTCAAGACTATCCGTGAAGAGCTGAGCGCGTAATAAGAAATTACTTTGAAAACTGCAGGAGTCACGAAGGCCTGACGTTAATATGATTAAAGCCTGTCAAGTCGCCCTCGTTTTTCTTTATATATTAAAGAAAGTCCTGGTTCGCACGAAGAATGCTGCAAAGTCATTCTCGAAAAGACCATTCGATTCGCCACCGTCTAAGAATGTACGATACGACCAGAAAACCTTTCTTTGAAATTAGATTTCTTGTTTTAGCTAGAATACCATTCAGAATGTGAAAATACCCACCTTTTTCTCGATGTCTTCCTGCTCGACACGTTTGCGCTCATCCACCTTTCAGGTTTGTGATGTCACGATGTCACACATGTGGCTTAAGAGCAGGATCTGGGTACGAGATCCGGCTGCCATAGTAACGTGCTAGAGATCAAGGCTTTTTTAAACCTTTTTTATTTATTTACTTACTATTTTACTCGTTTCGGTCGTTTCGCTTGTTTCGGGGGTTTCGTTTCGGTGGTTTCGGTGGTTTCGTTGCGGTCGTTTCGGTGGTTTCGTTCCGTTGTTTCGGGTTTTAGTACATGCCGGCAAAAAGCCATCTGAACTAAGTCGATAAGATCTCCTCATACGGAAATTCTGGATTCTTTATTATTAAAATACTGACAGATCAGGAATGTTTGCTTCATATAAGCTTATATAAAGATCATTTCAGCGTCGTCAGTTCACCATCGTTTAAGCTTAATAGATTTCTACCATCTCCAAAGGATGTCATTGGTTTTGTGAAAAGCTCTTATGTAGCTCGAGTAATTGACGTCGCCGTCCTATGCGAAAGAGCATTTTGTCTTTGGCGACACGACAGGACTAGCGAAAGTTTCCCGCGTCCACTGCCGTTCCCGTCCTGGCCTTCCCATCCTCGCATCGGACATATGTGTCAAACATTTAAATTTCAAAACAAATATTTTGCAATAAAACTAAAACTCCGCAACTTTGTTTTTTGGTACCATTGTGGTTATTCATTATCCAGTAGCCACATGTCCTCTCAGAGGACTTTTGTTCTTCTTTGACGGTCCAAAACATAAACCAATCAGCCTTCAGATTATGACAGTTAACAAGCTGCTTGGCTAGTTAGGTTGTCTTTCCAAACTGTCACTGATCCATATATTGACAAGTTGGAGGAAATAAATAAAAAACGGCGTTTGGATTGATCCTTAGTTACTGTGGTGGCAGGTAACTGCGCTGTAACTTTACTACATAAAGAAATTTCGCTACTGATTACAGTTAAACTAGAAATAGCTATTTTGCATATCGGTATGGCAGCATCAAACTTCACTGGAGATGGACAGCAGAAAACGTTCAAAGACTTGTTTTGTTCGGCCGATTTAACTGCTGGACTACACGGCCAGTTGACATTTCTTTCAGTTTTAAACTCTTTCCTGTCCGTCACTGCATTTCTTGGGAATGCTCTGATCCTAATTGCTCTTCACAAGGAGTCCTCACTTCATCCGCCCTCCAAACTCTTGCTTCGTTGCCTTGCAACAACAGATCTCTGTGTTGGTCTATTTGCAGAGCCTCTGGCTACTACCTATTTGATGTCTGTGATGAATGAACATTGGAATACTTGTCCTCACCTTATAGCGGCAAGTTTTATAATAGCTTATATTTTGTGTGGAGTGTCGGTCGGAACTCTGACTGCAATAAGCGTAGACAGACTTCTCGCCCTGTTGTTGGACTGAGATACAGACAAGTTGTAACTTTAAATCAAACCTACGTGATCGTTTTTAACTTATGGATTTTGCCCGCTGTCCTTTCAGCAATGTCCTTTTGGAATCCCCTTATAAACATTTGGTATGGCATCATCTATACACCACTGTGTCTTATAATCTGTATTTCCTCTTACACGAAGATTTTCCTCTCCCTCCGTCATCATCAAAATCAAGTACAAGACCATGTTCAACAACCGAACCAAACAAATCAATTTCATATAGCGCGATACAAAAGGGCAGTGTCCAGTGCAATATGGCTGCAACTGACGCTGGTCGCTTGTTATCTTCCCTACTGTATAGTGACTGCTTTGGGAGCTAAGAGTGGACTAACTGCATCTCTTTATCATGCTAGGAATTATACAGGCACTTTAGTTTTCTTAAACTCGTCATTAAACCCGATTCTTTACTGTTGGAAGCTAGATGAAGTCAGACAAGCGGTGAAGAACACAATCAGACAAGTGCTTTGCCTTTGTTTTTCGAGTTAGCCCTTGTAGACCAATACGGTGAAAAGTTAATGATGTTTTAAGACTGAGATTTTAAAAGTTCTCGCGAGCATTGTCTGAAGTTAAAATTGGTGCTTACTCGTTTTGATATATCGGTATGAAATGTTTCTATAGCAATTAGATAGCGGAGGAGAAGTTTTCATTATTGCTGTAAATAAAAAAACTATTTCAAACTGTAAGTTTGCAACTGCAAATAGAGATGAAAAACAATAAACTGCCATTTTTTACCGCTTGGAATACATCACAAAAAGTAGTCATAAAGTTAGTCAGGTAGTGTTTTTTGATGTTTTTTTGTTTTTTCGTTCATAACACAGGCAGAAAGCGCGGAGTTCTTATAAGATGGGTGAGTTATTCCGACACGAAATGTCGTGTACGACGTAAGACAAAAATTATGCACTTAATGATCGTCTCGAGTTCAGCCCTACTCTGGTATTGCCATGGTTCGTCTTTAGTTCTAAAACCTAAGGAACATTCACAAAATAATTTATTATAGATTTATCGAATAAAACAAGGATACTGTGGGATACGTAATGAACACTCAGGCGGGCATTATTCGAAAATTATGACTTAAGTCTTCATTGAGGCTTAAGATAAAGTTCATTTTTTGAAATATGCAAAATTTTTTAATTATATTGTTTTATAGATGGCGCATATTTCTGCAGCTGCGAGTGCAAAATGAGTTCACTACTAGAATACAGAAACTAAAATCGACAAGTGGCATGTGTTTTTATGAGAAGCAGTCGTTTTATAATGAACATAAATTTGGAAGGTACGCTTTAGTGAGCGATTGAACTTATGTCTGTTTAGAATTTGAGAATTGAATTGAGGTGAGCGGCATTCTTGTTAAACTTTTCAAACCGTGCTATTAAAAACAATGGATTGTGTTGCAAACGTCTTTCTTTCGAGACAGCTCTTCCGTCTTTAATATGAATTGAAGCGTTTGTTTATTGAACGAAGATCGACTTCTAGATTGAACAAACGTTCTTGGCGGATTATACCATAGAAGAGATAAATGTGTCGTAAAAATAATGTCGATAAAGTTGTTGGAATGGAAAACAAAAAAATATTTAGCGTCAAATTTAATCACTTTCAGGAAAAACGGAAAAAAAGGTTAGGACTTCCTTTGTTAGCAAGGCTCGCATTACTTGGTATAAATGTTAACGTTTATATGGCGTCGGAAGTTAATTCTAAATATAGCGTGGGGAAAAATTATGACTTAAATTTTCATTTTTTGGAACAGGCAAGATTTTTGAAATTTTGTTTTATAGATGGCGCAAATTTCTGTAGGTGCAGGTTCAAAATGAGTTCGCTACCAGAATACAGAAATTAAAATCGACAGGTGGCATGTGTTTTATGAGAAGCAGTATTTTATAATGAACATAAAATGTTTATTTGGCGTGGGAAGTTAACTCGAAATATCGCGTGAAGAAAAAATGACTTTTAATTAGCTACATTATGGAGAAAACTGAAGTTATCAGTAAGGTTTAAAGATGAGCGAGCGATGAATAAAAAAAGAGTCGTTTATTTTACACAAACATTTTTGGATAGTTCTCCAACACGGTTAAGTTTCGCCGGTCAAAGCAGTCACTTTCATCCGTGTCATTGGTATAAACGATAGAGGCCGTGAATCATCAGCTGTTTAAATTAGCGATGGTGGGCGATCGAAAGATCGAGGTGAGCCACCTTTGATTGAGTAGAATCGAACCATTTGAAATTAAATGCAAAATTAAAAGGTGTTGAATTGGATATACACTCGCGAATACATCACAATAACCAGTAGATTAAACTTACCCTTGTTCTAAAACAGGGTATGCACATGCTCTTTGATTACCTTATCTGCCTGTTAGGACTGGTTTGATATATAGCTTTAGCCAAGCCTAACAGCGGAACTCCTGGGCCGGGTTGTTCAAAGCCCGATTAAGCTAACTCAGGATAACCGAGAATTTTGATTTGAGTTCTTTAACTTTGCGGTGAGATTTCGGCCTTCTGTTTTGCGGGTCCAAATAATCTCAAGAAAAATCTATACTTCGGTTAACTTTTAGTCCTAGGCGTTAACCGGGTTCCGAACAACCCGGCCCTGATAACAGCAAGTTAACCTGACATGAGTCTGCGATTCAATCAAAAACCAGGACTCAGCCAGCGATCAACTTCCAAAAAGCACGTGATCTCGATGAGCGTTAAACTGAGCCTGCGATATGGTCACGTGATACTGAAAAGCTTTTACGTAGCTCCAGTAATCGACGTCGCCGTCCTATACGAAAAAGCATTTTGTCTTTGGCGACACGACGGGAGTAACGAAAGTTTCCCGGGTCCACTGCCGTTCCCGTCCTGGCCTTCGGGCATATGTGTCAAGCATTTAAATTTCAAGACAGATATTTTGCAATAAAAGTAAAACTCCGCAACTGTTTTTTTGTGCCATTGTGGTTGTTCACTATCAAGTAACCATATGTCCCCTCAGTGGGGTTTGTTCTTCTTTGACGTTCCAAAACATAAACCAGTCAGCGTTCACATTGATAACAATGGGGTGACAGGCCTACGCAACTCCTATCCACGTGTAATAGCCGCTTTGAGAGTTTTGCTCGAACTAGTATATCTTTGAGGGTCTGCCCCTTTTGTATTGTACGATAGGGGGATCTTTGAATATTTCGCTAAGCAATAATCCTGTTTTTAGGAGGACATTTCACCAGAGTAGAGCCGTTAGAGGTTATAGGACCGCGTGGTTTCCCCTGTTATCCGCGTGTAATTTGTTGAGTTTGACACCTCTGTTTTTGGCCACGAGCTACTCTTCTGGCTTATTTGATTGCAAGATATGTTGTAAGCTCTCTAAATATTAGCTCTGGAGGAACAAAGTTTGAAATATTCCGTGAGCATGTTGGTTACTTGCATTTTGTATTATTACGCCGGGCCCGGCTGTTTGATTTACTGTTGCAAGTTATGCTGCTTGTTATCACGGGTGTCATATTTATCTTTGTCCGGCTTCGCCAGAGATAGCTGTAGCTTTCCTTGTTGAAAGCTACGAGTCTGTCTTAGAGATACGTTCTTATGCTTCTTGCATCAATTTCCTCGAGCTTTTTGTCCTTCCAGTTTGTTCGTTCTGGAACTGCAAATGTAGGTGTTCACGCGGAATTTAAATCCACCGCCGTTTTACCTTATGTCCAAGGGGTTTCGGAGTCTCTCCGCCGCTGCCTAGAACAACAAGGCATTCGCACCGTCTTTAAGTCCGACACGACACTTCGGTCACACTTAGTGCGACCAAAGGACACCGTCAACCCGGCTAAACAAGATGGTGTTGTCTACAGGATTCCCTGTGAGTGCGGCAAAGTCTACATCGGGGAAACAGGGAGATCTATACAGGAGAGGATCAAAGAACACGACAGGGATATACGACTCGCCCGTACCCAGACCTCCGCCGTTTGTGAACACACCCACGAGGACGGCCACTATCCTATCTGGAATGAGGTCAAGTTTATTGATCGAGATCCTCACTGGTACACACGTAGGGTCAAGGAAGCTATTCACATAAGACTTCACCCTAACAACATCAACAGGGATGGTGGAATTGAAATTCCTGAAGCATGGATACCCACGATCAAGAAACACAACAACAAGAGAACGGTACAACAGCGGACCACTGAGGGAACAGCTACTCGCCCGAACAATGGAACAATAGGAGGATCGAAATGCACCAATCACAGCCGACCCTTGTGATATAAATGATACCGCGCAATCAGTCGACCTTATCGCCTGAAGAAGACTAGCAGTAAGCAGTCGAAACGTCGCGACCTACACCTCAGTGACTACATCGTGAGACAAACGATAATACACTTTATTATAGCTCTTATGTAGCTCGAGTAATCGACGTCGCCGTCCTATACGAAAAAGCATTTTGTCTTTGGCGACACCACGGGACTAAGGAAAGTTTCCCGCGTCCACTGCCGTTCCCGTCCTGGCCTTCGGGCATATCTGTCAAGCATTTAAATTTCAAGACAAATATTTTGCAATAAAACTAAAACTCCGCAACTGTTTTATTGTACCATTGTGGTTGTTTACTATTAAGTAACCATATGTCCTCTCAGAGGGCTTTTGTTCTTCTTTTACGTTCCAAAATATAAACCAGTCAGCGTTCACATTATGACAGTTAACCAGCTGCTTCGTTAGTTACGTTTTCTTTCCAAAATGTCAATGATTCATATATGGACGAGTGGGAGAAAATAAATAAAAAAAGGCGCTTGGATTGTTCCGCAGTTACCGTGGTGGCAGGTAACTGCGCCGTAACTTTACTACATTGAGAAGTTTCGTTATTGATTACAGTTAAACTACAAATAGCTGTTTTGCAGATTGGTATGGCAGCACCAAACTTCACTGGAGATGGACAGCAGAAAACTGTCGAAGACTTACTTTGTTCGCCCGATTTATCAGCTGGACTACACGGCCAGTTGACATTTCTTTCAGTTTTAAACTCTTTCCTGTCCGTTACTGCATTTCTTGGGAATGCTCTGATCCTAATTGCTCTTCACAAGGAGTCTTCACTTCATCCGCCGTCCAAACTCTTGCTTCGTTGCCTTGCGACAACAGATCTCTGTGTTGGTCTATTTGCAGAGCCTCTGGCTGTTACCTATTATATGTCTGTAGCGAATGAAAATTGGAATGTTTGTTGCAACGTATTAGTTACAGGTTTCATAACAAGTTATATTTTGTGTGAAGTGTCAGTAGGAACTCTCACTGCAATAAGCGTGGACAGACTTCTCGCCCTGTTATTGGGACTGCATGAGATACAGACAAGTTGTAACTTTAAAGCGAACCTACGTGATCGTTATTATCTTATGGCTTTTGCCCGTTGTCTTTTCAGCAATGTACTTTCTGAATCCCTTTATAACCATATGGTATGGCATCATCTATATACCACTGTGTCTTATAATCTCTATTTCCTCTTACACAAAGATTTTCCTTACCTTCTGTCATCATCAAAATCAAGTACAAGACCATGTTCAACAACCCAACCAAACAAATCAATTTAACAAAGCGCGATACAAAAAGGCAGTGTCCAATGCAATATGGCTGCAACTGACGCTGGTCGCCTGTTATCTTCCCTATGCTATAGTGCAGACTTTGTGGGCTAAGAGTGGACTAACTGCATCTCTTTATCTTCCTGGGAATTATGTAGCCTCTTTAGTTTTCTTAAACTCGTCATTAAACCCGATTTTTTACTGTTGGAAACTAGATGAAGTCAGACAAGCGGTGAAGGACACAATCAGACAAATGCTTTGCCTTTGTTTTTCAAGTTAGGTCTTGAAGACCAGTATGGTGAAAAGTTAATGATGTTTTAAGACTGGGATTTTAAAAAGGTCTCGTGAGCATTGTCTGAAATTAAAAGTGTTGCTTACTCGTTTTAATATATCAGTATGAAATGTTTCTATAGCAATTAGATAGCCAAGGAGAAAGTTTTCATCATTGCTGTAAATAAAAAAAAATGTTTGAAATTGTAAGTTTGCAACTGCGAATAGAGATGAAAAACAATAAACTGCCATTTTTTACCGCTTGGACTACATCACACAAAATACAGTCATAAAGTTAGACATTTGCTGCTTTTTGTTTTGTTTTGTTTTTTTTTTTGTTCATAACACAGGCAGAAAGCGCGGAGTTCTTAGTGAGTTATTCCGACACGAAATGTTGTGTACGACGTAAAACAAAAATTATACACTTAATTTTTACAATGACCATCTCCAGTTTAGCCCTACTCTGGTGTTTCCGTGATTCGTCTTTAGTTCTAAAACCTAAGGAATATTCACAAAATAATTTATTATAGATTTATCGAATAAAACAAGAATACTGTGGGATACGTAATGAACACTCAGGCGGGCATTATTCGAAAATTAAGACTTAAGTCTTCGTTGAAGCTTAAGATAAATTTCATTCTTTGGAACATGCAAATTTTTGAAATTTTGTTTTATGGAAGGCGCATATTTCTGCAGCTGCAAGTGCAAAATGAGTTCACTACTAGCATACAGAAATTAAAATCCACAGATGGGATCAGCTTTTAGGTGAAGCAGTATTTTATAATGAACATAAAATTTGGAAGCTACACTCTATTCAGTGATTGAACATATATCTGTTTAGAATTTGAGAATTGAATTGAGGTGAGCGGTATTCTTGTTAAACTTCGCAAACCGTGCTATAAAAAACAATGGTTTGTGTTGCAAACGTCTTTCTTCGAGACAGCTCATCCGTCTTTCATATGAATTGAAGCGTTTATTTATTGAACGAAGATCGACTTCCAGACTTAACATACGTTCTTGGCGGATTATACCATAGATGGGATAAATGTGTCGTAAAAATAATGTCGATAAAGTTGTTGGAATGGGAAACAAAAAAATATTCAGCGCCAAATTTAAACACTTTCAGGAAAAACGGAAAAAAGGTTAGGACTTCTCTTGTTAGCAAGGCTCATAATTCTCGGCATAAATGTTTATGTGGCGTCGGAAGTTAATTCTAAATATGGCGTGAAGAAAAAATTATGACTTAAGTCTTCATTGAGTCTTAAGATAAGTTGAATCATCAGCTGTTTGAAATTAAATGCAAAAAAGGGTCTTGAATTGGGTATACACTCGCGAATACGTTAGAATAACCAGTAGATTTAACATACGCTTGCTCTAAAACAGGGTATACACATGCTCTTTGATTACTTTATCTGCCTGTTAGGACTGGTTTGATATATAGCTTTAGCCAAGCCTAACAGCGGAGCTCCTAGGCCGGGTTGTTCAAAGCCCGATTAAGCTAACCAAGGATAAGCGAGAATTTTGATTTGAGTTCTTTAACTTTACGGTGAGATTTCGGCGTTCTGTTTTGGTCTAAATAACCTCAAGAAAAATTTATCCTTCGGTTAACTTTTAGTCCTGGGTTAGCGTTAACCGGGTTCCGAACAACCCGGCCCTGATAACAGCAAGTTAACCTGACATGAGCCTGCGATCTACCAGCAATCGGCCATTGATCAACTTTTAAAAGAAACACTTGATCTCGATGAACGCTAAACTCGAGCCCGCGATATGGTTACGTGATACTAATCATACTAGTCAGCGAATACCTTGCTTTGACTGGTGTCAATTGACCATAACATGGATGTCCAATATCGAAGAAGGACGCCGTAAACCAAGGCTGTATGTCTCTATCAACTTATTAGCTGGAGTATGGCCGTCATCTTGCGCGACTCCGCCGCCGTCGTGCGAACGCGCACACGAGCAATGCCGGTAGTCATGATAAGTAATAGTAATTGGACCAAGCGGTGTACAATTCAGGGAGTAATCGCGCGAGTAATTTCAAAATCGGCCTGGACCGAAAATTACGAGCACGATTACTCCCTGAATTGTACGACACGAGGTCCAATTACTAATTAATCGTATCTATAACAAATTTCAGAATTAAAAATGTCTTTTGAGAACTTTTTTGTCCGAAAACCTATGTAGCGCGTTTCCTAAGTTTTGAAAACTGTAGGAAACATTCCAAAGAAAGCCATTAAAACGCGCGCAGTTGACGTGCGAATCACGTGGGTATTCAATTACAGGTGTCCAATTATAAAAAGTTCAAATTGGATACCTGCAACTGGACACCCAGGTGATCGCACACTAATTACGTGGCAAATAGGCGCGCGATCACGATCACGATCGAGAATTTCGTTATAGACACGATTACCATGAGAAAATCAAGTCATAAGTTTCCTTTTCTTTTTTCTATGAGTATGGGGCTCCTCTTAGGGGCCTTTCGGGCTGCCGGAGCTCCGCTATAAACTTGCAGGATAAGAGAAGTGAACAATATTTGGTGTATTGTCTTATTTGTTTCTCGCTGCTTTTTCATGGAACATGATATCAGCTCAACAACAACAACAAAAACAACAGCATGTTCATGGAACGAGGTGTATATATATATTGTATATCAGCTCTTTGTTTCTTTTCGCGTGTTAATGTTTCTGGGTTGAATACTTTGGATCGCGCGCTCCTTTAACAGTTCTAGAGAAATAATGTTGCATCTGGAGTATCTATGATGTTTCATTTTTCACCGTGTAGATGTTTTGGTTGTCTACTTCGTCTCGGTTGTTTTCTTACGAGTTTGAGGGGTCTTTATGATTTGGTATCAGCACTGGCGTGTTATTTCGATCCGCCGCTCACGATTACCCGGCATTGTCAATGGAACGTTCGGAAATAAAACTTCATCCAACTAAATTCATTGATTGCATTCGATTTTTTTCGCCAATCGAAAAAGTTCCATGGCCGAACTTTGTGTGAATTCGATTTCCGAAACAATAAATCTTAATCGAACCCAATGGAACTGTGAGTTCAATTTAGTAGGTCAGCCGATCTCAATCAAACACAATCCAATGGACTGCATTCGATCGTGGTCGGTAAATAATTCGTGTTACGAAACTCCCATTAACAAATGGTAAGTGTGGAGGTGTATTCTGAAAACATCGCCAGTATCAAACCAATCATTCGTTATAGCAGAGGACGAAATCGAACACATCCTGGATCGTGACCATGTTAACTAATTTGGTCATGTGATCAATAACAGTTATTAATATAAATCGAGGTATGGGATACCTGACTAATTTTACTCAGAGTGGAAGCATAGTTAATACCTGGTATCTTAAGCTTATTTAGCGAGGAAATTGCTCGCCTCATCATGACCTGATCTCACTTGGAGGACAGAACACTAACTTTATTTTAAATCAAATAATTTGGGTTTTATTCCTTGAATTCTAGTTCGACTTTGAAGTAAAGACGGCTATACGATGTGGTTTTCAAGTCACACCCTTTGCCCGAAGAAAACAGTTCCCAGAACCGTGAGGACGGCAGAATCTGCAGCATCAACAGCAGTACGAACCTTCATTTAAGAGAACAACGAGAACAGGAGACGACGATCATCGTCTCATCGTCTCGTGTCAAAAAGTATTAGTTGAGACTTGCAGCTATGCGAGGTTCTACTTCCATTGTGTTTCGGGCCAGGGAATGAGGGGAGGGGAAGTCCTCCTTGGTAATATCACTCGATGATTAGATATTATCCAAAAGAAACTACGAAATCGAAAACTCCACTCACACCCATTAAATATAACGCCCATCGCAGACACAATGTCGCTTTAGTCTTTACGTGTTCTGTGTTTATCTGTAACTGCCGTAGGTGACTTCTCTCCTGGCAAACAATAAACGCTAAAAACGTGAACTTCAGTCAGTCTTTGAAGATATATGGTGAAGGTCAAGATCAATTGAGGATAGACGACGTTTAAACTGAAATTACGAAAGGATAAACAAAACGAGATGTACAACACTGCATAAAAAGCGACGAAAATTTAACAGAAAATCGAGCAAATAAATCGGGGCTAGCACTTATTATGGCGCTGCAGAAATACTCTGTGCAACAGTTACCCTGAGAAATGTGCGCTCCATGAACCAGCGGTGAAAAAACGACCGAGAATATTTGGAAATATAAATTAAGCTCGAATTAAAAATGCAAACAAACGGCTAACGCCTATGAAACATTCCTCAGGGAGCGTAATTAACTAACAACTGGGTGTTATAAGACCCAACAATTAGATCCATTATTATCGACCAACGGATTAATGAACGCATTAATCAGCAAAAATAACTGCTTTTGAGTGTCAGGCCACAGAAGAGGGTAATTTTAAAGTGGACAATGGGAACTACCATATTGAGGAATGTTTCGTACGCGTTAGAATATCCTGAGCATGTGAAACGAAGTTGCCTGCAGTGGCAATGTCCAGTCAGTGTTCTAAAACAGAGTGCACCGTGAATGAGTGAACTGGAGTTATTGGTAGTGCGCGTTTACTAACACAAAGTTGCACCTCGCAGCACTTTGGCGGGTTCAAACCCAGGACCTGCAGATTAGAGACCCGTTTCTCCGTCGGCTAAGCTACGAGTGTAGACGGTAGCAGGCCCTGGGTAATCACAGCGGAATTTCAATTCTACTTGGTATTACGTGGTTTAGTGACTATATTTTAACAAACAAATCTGTCGAGCAAAGGCGAAAACAGGCAAATCGGGAAGAAACTTCATGCAACTTAAATATATTTCTGTGTACCTAATAACAACGTTCGATTTATCAACATTTTAACATGGCTTCGACGCTTTCAGGAAAAACATCTGTATTTGGTTTTGTTTTTGTTTTGTTTTTTTGTATCCAGGACTCTTTTGAGAATTGAGGGACAAAAGAAACTTGCGATTTTGTTCAGAAAGCTTTGGAGCCATGTTAGAATGTTTATATATCGAACATTGCTTTTTGGAAACAATTTACAGATGCACCCTTTGTTGCTCCTTATACAGGAACTATGAATTGCATTGTGAAAAAAAAAAAACTCCATGGAACCTGTAACGTATTGGCTAAGACAGACAACGAAGCACCAGAGCCTCTAAACACAACATTTAATCTTGTAAGCCGAGTGTACACATCAAGTGAAGTGAACGAACACATCCGGGATCCCAGATGTAAACTAAACTGTATAAATTAATTTTACATGCATAAATCAACATCGTTACAGAACCGGCAAGAAAATATTTAAAAGGCTGAAGAATTTCACTTTTATGTGAGGCACACCGACTTGTTCTCAGCATTGACTAGCTCTCTGGAGAGTTTTATAAAATGATCTCCAGTGGAATCTTTACTCGAGTGAAGAGACAAGACAACCTGACTAAACAAGCCAAACCAGTTTAACATGCTGTATGAACATTTTCAGTTTTTGATAGACGTTATCAGTAAACATGAGATGAGGCCAATTTGCTTGAAAATGATGGGATCATCTCAGAGATGAGTGAATGAACCTCACATCTGATCTATGGACAAAAATTAGCAGCCTTAAGCTATATTTTAATTAATACTGTACTGACCAGTTCTATGTGCTATTGATATCTCTGAGGATATCCCTATAGCAGATCCCGGCCTCCCTCCAGCGAGAGAGTTTCCCCATGTTTGAAGAAAAGTGCTTTTCCAGGCCAGAAACCTATTATTACAATGAGCAAATAACACGTATTCACAAAACTATGATTTGTTGAATATTTATGGGATAAAATAGGGATGTGTAGGAGATGTAATCGACACTACGGCCGTAAGTTCGAGAAAATTAAGAATTCTTCGTCGATTCATTCACACGGAATATCAACGCTTTAAACTGTTGTTCAAGATGGCGCATATGTACCGCATTTTTTGTAGTGAAGTGAGATTTGAATCAGCATCCAACAATTAAATTTGATAGGTGAAGTGTGCCTTAATGTGAGGCAGTAATTTATGATGAACATAAAATTTCGAAGCTTTGCTATTGAGGCCCTATAACCTTAAATCTGTTTAGAATCTGAGAAAAATTGACTTTTTAAATGTTAAACTATTTGATGTAAATGCGGCAGGTATTCGTTAAACGCCCCAAACTGTGCAATATATTAAAGACAAAGGTTTCTGAAGCAAGCATCTTTCTTTCCAGGCAGTTCCCCTGTCTTTGGTATAAGTGCTGTTAAATAGCGCCTTTAAAACGTTTCAAAACAAAAACGTTCATTATCATCATCTTACTGCATTCGTATACGTAGCTTGTGCGCTTGTCTGAACTGGAATGAGATAAATGTATTTTGGAAAAATGAAGGTAAAAATTTTGAATGGAGACTGAAAACAGGAAATGATTTTCCCCGTCGATAGATTCAAACAGTTTTAAAACGGAAAAATGTTGCTATTTCCTTGATCGGTAGCAAGGCTCACAGGTTTTGCATAATGCGCGTAATTCTTTGTTATCAACGTACAGGGAATGAAAAGGCTTTTACAAAATTGAGCTTTTTACGATTCCACGTAATATCGATAGTTTTTCCAATTTTTTTTTTTTATATGAACCCGAAAACATCTCCAGCGATCAATTCATCTTGCCAAAAGACACTTGTCACCCCCCTGTCATACATTTCTTTGTAAAAGTTAGTAAGTTTGGGCTCCATATATTCATGAGTTTCCAACGAATTCTCATGAAATTTGCACATTTGCTAAATTCGGCGTAATAAATCTAGCGGTGAGGCTTATTTTTGATGGAATGAAAAAATCGGAGAAGCGTGATCGACATCCTCAAAAAGTTCCATAAGTCATTTGCATTGAAAAAACTGAGCTGTTACGTTCAGAAAAAGGAAATTCCATGAATGATCTCAGTTTAAATAAAAATCTAGTTTTTTTTTTTCATTTTTATTGACAGTTGTCACATAAGGTTACGTTTTTAGAATAAATAAGAAAGAATAAATTTTTCGAAGGTTAACAAAATTACACGAGGCTGTAGAAATGCTTGTTTATTGCAAATTGCTCGCGAGTAATCTTGTGATTAGTCTTTAATGACACATTTGCAAATAGACTGTTTGAGGCCTTTGACTATACATTAATTGTTTACTGAGGCCCGATCCAAACGCCTCTTCACTCCACTCCACACGAAAATAATCAATCAATGATCAATGATTTGTGTATTGACATGCTAATAGGACGCCGATCATAAAATAGGGTTTTGATTGTTGCCAAAAAGGTGTTTCGTAACTTTACTGCGTTACATACTGAGAAGTTTACACATTGATAGTAAACCGATTCCAGCTTGTAGTTAAGGTTCAAATAGCTATCTTGCAGATCAATATGGCAGCAGCAAACCCTGCTGGAAATGGACAGCAGAAAACAGTTGAACAACTATTATGTTCCGCAGGATTACCTGGTGGCGGCCACTTGACATTTATTTTAGTTTTAAATTCGTTTCTGTCCATTATTGCATTTCTTGGGAATGCTCTGATTCTAATTGCTCTTCACAAGGAGTCTTCACTTCATCCGCCGTCCAAACTCTTGCTTCGTTGCCTTGCAACAACTGATCTCTGTGTTGGTATTATTTCACAGCCTCTCTTTGTTACCAATTGCATGTCTGTAGTGAATGAATATTGGAATATTTGTCGCCACGCATCAGCCGCAGGCTTTACAACAGCCAATATTTTCTGTGGAGTGTCTTTGCTGACAATGACTGCAATAAGCGTGGACAGACTTCTCGCCCTGTTGTTGGGACTGGGATACAGACAAGTTGTAACTTTGAAGCGAGCCTACGTGATCATTATTACCCGGGTTTTGGGTTGTGTGCACTGTCTGTTCAGCAATGTGGTTTTGGAGTCCCGTAATAACCTTGTGGTGTGGTATCATAGTGACATCTCTGTGTCTGGTAACCTCGGTCTTTTCTTACTCAAAGATTTTGTTCAACCTCCGTCATCATCAAAATCAAGTACAAGGTCATGCTCAACAACCAGACCAAACAAATCAACTGAACTTAGCGCGATACAGAAAGGCAGTGTCCACTGCAATATGGCTGCAACTGACGCTGGTCGCTTGTTATCTACCTTATGGCGTAGTGACGGTATCGGCGCCTAATAGTGGACGAATTTCATCTGTTTATTATGCTTGGCGTTACGCATTCACTTTAGTTTTCTTAAACTCGTCATTAAACCCGATTTTTTACTGCTGGAAGATAGAAGACGTCAGACAAGCAGTGACGGACACAGTCAGACAAGTGCTATGCCGTTGTTTCTCGACTTAGCTCTTGTTTACCTAGCCAAATTAAGAAAGAAGAAAAAAAATTAATGGCGTTTACAGATTAGGCTTTTTTAAGGTTTCCCAAAGGCTGTCTTAAATTCAAGTGGTGCGTACTCATTTCAATTTATCGATCGGTATCACATATTTCTGTAGCAGAAGGGAGTAGCAATAAAGCGATGTAACCATTTCAGTCCATTTTGTTTTTATCGAGATAGGCTAAGTTAAGATAAGAAATTACTGCAAGTATTTCGTCAGCTACGCATTCTACTAGCTTTCTTAAAGATTTTTCTCGATACTGATTTATTATCTGATATTCTGTTGCGTGCGTTGTTTGTGCGCGCCAATCGCCAAGTACACGACCCCAAGTACGATGTATTATTCAAAATAAACATCTGCTTAAAATGCTCATTTTGCTGCGTGATACCCTATTTCAATTACAATAACTGATCTCAGAGACCTAAAGACTATTTTAGTAGAGATAAGACGACAGACAAACGTTCCTGGAGGAATGTTTGAGATAATGATCGCTGCGGGAAAGGTCAAAATGTCAGGCGATTAGGTCAAGTGCCTAATCTTCATGATGCTCCTAAGTGTTTTGTTTGATTCGCCCAATTTAGAGCTATTGTGGTTTTGCTTTGATATGGTGTGAGGTTGTACTTTGTATTATAAATGGAGCTAAAATATTATTGATTGAATGATTGACTGTTTGACTGATTGATTGATTGAGTGAGTGATTGATTGATTGATTGATTGATTGAAAGATACCTACACTCCAGTAACAAATATCTCATCTCATCAGCTAGCACAAAAAATGGCAAATGCTCCCCAATTGACTGATTGCCTTCATTTCGAAGGGCTTGCTTTGCAGCAGGAAATAATACAATGAATGTATAATACAATGAATCAGTTAATATTTTGCTGATTTTGCTGACTTTCACAAATAGTGTGCTAAACCCTTAAGAAAAATTCATATTTCTTGTTTTGTTTGTTTTGTTTGTTTGTTTTCTTTAAGTTTGGTTTGGGATATATTTATCAAGGCCTATTAATCTCTTTAGTTATAAGCTGAAGCAATAAGTTTCAATTACTCGCAAATTAGCAAATACATTTACAATACGGCAGTGGTGACTCACATTAATAGACCTAATAGTACCTTATTCTCTATAATACCTTATATTTTCACCTTCTCCTATCGATCACTGACCTTTCGAGTTGAAAATCTTGGTAGTGTATTTCATTTGTTCCATGATAATTCAGTTTTATCCTAATTAAAAGTATAACTTGTAAGCCACACATGTACGCACTGCGGACCCATTTTTGATAGAAGTTATAGGTAAACATGAGCATATGGCGCCAATTTGTTGGAAAATGATGAGAACATTTCAGAGGTGAGTGTATGGACGCAAATTAGAATCGAGCCTTAAGTTATCTCTAATTGAAACTGACCAATAAATGAGATTTCCAAAAAAAAATAAGGTCAAATTGCGAGCCAACTGCCACTATCGCTAGGATAACCTATAAATTTAAATATCATATTTCAGAACACTGCTGCTTAACTCTTCCCAGGGAAACGCATAAAAACACATTTTGAGGCGTGGAACAAAAGCAAATATGACATCACAAACTTCTGGCACACAGGAAGCGTTTTTCATTTGGATTGTCGGTGAATGTGAATTGAGATCAAAGGAAATGTTTAATTTTGTGTTTTCTCTGCATCATTCATTCGCAAGCAAAGTTTTTAAAGAGGACTTGTGTTTCAACCAAAGTGACAACAAAGAAAGGATGCCAGTCATTTCATATTAAATGAAAAAGAAACAGTAAAGCTAGAAACATTTTGTCTTCGATAACATAAACAGCAGCTTGTACTCAGTGCTTTAAGGTTACCGTATACCTTCAGGGGAGTCTCTCGTCCAAGCGATGTAGCGCGTCCGGTTAAAGCTGTAGATACCTAAACCCCTATATCAAATTAAAGCTTATAGAGCTGGCTATCAAACTATACCAAGAATTTCGAAATAAAATGAATTGCCGATTTTTTCAAGACCACTAAATGCGAGCGCCCTAATCACCTTTTGGAAGCTACAAGTCAAAGCGAATTTTGTTTTTCGCCAATCTATTTTTTTCCTCAGTTTCAGGACAAAAAGCGCTAAAAAATGTTGTCTGCGTTTTTCCGTATTCAATTGCAGTAAAAACTTACAGAACGTTTTCAAAATAGGATTAAAAAGATGTGAAGTGATCGTACAAAAATCACAGCTCTCGGGAAAAAAAAAGCCAATGGATCTGAAAGCGCTAATATAAGAAAAATCTCTTGCCTCGCAAACAAACTCCGCCCACATATGTCTTCAACTGGGTTCTCAGATCACTGAGCCAATTAGTGCTTGGAAAGTTCACTACCATTAACCTCGCGGTGAAATTTACGCGCAAATATTCAAAACACCGTTGTGTTTGGCAATGCGCTCAATACAAGGCGGAGAGCTGATTTTCCTGTATCTCAATTTTTCTTGAAGCTGGTCTGGCAAAATGAGGAAGAAGAAACTGGATACCAACGCTAGAGTGGCTGGACGGAGAAAACAAACAAAAGAAAGCGCGGCGGAACATATTATTTCAGTGGATCTCAATGAGTCCGACGATTCATCGATATCGAACTCGACAGAAGAGTCATTGTAAACATCGCTGTTATCGCTGTCAAGTTCCCAAATTTTTACAGAACCTTTCTCTTCTCTTGACTCGATGTTTTTGCCCGCTTGATACGATAGTTATAGCTTCGTCGGCGAGGCAAACTTTCGCTTCTTCACCCCGAGATGTATTTTCATTCGTACGTTCTTCGCTGTTTTCGCTTTTTGGAACTGGTCCACGGAGTTTTCCTTGGTCCATGTCTACTTATAACTTAATAGACTTACACCTGCTACGAAAAATGCTTGGATTAACAATGCTGATCAACTGAGAAGCCAGCCAATTCGTGGTATCGACATAGGTAATATTCCCGCGAAAGTCGTCTCGGTTGATTGCATACATGTTATAGGGCTGTTAATCAAGAGGGAACTTTTACTTCCGGCCATAACGTAAAACCTCCATTTCTCCGCCAATATTTAGTTGTTTTTTTTCAATTTTTTTTTGAGAAATTAGAGATTACCTTTCGACAATCTCTTTGACCCAAAAACCCAGATTTGAAGACAATTGCCGATCTGAAGGTATACGGTAACCTTAAAGTGTTGGCGGAATCAAAGGAACTTTTGCAAAGTTTTCATTTTACGCCGATGTTAGAGACAGTTTGCCTTACCGTGCCCCTCTGTACCCCCCTTGTGCGGGTCACGTGATTTTTGCGACCATGTGCTCTTAGCAGTTTGGTGTGCGTTGTTTTGTGTGTAGGCGGAAAGTTTGCTTTTACCTTCGCCTTTTACTTTCTCGATGTTGACAACTTGATTAGGCCTGAAGATGCCCAAAAATATGTAAGTGGTCGCTCATTTGTATTGTTTTTTTTTTGCAATTGAAAATTTGTTCGAGTAGCGAGCTTTACATTTTTAACTTTCAGCTGTATCGAACCGACGGAAGGACGAGTAGCAGAATAAAAATCTTCAGTGTACAATTTGTTTGTGGATTTCTTTAACAGCCGAGACAACAGGGACCAAAACATGCGTTGTCCAGGAGCCCGTTCCTCCTCTAATTTGATGCGAGGAACCCCAATGGAACATGTGACATTTCATTTAGCGGCCTGATAAACCCACCCTCAGGAGAGTAAGAAATCGACCTGTAAATTTGTCAGACTCCCCAGTTTGCGCTCGTTATACGAAAACAAGATGGCTGAAACGTCTCCCCAGTGAGGTACAAGTACGGACTCAGTTTTGATTTGTTAATAAACCAACCCAACCAATTATTTCATTAAGCTGCATTATGATCATATTTAGATAATGAAGTAAAAGAAGTGAAACAGGTTGAGCCCCAGTCCTCTAGCTTGATGTAATACACATAGTGCTCAAACTCATTAATAATTCATGAAGTGACCAGCCAATAAATGATGTCTATTTTGGTCAGGCGGATGAGTCTTGATACCCAATGAAACACCAAATGAAAACACGCCGTGCTTTGATATCAAAACACACGTGTGTTTATGTCAAAATTACAATAACAAAAGCAAAAATCTCAATGTTGCTGTTTATTGTCATCAACTTACTACAATACTGATCGCTTTTACATTACTCTTTCTTATTTATAGTAACATTCACGTTGCAATAAAAAAACATTCCTGATATTTTTTTTATTTTAAAAGTCAGATTAAAAATAAAGACAAACACTGGTCACTTCTATACGCACATGCCTACCTCTCGTCCTTATAATCCAAAGGATTGAATGCGGATGCCCCCTTCACCTCCTCTAAATGCCTCTTTAGACCGCACACGATACCATACAACGTTCGAAGAGGATACCGGCCGCCCTTCTTATTTGCCACCTCCTGGATAAATTTAGCAAGCCAGTAGTTGAACGATAAATTATCCATGTACTCCAGATTGTCTTCGACAGAACACACGAGGTGAAAATGGTAATCTTTGAAAACGCTTCCAGCTTCTAATTCCGGAAATTTCAATGTTCTCGTCTTTTGCCATTTACGAAAAATTTCCACCGCCCACTTATCTTTGTATTTCGTGCTACTTAGTCTAGCTTTACTGACTAAAGCAGACTCTTCTTGGACTGTTCTAGAAACTCTAAAACGGAAGTTAGCTGTACTTGCATCCATCACTTACAAGCACATGCGAAAATGACTTCCAAAAAAATTCACGACCAGGCCAGCTTTGAATAATTTGCATACTAATTTTGTAAACAGTACAATCCAATAATATATTACAACAATAGATCAAAAGACGCTTTGAGGTTGTCTTTTCAAACTGTCAGGGATCCACATATTGACCTTTAAGGAAATAAATAAAAAAGGCGTTTGGATTATTCCTCATGCCAGATCAGTTACTGTGGTGGCAGGTAACTGCGCCCTAACTTCACTACATTGAGAAGTTTCGCTATTGATTCAAGATAAACTACAAATAGCTATTTTGCAGATCGGTATGTCAGCGCCAAACTTCACTGGAGATGGGCAACGGGAAACGTTCGAAGACTTATTTTGTTCGCCCGATTTAACTGCTGGACTGCACGGCCAGTTGACATTTCTTTCAGTTTTAAACTCTTTCTTGTCCGTTACTACATTTCTCGGGAATGCTCTGATCCTAATTGCTCTTCACAAGGAATCTTCGCTTCATCCGCCGTCCAAACTCTTCCTTCGTTGCCTTGCAACATCTGATCTCTGTGTTGGTCTTATTGCAGAGCCTCTGAATGTTACCTATTTGATGTCTGTGGTGAATGAACATTGGAATATTTGTCCTCACCTTATAGCGGCAAATTTTATAATGGCTTATATTTTGTGTGGAGTGTCAGTCGGAACTCTGACTGCAATAAGCGTGGACAGACTTCTCGCCCTGTTGTTGGGACTGAGATACAGACAAGTTGTAACTTTAAATCGGGCCTACGTGATCGTTTTTACCTTATGGATTTTGCCCGCTGTCCTTTCAGCAATGTACTTTAGGAATCCCCTTATAACCATTTGGTATGGCATCATCTATATACCACTGTGTCTTATAATCTCTATTTTTTCTTACACAAAGATTTTCTTCACCCTCCGTAATCATCAAAATCAAGTTCAAGGCCATGTTCAACAACCGAACCAAACAAATCAACTGCACATAGCGCGATATAAAAAGGCAGTGTCCGTTGCAATATGGCTGCAACTGACGCTGGTCGCTTGTTATCTTCCCTATGGCATAGTGGAGGATTTGTGGGCTAGGAGTGGAATACCTGCATCTCTTTATCTTGCTGGGGCTTATACAGCCACTTTAGGTTTCTTAAACTCGTCGTTAAACCCGATTCTTTACTGTTGGAAACTAGATGAAGTCAGACAAGCGGTGAAGGACACGATCAGACAAGTGCTTTGCCTTTGTTTTTCGAGTTAGCTCTTGTAGACCAATATCATGGTGAAAAGTTAATGATGTTTTGAGACTGGGATTTGAAAAGTTCTCATGAGCGTTGTCTGAAATTAAAAGTGGTGCTTACTCGTTTTGATATGTCAGTATGAAATGTTTTTCTAGCAGTTGGATAGCCAAGGAGAAAGTTTTCATCATTGCTGTAAATAAAAAAAAATGTTTCAAACTGTGTAACTTTGCAACTGCGAATAGAGATGAAAAACATTAATAAACTGCCATTTTTTACCGCTTGGACTACATCACACAAAATACAGTCATAAAGTTAGACATTTGGTGTTTTTTGATGTTTTTTATTTCTCGTTCATAACACAGGCAGAAAGCACGGAGTTCTTACGAGATAAGTGAGTTATTCCGACAGGAAATGTCGGGTAGGACTTAAGTAAAAAATTCAAGTGTATTTAATATTTAGAATGACCGTCTCGACTTCAGCCCGGCTCTAGTGTTTCCATGATTCGTCTTTAGTTCTAAAATTTAAGTTTACAAAATAATTTATTATAGATTTATCGAATAAAACAAGGACACTGTGAGATACGTAATGAACACTCAGGCGGGCGTTATTCGAAAATTGTGACTTAATTCTTCATTGAGGCTGAAGATAAATTTTAGTTTTTGAAACAAGCAAAATTTTTTAATTGTTTTGTTTTATAGATGGCGCACATTTCTGCAGCTGCGAGTGCAAAATGAGTTCACTACTAGAATACAGAAACTAAAATCGACAAGTGGCATGTGTGTTTATGAGAAGCAGTATTTTATAATGAAAATCAAATTTGGAAGCTACGCTTTAGTGGGCGACTGAACTGATGTCTGTTTAGAATTTGAGAATTGAATTGAGGTGAGCTACGTTCTTGTTAAACTTTTCAAACCGTGCTATTAAAAACAATGGTTTGTGTTGCAAACGTCTTTCTTTCGAGACAGCTCTTCCGTCTTTAATATGAATTGAAGCGTTTGTTTATTGAACGAAGATCGACTTCCAGACTTAACAAACGTTCTTGGCGGATTATACCACAGATGAGATAAATGTGTCGTAAAAATGATGTCGATAAAGTTGTTGGAATAGAAAACAAAAAATATTTAGCGTCAAATTTAATCACTTTCAGGAAAAACGGAAAAAAAGGTTAGGACTTCCTTTGTTAGCAAGGCTCATATTTCTTGGTATAAATGTTAACGTTTATTTGGCATCGGAAGTTAATTCTAGATTTAGCGTGGGGAAAAATTATGACTTAAGTTTTCATTGAAGCTTAAGATAAGTTTCATTTTGTGGAACAGGCAAAATTTTTGAAATTTTGTTTTATAGATGGCGCAAATTTCTGCAGCTGCAGGTGCAAAATGAGTTCACTAATGGAATACAGAAATTAAAATCGACAGGTGGCATGTGTTTTTATGAGAAGCAGTATTTTATAATGATCACAAACTGTTTATTTGGCGTGGGAAGTTAGTTTTAAATATAGCGTGACGAAAAAATGACTTTGAATTAGCTACATTATGGAGAAAACAGACGTTATTAGTAAGGTTGAGAGATGTGCGAGTGATGAATAAAAAAAATCGTTCATTTTACACAAACATTTTTGGATAGTTGTCCAACACGGTTAAGTTTCGCCGGTCAAAGCAGTCACTTTCATCCGTGTCATTGGTATAAACGGCGAATGACGTGAATCATCAGCAGTTTAAATTAGCGATGATGGGCGATCGAAAGATCGAAGTGAGCCACCTTTGATTGAGTAGAATCGAGCCATCAGACGCTCGAAATTAAATGCAAAACTTAAGGGTCTCGAATAGGATTTTTACAATAACTGTCTAATTTCTCGCGCGCTGATTGGCTCATTTTTATCATCAATAAGAGTACAGACGGAAAAAATTTTGATTTACGCAAGCTTTCAAGTTCTATTTTCAGCTGTCAAATTGTCAACTTTTTAACCAATGAGATTTTATGGACTTTTTTAAGTAGCCAATCAAATAGCGAGAAAAGCTATTGACAATGCTCGCGTCATTTTGAATAAAATTCACTTATCTTTGTTTATGGCAAGTTTACGACGTCTTTTCCCCTCATTTATTCCGGCATTTGACCATTTTGTTGTCTTGTTATTGTAAAAAACATATTGACGTCAGTTTTTTTATGCGTCTGTCCTCTTAGTAATAATAAATTTCGTCATAACATTGTCAGAGTTTACTGCGGAGCCACTCGCCTGCGGCTCGTGGTTCCACAGCCACTTTGACAATGTTATGACGCAATTTATCATCAATAAGAGGACAGACGCATAAAAACTGACGTCAATTTGTTAAATACACTCGCGAATACATTGCAATAACCAGTAGATTAAACTTACGCTTGTTGTAAAACAGACTATGCACATGCTCTTTGATTACCTTATCTGCCTGTTAAGACTGGTTTAATATATAGATTTAGCCAAGCCTAAAAGCGGAGCCCCTGGGCCGGGTTGTTCAAAGTCCGATTAAGCTAACCCGGGATAAGCGAGAATTTCCATTTGAGTTCTTTAACTTCGCGGTGAGATTTTGTTTTTGTTGTTTTGGTCTTCTGTTTTGGTTTAAGTAATCTCAAGAAAAAATTATACTTCGGTTAACTTTTAATCCTTGGTTAGCGTTAACCGAGTTCCGAACAACTCGGCCCAGATAACGGCAAGTTAACCTAATGTGAGGCTACGATCCAATCAAAAACCACCACTCGGTCAGCGGTCAACTTCCAAATATCACGTGATCTCGATGAGGTCTAACCTGGAGCCCTTGAAACTGATCATACTGGTCAGCGGATACCTTGTTTTGACAGGTGTCAATTGACCATAACATGGATGTCCAATATCGAAGAGGGAGGCTATAAACCAAGGCTGTACGTCTCTGTCAACCTATCAGCTGCAGTATGGCCACCATCCTGCGCATCTCCACCACCGCCGTCGTGCGAACGCGCCCATTTATTTGCCAGTCACTCATCCCTAAGGAAGAGCTAACCCTTTAAACGACCTCGTTCCCAGCAAAGGTGAGGGTGAAAACCGCTGGCGAGCCCCAGAATAAGACTGACTATGTACCGGAGGAGACGGGGTGGAGGAGGGGATGAAATTCAAGCACGATGCTTTCTTCAATCGACGTGAGGGGAGAGAAAGCGCATCGAGGCATGTGATGTCATAACCGTGCGTAGTCCCGGAAGCCCCTCAAGCGGAAGTGAGAACGGAGTCATGACAAGCACCATAAAAACCATTTATTTTACCGGGTAAAATAAATCTCCTTTTAGCCTTTTAGCCAGCCTTTGCGAACAAGTTGGAACTAGAAATTCGACTATGGCACACTACGTTAGGATATCCTAGAACAAAAGAACTGTGTTTTGGCGCCAAAATGACGTTGCGGTAAGTTTTGCAGCCTTTTGTGGAATTCAGACAATTTGGCAGAAGTTAGCATTAACATTTTCTCGGAAATTTGAAAGTTGCTTTATTGAAATCAATATCAAGTGACGAGATGAGGTCATTTATTAAAACAAACAAACGAATCGGAGCTTCGAAACCCTTAACCTTGCAATTGCAAAAAGTCGAAACTTCGAGAGAGCTTCGTATAAAAATCGAGACTGCGAGACGCACATAACCGCTAAAAAACGAGACTGCGAGACCAGTGAAATTCGACTAAAATCGTGCGAGACCCAGAGTTTTTAAAGGACCATTCGCCACCCCTAACCAGGGACGGCGGAGGCGGGGTGGGGGCTCAAGCCCCCCCCCCCCACGCACCCTCCCCTCCACTTTTTACCACGATGACAGTTTATTTTGTTTTAGTACGAGGTAAAAGTGAAGAACTAAAGAAGAACAAAGAAAACGAAAACCTCGTACCAAATCTGTAGAAAGCTTTTTCATGTTTACATAGTTTTAACCTTTCCGCAGCGCGCACTTCCTTCCCACACATGGGGTGGCTTGTGTAAAAGCGCAGGTCAGTCAGTGCTAAGGCCGTGATATATCATGGAGGGCTGAGAAAGATGTATCAAGCGAACAATACCTTCAAAATATATTGCTGCAAATGCACTAAAAGTACCTGTCATTTTATAGTTCACACACTAGGTTGATTTTCGTAAGAACTACACCATGGAGAATGTCAAGAATACCATATCTGAGGTTGCCCCTAGACCCCTCTACAAACTCGCGCCGGCACCGCTCCTTTTCAAGACCCCCAACTCCCCCCACCGTCCCCCCTCCTTCCTTCACTTGAAAAAAGACTCCGCCGTCCCTGTGAATTCATATCCTGCTGCATCAGCTGCAGTTGCTTTCTAGCATTTAAAAAGGTCTCCAGCAAAGCAGACTTTTTCCGATCTTCTGCGCGACTAAATTAAATTCGACGTTTGAATCTTTCGTAACTTTTTGTAATGCCACTGCCGGGCCAAATTTATTTGAGTTCGGCACGGCAGAAGCACGACGTTTGGACTAGGCCGAATTCCAACCTAGGTCAGATCGCGGGATAGACATCAAACAGTCTTACCCTATTTTTTAAGAAAACCTGCTTCCTTGGTCTGGCTGGATCACGTTAATAAAACCTCTTCGTTTCATTTAGTACATCTAATTAATCCGTTTTCCATCAAGATCAAAATCGACACACAATGGTTAAAAAGTACTTTAAAAGACCAGTCTCCTTTCGAATATTTGCAGACTAATCGAGTGTGTATAGACGGGAAAGACAAACCCCTATATGCTTCTATTATAAGCAAGTGTCTAAACCTCAATAATCGAGGAATTTCAATTGCTGGTTTTCAGTGTCACGCAATTCAAAATAGATCAAAATAAAAATTAAAACCGCTCAATAGATAAAGTCCAGAATCTGGGAAATGAAAGAAGGTAAATATGCAAAGACTCTCGCCAAAATTCTGGTCACAGAAATTTTTCTTATGCGAGATATGCTAAGAAATTTTTTACCCAAATTTATAGAGATTTGTATGGAGACGCCATGCTGGTTCCCATCCGTATGGGCACCAACATGGCGGCCGGAAACCAACAGAAACATCTGACACTGAGTTTTGCTACAAAAGCGTGAATTTATCCCTCGAGGAATTCTACAACATTACAACAATACTTTTTCTAAGACATGAACTGTTCAGATAGGCAAGTTCCCCGAAATAAGTCACTTTTTTAACCATCATTAAAGCTCTCTAGGCCGTCATGTAAATGCCGCGTCACGCAAAAGCTTAGACAAACCCTGATATGTCTCTATCATAAGCAAGTGTAGAAATATATAGCAGAAGCGATACTCTTTTGCACAGTACTTGTTTTAGTTCCATATCCGACATACCAAGATGCGTTTTAAGCCCGTAAAACTACGCAATTTTTGCCGTTTTCATAGGGGCTTGAAAACGCAATTCTTCGACGGTCGACGGAATCCTTCAAAATGCTTGAAAAATTTAAAACTTCCTATTGTTAGATACAACAAAGGTAAAGCTCTTATGCTAAGTTTACCCCGAGTTCTAGTTTTGTAAATTGTTTCAATGCGAATACCGAGAACTTTGTCAATTTTCCAGATATTTTTTGCATATTAAATGAGGCAAAAAGCTATATTTCCGTTTTTCGCGAATTTTTCGAATACTTTAAATTCTAAGGAAATCTAAATAATATTTTCGAAAGTAGCTCTCTAAAAGCGTTCTTCAGGCAAAGTTTCAGGATTCTCGATTTTTCTAACCTGGCCAGCCATTCTCGATATTTCCAGTCAGTGACTCTTAAAAGCTGTAGAATTTCACTTTCATTTTAGAGATACACCGTCTTTTCCCCAGCGTTGACCTACCTCTCTAGAGAGATTAACAATCTGATCATTTTGAGGCTTGTTTACTCTATGGAAGAGACAAGACAACCTAATCAAACAAGCCAAACCAGTTTAGCATGTTGTATGCACATTTTAGTATTTGGTGTCTAGTGCTTTGGCACGTACGTAGACACCTAGAACTTCGAAAAATACTTTATATACGGCAAAATACGACGTCATACAGGTAAGGTTACAGTCAGGTTCACATTTCGTGACTAATAACATGAATGGAAAAGAAAAGCTTAACACAGGAATGTGTGACTAAATCGATTTATGGTCGTGAGCAGTCGAGAACGAAAAGACTAATTCTATTCAAAGTGACGAACAGTCGGGACAAATTGAATTCGAGAACAAAAAGACAACGACGAATCGACAATCCCTGTGGTTTCGACCATTTGCTTTGTCAAATCCAAGCGTCCGTGCAGGTATGGTGAATTTAGACAATTTAGTGAGTGAAGCTTTTCTTTTGTGGCTAGTTTCTCAATATGCCCGCACAGTTTTCGAAGTACGAGTCAGTCAGTCTGGCCGAGTGAAAGGCTTGACAAGATGTTTTTAATTGTTCGATCAATACGGTCGGCACCAGCAAAAATGTCGACGACCCTTTCATAAATACGTTAAATGGATACCTTTAAGGTTTTGAGTCTTTTTTGGAGAGAACTGACCCCAGTTTGGGGACCAGAGCATGTTAGTTTCAGTTACACAATATTGAACTGTTCCAGGTAGCTTGTCTTCGTCAATTCAGTTAGATACTATTGACTGACGACATTTGATATAGTTGCAATGATAATGTTAGCTTCGAGCTGTCTTTTTAATATTTCGTTTCTTCAAGTAAGCCCATGACTTAGCCTACGACATGCCGTTATCTGTACTGGCCAGTCAATTATAATACAAATGATGCATATATTTCCTTGAAAGATATTTAGCAGTTTCTGGTTAATAGCGGAGCTTTAGCGCGCGAAGCGCGCCAGCGAAGCACCATGGGTAAGTAAAATTGGTAACCCATCAAGCCGAGAAAATTTGGTTATGACGTCAGCGTACGAGCAAGCGAGCGAACGCCGTCCGTACAGACTCTGGGGGAGGGGGAGGGGCGTCTCGCGGTAGCCCTCACGGGGAAGCTAGGGAATGCCATCTGTTCTGGGCGGGACTTTTCAGAAAAGTCCGGGGGAAAAAAAAAATCTTATTTCTATTTGTTATGTTAACAAACGATCGGAGGGGTTGATCTAACGTTTTCAAGATAGGGTTTAACTGAAGCAGAACGTGAAAGAGAACGGCAGAGAGCAAGGATTGACAGCCAAAGAAGTGGCGAAGAAGATCGCGAAAGAGCGGGCCAGGGCTAGAAAGGAGGCGAGATAGTACTGAACAGTGCTGTGAATTAGATCGAGTTAGGGCTAGAGAAAGGATAGGAAATAATACCGAACAATGCCGTGAGGCAGAGCGAACGACGGCTATAGAAAAGAGCTGGAATACCCGAAAAATTTACTTAGAAGACTACAGAACTTCGCGCGTCGAGCTAGATGTGCGCCGTGCAAGAAATCACATGATTTCATCAGGTGATCAACAAGAGAAATCAAACGTGTTTCCTGTGTTTAGAGGAAAAAACACAACGGGAAAAGAGTAGTTGATTAGTTGATCTATCGAAAAGATTAGTTCAGTTCAGTCTTCGCAACTTTTGCTGGAAGTTTCTGCCTATAGGATTCAAACTGAAGTGAACTGCCAAATTGTGGTAAGCGACTTTTTTACATAGAAACTTTCGCGTTTTCCATAAAAATTATGTTGGTTCGGCGAGATAAACTTAGAAGTTACGCTTATATATTCAATAGGAGTTTTAAAGTCTCCCTGATTATCTGATTTGGAACCATTCTGGGAGAAATTTGATAAATTTCAAACAATAAGACTACAGTCGTTGAATATAAAGTTGCTTAGTTTTCTGTTTTTCGCCGTATACCGATAACCTCACGTCTAAAAGTAATAAAACTGTATTTGTAAATACTGCCAGGCGAGTTTTGAAGTTTTCTTTGTGTTAGTAAGGACAGCCGCTTTGTAGACTGCTATAATTTCTTCTTCTGTTTACCTTTGGAAGAAGGAAAACCATCGATTTGCTACCCTTGACAGCTTTTGACGCTCGTATGTTGTCATGCATACTGCGTTTACAAATTATGGAGGCTTCCTCGTTTTGTTTGGTTAATTTATTGGGCTTAGTGAAATGTTTGGCTGAATTTCTTTTAAGGTTATTGGTAAAAGACTGGTAAAACCACGGCTGAAAAAAGGACTGCAAAGCCGTCGGCGAAAATAATATTCAAATTACGCTTTGGCGCGAATAATTATTAAACTTGAACACCGCAAGTCTTTGAGATTTTGGACGTTTTCCGGCTTCTAAATGCATTTGTTGGCTTTAACTGGAATGATAATAAATCTTAAACGAATTTTCTGTAACATTTCTGGTATCCTTCGTTTGATTCAGGTGTAGTGATACCCATACTGTGTTTATGTAGTTTTCCTCGGTTTTGTTGTTGTTGTTGAAATGTCGAGTGGATGATTAGCATTACACTAGGCTTGCTGGTGCAGCAAGTATGGAATATAATTTTCCAAAATAGTAAATCCATACACTCTTCTGAAACGTGGTAAATTGCTAACAGCACCTCCATATTCCCCTTTTGCACATGAACATGAACTATTTTTTCTACATCAATCAGTGACCCTGCATGCAGAGAAAGCTCTACACGGAGACGATTCCATTGGTGCCACTGCATTTGGGGATACACGGCCCCTATTTTTCAATTTTTGGGGGGCTTTTCATGTTCAACTTTGGTGCATGTAGGATATATTTTTTATCCATTTAGCTGTAATTCTACTGATGTCTTAATTAAACATATCTTGGATTTGGTTGACCAAATGCACATATGCATCAAAACCTCCGAGTGTGTTCAATTGTCTACATGTAGTGAAGGCAAAATATGTGTAGATGGTATAACTTACTTATAGCTTACTGATTAATTTTTGACATAATTTAATTACAAAATTATATATTTGATGGGGTCACCCAGTAGTTAACAGTCCCTGTAGTCCACAATCTTCGTGGAGAAAAATAAAAACACATCAATTATTGAAGTTGAATTATAAAATTATTAATGGTAGCCTACATGTAAGTATTCATCCACAAAGTGTTATTTTTACCATTAATGCCAGGGGGAGTTTTTCATTGTGAATGTTGCAATGTTGCAGTGGATCTCATTATATTCCTGTATGCTGTTCTTAATACTGTACAGCTGTCATACCTTTAACCGTATCTTTTTTCAGTCACTTTTGGGAAGTGTCTTAAGGCTATGTAGAATTCCAGTATTTTTTAAAAGGTAGACAGTATTAATAGCATATTTTATGAATAAAAAAATGAACTATTGATGGATGTACAGCATGAAGGCAAATAGCAATGCACGATTATGTTACAAAATACATGTACAAATTCATGCCACCACTGAGTCAATTGTAAACATTGTAATATTTAGATTTAGCCAAGCCTAAAAGTGGAGCTCCTGGGCCAGGTTGCTCAAAGCCCGAGTAAGCTAACCCAGGATTTTGATGTGAGTTTTGTAACTTTGAGGTTTTTTTTCTGTTTATAATGTCTGGCCTTCTGTTTTGAGTTTCAATAATCTCAAACTACATAAAACATAAGCAGTGAAAAACATTAGTGTACCTTCTGAACAACCCAGCCCTGATCAAGAAGTTAACCTAGCTTGAGCCCACTCCAGTAACAAATATCTCATCTCATCAGCTAGCACAAAAAATGGCAAATGTTCCCCAATTGACTGATTGCCTTCATTTCGAAGGGCTTGCTTTGCAGCAGGAAATAATACAATGAATGTATAATACAATGAATCAGTTAATATTTTGCTGATTTTGCTGACTTTCACAAATAGTGTGCTAAACCCTTAAGAAAAATTCATATTTCTTGTTTTGTTTGTTTTGTTTGTTTGTTTTCTTTAAGTTTGGTTTGGGATATATTTATCAAGGCCTATTAATCTCTTTAGTTATAAGCTGAAGCAATAAGTTTCAATTACTCGCAAATTAGCAAATACATTTACAATACGGCAGTGGTGACTCACATTAATAGACCTAATAGTACCTTATTCTCTATAATACCTTATATTTTCACCTTCTCCTATCGATCACTGACCTTTCGAGTTGAAAATCTTGGTAGTGTATTTCATTTGTTCCATGATAATTCAGTTTTATCCTAATTAAAAGTATAACTTGTAAGCCACACATGTACGCACTGCGGACCCATTTTTGATAGAAGTTATAGGTAAACATGAGCATATGGCGCCAATTTGCTGGAAAATGATGAGAACATTTCAGAGGTGAGTGTATGGACGCAAATTAGAATCGAGCCTTAAGTTATCTCTAATTGAAACTGACCAATAAATGAGATTTCCAAAAAAAAATAAGGTCAAATTGCGAGCCAACTGCCACTATCGCTAGGATAACCTATAAATTTAAATATCATATTTCAGAACACTGCTGCTTAACTCTTCCCAGGGAAACGCATAAAAACACATTTTGAGGCGTGGAACAAAAGCAAATATGACATCACAAACTTCTGGCACACAGGAAGCGTTTTTCATTTGGATTGTCGGTGAATGTGAATTGAGATCAAAGGAAATGTTTAATTTTGTGTTTTCTCTGCATCATTCATTCGCAAGCAAAGTTTTTAAAGAGGACTTGTGTTTCAACCAAAGTGACAACAAAGAAAGGATGCCAGTCATTTCATATTAAATGAAAAAGAAACAGTAAAGCTAGAAACATTTTGTCTTCGATAACATAAACAGCAGCTTGTACTCAGTGCTTTAAGGTTACCGTATACCTTCAGGGGAGTCTCTCGTCCAAGCGATGTAGCGCGTCCGGTTAAAGCTGTAGATACCTAAACCCCTATATCAAATTAAAGCTTATAGAGCTGGCTATCAAACTATACCAAGAATTTCGAAATAAAATGAATTGCCGATTTTTTCAAGACCACTAAATGCGAGCGCCCTAATCACCTTTTGGAAGCTACAAGTCAAAGCGAATTTTGTTTTTCGCCAATCTATTTTTTTCCTCAGTTTCAGGACAAAAAGCGCTAAAAAATGTTGTCTGCGTTTTTCCGTATTCAATTGCAGTAAAAACTTACAGAACGTTTTCAAAATAGGATTAAAAAGATGTGAAGTGATCGTACAAAAATCACAGCTCTCGGGAAAAAAAAAGCCAATGGATCTGAAAGCGCTAATATAAGAAAAATCTCTTGCCTCGCAAACAAACTCCGCCCACATATGTCTTCAACTGGGTTCTCAGATCACTGAGCCAATTAGTGCTTGGAAAGTTCACTACCATTAACCTCGCGGTGAAATTTACGCGCAAATATTCAAAACACCGTTGTGTTTGGCAATGCGCTCAATACAAGGCGGAGAGCTGATTTTCCTGTATCTCAATTTTTCTTGAAGCTGGTCTGGCAAAATGAGGAAGAAGAAACTGGATACCAACGCTAGAGTGGCTGGACGGAGAAAACAAACAAAAGAAAGCGCGGCGGAACATATTATTTCAGTGGATCTCAATGAGTCCGACGATTCATCGATATCGAACTCGACAGAAGAGTCATTGTAAACATCGCTGTTATCGCTGTCAAGTTCCCAAATTTTTACAGAACCTTTCTCTTCTCTTGACTCGATGTTTTTGCCCGCTTGATACGATAGTTATAGCTTCGTCGGCGAGGCAAACTTTCGCTTCTTCACCCCGAGATGTATTTTCATTCGTACGTTCTTCGCTGTTTTCGCTTTTTGGAACTGGTCCACGGAGTTTTCCTTGGTCCATGTCTACTTATAACTTAATAGACTTACACCTGCTACGAAAAATGCTTGGATTAACAATGCTGATCAACTGAGAAGCCAGCCAATTCGTGGTATCGACATAGGTAATATTCCCGCGAAAGTCGTCTCGGTTGATTGCATACATGTTATAGGGCTGTTAATCAAGAGGGAACTTTTACTTCCGGCCATAACGTAAAACCTCCATTTCTCCGCCAATATTTAGTTGTTTTTTTTCAATTTTTTTTTGAGAAATTAGAGATTACCTTTCGACAATCTCTTTGACCCAAAAACCCAGATTTGAAGACAATTGCCGATCTGAAGGTATACGGTAACCTTAAAGTGTTGGCGGAATCAAAGGAACTTTTGCAAAGTTTTCATTTTACGCCGATGTTAGAGACAGTTTGCCTTACCGTGCCCCTCTGTACCCCCCTTGTGCGGGTCACGTGATTTTTGCGACCATGTGCTCTTAGCAGTTTGGTGTGCGTTGTTTTGTGTGTAGGCGGAAAGTTTGCTTTTACCTTCGCCTTTTACTTTCTCGATGTTGACAACTTGATTAGGCCTGAAGATGCCCAAAAATATGTAAGTGGTCGCTCATTTGTATTGTTTTTTTTTTGCAATTGAAAATTTGTTCGAGTAGCGAGCTTTACATTTTTAACTTTCAGCTGTATCGAACCGACGGAAGGACGAGTAGCAGAATAAAAATCTTCAGTGTACAATTTGTTTGTGGATTTCTTTAACAGCCGAGACAACAGGGACCAAAACATGCGTTGTCCAGGAGCCCGTTCCTCCTCTAATTTGATGCGAGGAACCCCAATGGAACATGTGACATTTCATTTAGCGGCCTGATAAACCCACCCTCAGGAGAGTAAGAAATCGACCTGTAAATTTGTCAGACTCCCCAGTTTGCGCTCGTTATACGAAAACAAGATGGCTGAAACGTCTCCCCAGTGAGGTACAAGTACGGACTCAGTTTTGATTTGTTAATAAACCAACCCAACCAATTATTTCATTAAGCTGCATTATGATCATATTTAGATAATGAAGTAAAAGAAGTGAAACAGGTTGAGCCCCAGTCCTCTAGCTTGATGTAATACACATAGTGCTCAAACTCATTAATAATTCATGAAGTGACCAGCCAATAAATGATGTCTATTTTGGTCAGGCGGATGAGTCTTGATACCCAATGAAACACCAAATGAAAACACGCCGTGCTTTGATATCAAAACACACGTGTGTTTATGTCAAAATTACAATAACAAAAGCAAAAATCTCAATGTTGCTGTTTATTGTCATCAACTTACTACAATACTGATCGCTTTTACATTACTCTTTCTTATTTATAGTAACATTCACGTTGCAATAAAAAAACATTCCTGATATTTTTTTTATTTTAAAAGTCAGATTAAAAATAAAGACAAACACTGGTCACTTCTATACGCACATGCCTACCTCTCGTCCTTATAATCCAAAGGATTGAATGCGGATGCCCCCTTCACCTCCTCTAAATGCCTCTTTAGACCGCACACGATACCATACAACGTTCGAAGAGGATACCGGCCGCCCTTCTTATTTGCCACCTCCTGGATAAATTTAGCAAGCCAGTAGTTGAACGATAAATTATCCATGTACTCCAGATTGTCTTCGACAGAACACACGAGGTGAAAATGGTAATCTTTGAAAACGCTTCCAGCTTCTAATTCCGGAAATTTCAATGTTCTCGTCTTTTGCCATTTACGAAAAATTTCCACCGCCCACTTATCTTTGTATTTCGTGCTACTTAGTCTAGCTTTACTGACTAAAGCAGACTCTTCTTGGACTGTTCTAGAAACTCTAAAACGGAAGTTAGCTGTACTTGCATCCATCACTTACAAGCACATGCGAAAATGACTTCCAAAAAAATTCACGACCAGGCCAGCTTTGAATAATTTGCATACTAATTTTGTAAACAGTACAATCCAATAATATATTACAACAATAGATCAAAAGACGCTTTGAGGTTGTCTTTTCAAACTGTCAGGGATCCACATATTGACCTTTAAGGAAATAAATAAAAAAGGCGTTTGGATTATTCCTCATGCCAGATCAGTTACTGTGGTGGCAGGTAACTGCGCCCTAACTTCACTACATTGAGAAGTTTCGCTATTGATTCAAGATAAACTACAAATAGCTATTTTGCAGATCGGTATGTCAGCGCCAAACTTCACTGGAGATGGGCAACGGGAAACGTTCGAAGACTTATTTTGTTCGCCCGATTTAACTGCTGGACTGCACGGCCAGTTGACATTTCTTTCAGTTTTAAACTCTTTCTTGTCCGTTACTACATTTCTCGGGAATGCTCTGATCCTAATTGCTCTTCACAAGGAATCTTCGCTTCATCCGCCGTCCAAACTCTTCCTTCGTTGCCTTGCAACATCTGATCTCTGTGTTGGTCTTATTGCAGAGCCTCTGAATGTTACCTATTTGATGTCTGTGGTGAATGAACATTGGAATATTTGTCCTCACCTTATAGCGGCAAATTTTATAATGGCTTATATTTTGTGTGGAGTGTCAGTCGGAACTCTGACTGCAATAAGCGTGGACAGACTTCTCGCCCTGTTGTTGGGACTGAGATACAGACAAGTTGTAACTTTAAATCGGGCCTACGTGATCGTTTTTACCTTATGGATTTTGCCCGCTGTCCTTTCAGCAATGTACTTTAGGAATCCCCTTATAACCATTTGGTATGGCATCATCTATATACCACTGTGTCTTATAATCTCTATTTTTTCTTACACAAAGATTTTCTTCACCCTCCGTAATCATCAAAATCAAGTTCAAGGCCATGTTCAACAACCGAACCAAACAAATCAACTGCACATAGCGCGATATAAAAAGGCAGTGTCCGTTGCAATATGGCTGCAACTGACGCTGGTCGCTTGTTATCTTCCCTATGGCATAGTGGAGGATTTGTGGGCTAGGAGTGGAATACCTGCATCTCTTTATCTTGCTGGGGCTTATACAGCCACTTTAGGTTTCTTAAACTCGTCGTTAAACCCGATTCTTTACTGTTGGAAACTAGATGAAGTCAGACAAGCGGTGAAGGACACGATCAGACAAGTGCTTTGCCTTTGTTTTTCGAGTTAGCTCTTGTAGACCAATATCATGGTGAAAAGTTAATGATGTTTTGAGACTGGGATTTGAAAAGTTCTCATGAGCGTTGTCTGAAATTAAAAGTGGTGCTTACTCGTTTTGATATGTCAGTATGAAATGTTTTTCTAGCAGTTGGATAGCCAAGGAGAAAGTTTTCATCATTGCTGTAAATAAAAAAAAATGTTTCAAACTGTGTAACTTTGCAACTGCGAATAGAGATGAAAAACATTAATAAACTGCCATTTTTTACCGCTTGGACTACATCACACAAAATACAGTCATAAAGTTAGACATTTGGTGTTTTTTGATGTTTTTTATTTCTCGTTCATAACACAGGCAGAAAGCACGGAGTTCTTACGAGATAAGTGAGTTATTCCGACAGGAAATGTCGGGTAGGACTTAAGTAAAAAATTCAAGTGTATTTAATATTTAGAATGACCGTCTCGACTTCAGCCCGGCTCTAGTGTTTCCATGATTCGTCTTTAGTTCTAAAATTTAAGTTTACAAAATAATTTATTATAGATTTATCGAATAAAACAAGGACACTGTGAGATACGTAATGAACACTCAGGCGGGCGTTATTCGAAAATTGTGACTTAATTCTTCATTGAGGCTGAAGATAAATTTTAGTTTTTGAAACAAGCAAAATTTTTTAATTGTTTTGTTTTATAGATGGCGCACATTTCTGCAGCTGCGAGTGCAAAATGAGTTCACTACTAGAATACAGAAACTAAAATCGACAAGTGGCATGTGTGTTTATGAGAAGCAGTATTTTATAATGAAAATCAAATTTGGAAGCTACGCTTTAGTGGGCGACTGAACTGATGTCTGTTTAGAATTTGAGAATTGAATTGAGGTGAGCTACGTTCTTGTTAAACTTTTCAAACCGTGCTATTAAAAACAATGGTTTGTGTTGCAAACGTCTTTCTTTCGAGACAGCTCTTCCGTCTTTAATATGAATTGAAGCGTTTGTTTATTGAACGAAGATCGACTTCCAGACTTAACAAACGTTCTTGGCGGATTATACCACAGATGAGATAAATGTGTCGTAAAAATGATGTCGATAAAGTTGTTGGAATAGAAAACAAAAAATATTTAGCGTCAAATTTAATCACTTTCAGGAAAAACGGAAAAAAAGGTTAGGACTTCCTTTGTTAGCAAGGCTCATATTTCTTGGTATAAATGTTAACGTTTATTTGGCATCGGAAGTTAATTCTAGATTTAGCGTGGGGAAAAATTATGACTTAAGTTTTCATTGAAGCTTAAGATAAGTTTCATTTTGTGGAACAGGCAAAATTTTTGAAATTTTGTTTTATAGATGGCGCAAATTTCTGCAGCTGCAGGTGCAAAATGAGTTCACTAATGGAATACAGAAATTAAAATCGACAGGTGGCATGTGTTTTTATGAGAAGCAGTATTTTATAATGATCACAAACTGTTTATTTGGCGTGGGAAGTTAGTTTTAAATATAGCGTGACGAAAAAATGACTTTGAATTAGCTACATTATGGAGAAAACAGACGTTATTAGTAAGGTTGAGAGATGTGCGAGTGATGAATAAAAAAAATCGTTCATTTTACACAAACATTTTTGGATAGTTGTCCAACACGGTTAAGTTTCGCCGGTCAAAGCAGTCACTTTCATCCGTGTCATTGGTATAAACGGCGAATGACGTGAATCATCAGCAGTTTAAATTAGCGATGATGGGCGATCGAAAGATCGAAGTGAGCCACCTTTGATTGAGTAGAATCGAGCCATCAGACGCTCGAAATTAAATGCAAAACTTAAGGGTCTCGAATAGGATTTTTACAATAACTGTCTAATTTCTCGCGCGCTGATTGGCTCATTTTTATCATCAATAAGAGTACAGACGGAAAAAATTTTGATTTACGCAAGCTTTCAAGTTCTATTTTCAGCTGTCAAATTGTCAACTTTTTAACCAATGAGATTTTATGGACTTTTTTAAGTAGCCAATCAAATAGCGAGAAAAGCTATTGACAATGCTCGCGTCATTTTGAATAAAATTCACTTATCTTTGTTTATGGCAAGTTTACGACGTCTTTTCCCCTCATTTATTCCGGCATTTGACCATTTTGTTGTCTTGTTATTGTAAAAAACATATTGACGTCAGTTTTTTTATGCGTCTGTCCTCTTAGTAATAATAAATTTCGTCATAACATTGTCAGAGTTTACTGCGGAGCCACTCGCCTGCGGCTCGTGGTTCCACAGCCACTTTGACAATGTTATGACGCAATTTATCATCAATAAGAGGACAGACGCATAAAAACTGACGTCAATTTGTTAAATACACTCGCGAATACATTGCAATAACCAGTAGATTAAACTTACGCTTGTTGTAAAACAGACTATGCACATGCTCTTTGATTACCTTATCTGCCTGTTAAGACTGGTTTAATATATAGATTTAGCCAAGCCTAAAAGCGGAGCCCCTGGGCCGGGTTGTTCAAAGTCCGATTAAGCTAACCCGGGATAAGCGAGAATTTCCATTTGAGTTCTTTAACTTCGCGGTGAGATTTTGTTTTTGTTGTTTTGGTCTTCTGTTTTGGTTTAAGTAATCTCAAGAAAAAATTATACTTCGGTTAACTTTTAATCCTTGGTTAGCGTTAACCGAGTTCCGAACAACTCGGCCCAGATAACGGCAAGTTAACCTAATGTGAGGCTACGATCCAATCAAAAACCACCACTCGGTCAGCGGTCAACTTCCAAATATCACGTGATCTCGATGAGGTCTAACCTGGAGCCCTTGAAACTGATCATACTGGTCAGCGGATACCTTGTTTTGACAGGTGTCAATTGACCATAACATGGATGTCCAATATCGAAGAGGGAGGCTATAAACCAAGGCTGTACGTCTCTGTCAACCTATCAGCTGCAGTATGGCCACCATCCTGCGCATCTCCACCACCGCCGTCGTGCGAACGCGCCCATTTATTTGCCAGTCACTCATCCCTAAGGAAGAGCTAACCCTTTAAACGACCTCGTTCCCAGCAAAGGTGAGGGTGAAAACCGCTGGCGAGCCCCAGAATAAGACTGACTATGTACCGGAGGAGACGGGGTGGAGGAGGGGATGAAATTCAAGCACGATGCTTTCTTCAATCGACGTGAGGGGAGAGAAAGCGCATCGAGGCATGTGATGTCATAACCGTGCGTAGTCCCGGAAGCCCCTCAAGCGGAAGTGAGAACGGAGTCATGACAAGCACCATAAAAACCATTTATTTTACCGGGTAAAATAAATCTCCTTTTAGCCTTTTAGCCAGCCTTTGCGAACAAGTTGGAACTAGAAATTCGACTATGGCACACTACGTTAGGATATCCTAGAACAAAAGAACTGTGTTTTGGCGCCAAAATGACGTTGCGGTAAGTTTTGCAGCCTTTTGTGGAATTCAGACAATTTGGCAGAAGTTAGCATTAACATTTTCTCGGAAATTTGAAAGTTGCTTTATTGAAATCAATATCAAGTGACGAGATGAGGTCATTTATTAAAACAAACAAACGAATCGGAGCTTCGAAACCCTTAACCTTGCAATTGCAAAAAGTCGAAACTTCGAGAGAGCTTCGTATAAAAATCGAGACTGCGAGACGCACATAACCGCTAAAAAACGAGACTGCGAGACCAGTGAAATTCGACTAAAATCGTGCGAGACCCAGAGTTTTTAAAGGACCATTCGCCACCCCTAACCAGGGACGGCGGAGGCGGGGTGGGGGCTCAAGCCCCCCCCCCCCCACGCACCCTCCCCTCCACTTTTTACCACGATGACAGTTTATTTTGTTTTAGTACGAGGTAAAAGTGAAGAACTAAAGAAGAACAAAGAAAACGAAAACCTCGTACCAAATCTGTAGAAAGCTTTTTCATGTTTACATAGTTTTAACCTTTCCGCAGCGCGCACTTCCTTCCCACACATGGGGTGGCTTGTGTAAAAGCGCAGGTCAGTCAGTGCTAAGGCCGTGATATATCATGGAGGGCTGAGAAAGATGTATCAAGCGAACAATACCTTCAAAATATATTGCTGCAAATGCACTAAAAGTACCTGTCATTTTATAGTTCACACACTAGGTTGATTTTCGTAAGAACTACACCATGGAGAATGTCAAGAATACCATATCTGAGGTTGCCCCTAGACCCCTCTACAAACTCGCGCCGGCACCGCTCCTTTTCAAGACCCCCAACTCCCCCCACCGCCCCCCCTCCTTCCTTCACTTGAAAAAAGACTCCGCCGTCCCTGTGAATTCATATCCTGCTGCATCAGCTGCAGTTGCTTTCTAGCATTTAAAAAGGTCTCCAGCAAAGCAGACTTTTTCCGATCTTCTGCGCGACTAAATTAAATTCGACGTTTGAATCTTTCGTAACTTTTTGTAATGCCACTGCCGGGCCAAATTTATTTGAGTTCGGCACGGCAGAAGCACGACGTTTGGACTAGGCCGAATTCCAACCTAGGTCAGATCGCGGGATAGACATCAAACAGTCTTACCCTATTTTTTAAGAAAACCTGCTTCCTTGGTCTGGCTGGATCACGTTAATAAAACCTCTTCGTTTCATTTAGTACATCTAATTAATCCGTTTTCCATCAAGATCAAAATCGACACACAATGGTTAAAAAGTACTTTAAAAGACCAGTCTCCTTTCGAATATTTGCAGACTAATCGAGTGTGTATAGACGGGAAAGACAAACCCCTATATGCTTCTATTATAAGCAAGTGTCTAAACCTCAATAATCGAGGAATTTCAATTGCTGGTTTTCAGTGTCACGCAATTCAAAATAGATCAAAATAAAAATTAAAACCGCTCAATAGATAAAGTCCAGAATCTGGGAAATGAAAGAAGGTAAATATGCAAAGACTCTCGCCAAAATTCTGGTCACAGAAATTTTTCTTATGCGAGATATGCTAAGAAATTTTTTACCCAAATTTATAGAGATTTGTATGGAGACGCCATGCTGGTTCCCATCCGTATGGGCACCAACATGGCGGCCGGAAACCAACAGAAACATCTGACACTGAGTTTTGCTACAAAAGCGTGAATTTATCCCTCGAGGAATTCTACAACATTACAACAATACTTTTTCTAAGACATGAACTGTTCAGATAGGCAAGTTCCCCGAAATAAGTCACTTTTTTAACCATCATTAAAGCTCTCTAGGCCGTCATGTAAATGCCGCGTCACGCAAAAGCTTAGACAAACCCTGATATGTCTCTATCATAAGCAAGTGTAGAAATATATAGCAGAAGCGATACTCTTTTGCACAGTACTTGTTTTAGTTCCATATCCGACATACCAAGATGCGTTTTAAGCCCGTAAAACTACGCAATTTTTGCCGTTTTCATAGGGGCTTGAAAACGCAATTCTTCGACGGTCGACGGAATCCTTCAAAATGCTTGAAAAATTTAAAACTTCCTATTGTTAGATACAACAAAGGTAAAGCTCTTATGCTAAGTTTACCCCGAGTTCTAGTTTTGTAAATTGTTTCAATGCGAATACCGAGAACTTTGTCAATTTTCCAGATATTTTTTGCATATTAAATGAGGCAAAAAGCTATATTTCCGTTTTTCGCGAATTTTTCGAATACTTTAAATTCTAAGGAAATCTAAATAATATTTTCGAAAGTAGCTCTCTAAAAGCGTTCTTCAGGCAAAGTTTCAGGATTCTCGATTTTTCTAACCTGGCCAGCCATTCTCGATATTTCCAGTCAGTGACTCTTAAAAGCTGTAGAATTTCACTTTCATTTTAGAGATACACCGTCTTTTCCCCAGCGTTGACCTACCTCTCTAGAGAGATTAACAATCTGATCATTTTGAGGCTTGTTTACTCTATGGAAGAGACAAGACAACCTAATCAAACAAGCCAAACTAGTTTAGCATGTTGTATGCACATTTTAGTATTTGGTGTCTAGTGCTTTGGCACGTACGTAGACACCTAGAACTTCGAAAAATACTTTATATACGGCAAAATACGACGTCATACAGGTAAGGTTACAGTCAGGTTCACATTTCGTGACTAATAACATGAATGGAAAAGAAAAGCTTAACACAGGAATGTGTGACTAAATCGATTTATGGTCGTGAGCAGTCGAGAACGAAAAGACTAATTCTATTCAAAGTGACGAACAGTCGGGACAAATTGAATTCGAGAACAAAAAGACAACGACGAATCGACAATCCCTGTGGTTTCGACCATTTGCTTTGTCAAATCCAAGCGTCCGTGCAGGTATGGTGAATTTAGACAATTTAGTGAGTGAAGCTTTTCTTTTGTGGCTAGTTTCTCAATATGCCCGCACAGTTTTCGAAGTACGAGTCAGTCAGTCTGGCCGAGTGAAAGGCTTGACAAGATGTTTTTAATTGTTCGATCAATACGGTCGGCACCAGCAAAAATGTCGACGACCCTTTCATAAATACGTTAAATGGATACCTTTAAGGTTTTGAGTCTTTTTTGGAGAGAACTGACCCCAGTTTGGGGACCAGAGCATGTTAGTTTCAGTTACACAATATTGAACTGTTCCAGGTAGCTTGTCTTCGTCAATTCAGTTAGATACTATTGACTGACGACATTTGATATAGTTGCAATGATAATGTTAGCTTCGAGCTGTCTTTTTAATATTTCGTTTCTTCAAGTAAGCCCATGACTTAGCCTACGACATGCCGTTATCTGTACTGGCCAGTCAATTATAATACAAATGATGCATATATTTCCTTGAAAGATATTTAGCAGTTTCTGGTTAATAGCGGAGCTTTAGCGCGCGAAGCGCGCCAGCGAAGCACCATGGGTAAGTAAAATTGGTAACCCATCAAGCCGAGAAAATTTGGTTATGACGTCAGCGTACGAGCAAGCGAGCGAACGCCGTCCGTACAGACTCTGGGGGAGGGGGAGGGGCGTCTCGCGGTAGCCCTCACGGGGAAGCTAGGGAATGCCATCTGTTCTGGGCGGGACTTTTCAGAAAAGTCCGGGGGAAAAAAAAAATCTTATTTCTATTTGTTATGTTAACAAACGATCGGAGGGGTTGATCTAACGTTTTCAAGATAGGGTTTAACTGAAGCAGAACGTGAAAGAGAACGGCAGAGAGCAAGGATTGACAGCCAAAGAAGTGGCGAAGAAGATCGCGAAAGAGCGGGCCAGGGCTAGAAAGGAGGCGAGATAGTACTGAACAGTGCTGTGAATTAGATCGAGTTAGGGCTAGAGAAAGGATAGGAAATAATACCGAACAATGCCGTGAGGCAGAGCGAACGACGGCTATAGAAAAGAGCTGGAATACCCGAAAAATTTACTTAGAAGACTACAGAACTTCGCGCGTCGAGCTAGATGTGCGCCGTGCAAGAAATCACATGATTTCATCAGGTGATCAACAAGAGAAATCAAACGTGTTTCCTGTGTTTAGAGGAAAAAACACAACGGGAAAAGAGTAGTTGATTAGTTGATCTATCGAAAAGATTAGTTCAGTTCAGTCTTCGCAACTTTTGCTGGAAGTTTCTGCCTATAGGATTCAAACTGAAGTGAACTGCCAAATTGTGGTAAGCGACTTTTTTACATAGAAACTTTCGCGTTTTCCATAAAAATTATGTTGGTTCGGCGAGATAAACTTAGAAGTTATGCTTATATATTCAATAGGAGTTTTAAAGTCTCCCTGATTATCTGATTTGGAACCATTCTGGGAGAAATTTGATAAATTTCAAACAATAAGACTACAGTCGTTGAATATAAAGTTGCTTAGTTTTCTGTTTTTCGCCGTATACCGATAACCTCACGTCTAAAAGTAATAAAACTGTATTTGTAAATACTGCCAGGCGAGTTTTGAAGTTTTCTTTGTGTTAGTAAGGACAGCCGCTTTGTAGACTGCTATAATTTCTTCTTCTGTTTACCTTTGGAAGAAGGAAAACCATCGATTTGCTACCCTTGACAGCTTTTGACGCTCGTATGTTGTCATGCATACTGCGTTTACAAATTATGGAGGCTTCCTCGTTTTGTTTGGTTAATTTATTGGGCTTAGTGAAATGTTTGGCTGAATTTCTTTTAAGGTTATTGGTAAAAGACTGGTAAAACCACGGCTGAAAAAAGGACTGCAAAGCCGTCGGCGAAAATAATATTCAAATTACGCTTTGGCGCGAATAATTATTAAACTTGAACACCGCAAGTCTTTGAGATTTTGGACGTTTTCCGGCTTCTAAATGCATTTGTTGGCTTTAACTGGAATGATAATAAATCTTAAACGAATTTTCTGTAACATTTCTGGTATCCTTCGTTTGATTCAGGTGTAGTGATACCCATACTGTGTTTATGTAGTTTTCCTCGGTTTTGTTGTTGTTGTTGAAATGTCGAGTGGATGATTAGCATTACACTAGGCTTGCTGGTGCAGCAAGTATGGAATATAATTTTCCAAAATAGTAAATCCATACACTCTTCTGAAACGTGGTAAATTGCTAACAGCACCTCCATATTCCCCTTTTGCACATGAACATGAACTATTTTTTCTACATCAATCAGTGACCCTGCATGCAGAGAAAGCTCTACACGGAGACGATTCCATTGGTGCCACTGCATTTGGGGATACACGGCCCCTATTTTTCAATTTTTGGGGGGCTTTTCATGTTCAACTTTGGTGCATGTAGGATATATTTTTTATCCATTTAGCTGTAATTCTACTGATGTCTTAATTAAACATATCTTGGATTTGGTTGACCAAATGCACATATGCATCAAAACCTCCGAGTGTGTTCAATTGTCTACATGTAGTGAAGGCAAAATATGTGTAGATGGTATAACTTACTTATAGCTTACTGATTAATTTTTGACATAATTTAATTACAAAATTATATATTTGATGGGGTCACCCAGTAGTTAACAGTCCCTGTAGTCCACAATCTTCGTGGAGAAAAATAAAAACACATCAATTATTGAAGTTGAATTATAAAATTATTAATGGTAGCCTACATGTAAGTATTCATCCACAAAGTGTTATTTTTACCATTAATGCCAGGGGGAGTTTTTCATTGTGAATGTTGCAATGTTGCAGTGGATCTCATTATATTCCTGTATGCTGTTCTTAATACTGTACAGCTGTCATACCTTTAACCGTATCTTTTTTCAGTCACTTTTGGGAAGTGTCTTAAGGCTATGTAGAATTCCAGTATTTTTTAAAAGGTAGACAGTATTAATAGCATATTTTATGAATAAAAAAATGAACTATTGATGGATGTACAGCATGAAGGCAAATAGCAATGCACGATTATGTTACAAAATGCATGTACAAATTCATGCCACCACTGAGTCAATTGTAAACATTGTAATATTTAGATTTAGCCAAGCCTAAAAGTGGAGCTCCTGGGCCAGGTTGCTCAAAGCCCGAGTAAGCTAACCCAGGATTTTGATGTGAGTTTTGTAACTTTGAGGTTTTTTTTCTGTTTATAATGTCTGGCCTTCTGTTTTGAGTTT